>NC_090739.1:103313757-103401257 GCF_036898095.1 Palaemon carinicauda | reverse complement strand
AGGTTTAAGTACAGTAGAATTGTCATTGACTTTTATCTTTCATCGTGGCCAAGTGGGTTAGTCACTGTCTATATAAGCTTGCCGACCAGGGTTCGATTCTCGGCCGAAGCTAAGCTCTTGTCTTTGTGTGATTTCGCCTGGGGCTCTGATCCCGAGGTCGTTAAAAGAATCCAGACATTAATATATCAAAAAATATATATGGCTTATTTGAATATGAAAAACACGTAAAAATGTGCAAAATTTATCATTAATTGAATGCCAAGTAACAAACTACCAATTAGCTACGATGGTGAAGATGGGTTGATTTCAATTCTAAGTACAAAATACCTGAATTCGACAGGTATAAGTACAGTAGAATTGTCATTGACTTTTATGTTTCTTCGTGGCCAAGTGGGTTAGTCACTGTCTATATAAGCTTGCCGACCAGTGTTCGATTCCCGGCCGGAGCCAAGCTCTTGTCTTTGTGTGATTTCGCCTGGGGCTCTGATCCCGAGGTCGTTAAGAGAATCCAGACATTAATATATCAAAAATATATATGGCTTATTTGAATATGAAAAACACGTAAAAATGTGCAAAATTTATCAGTAATTGAATGCCAAGTAACAAACTACCAATTAGCTACGATGGTGAAGATGGGTTGATTTCAATTCTATGTACAAAATACCTGAATTCGACAGGTATAAGTATAGTAGAATTGTCATTGACTTTTATGTTTCTTCGTGGCCAAGTGGGTTAGTCACTGTCTATATAAGCTTGCCGACCAGGGTTCGATTCCCGGCCGGAGCCAAGCTCTTGTCTTTGTGTGATTTCGCCTGGGGCTCTGATCCCGAGGTCGTTAAGAGAATCCAGACATTAATATATCAAAAATATATATGGCTTATTTGAATATGAAAAACACGTAAAAATGTGCAAAATTTATCATTAATTGAATGCCAAGTAACAAACTACCAATTAGCTACGATGGTGAAGATGGGTTGATTTCAATTCTAAGTACAAAATACCTGAATTCGACAGGTATAAGTACAGTAGAATTGTCATTGACTTTTATGTTTCTTCGTGGCCAAGTGGGTTAGTCACTGTCTATATAAGCTTGCCGACCAGGGTTCGATTCCCGGCCGGAGCCAAGCTCTTGTCTTTGTGTGATTTCGCCTGGGGCTCTGATCCCGAGGTCGTTAAGAGAATCCAGACATTAATATATCAAAAATATATATGGCTTATTTGAATATGAAAAACACGTAAAAATTTGCAAAATTTATCATTACTTGAATGCCAAGTAACAAACTACCAATTAGCTACGATGGTGAAGATGGGTTGATTTCAATTCTAAGTACAAAATACCTGAATTCGACAGGTATAAGTACAGTAGAATTGTCATTGACTTTTATGTTTCTTCGTGGCCAAGTGGGTTAGTCACTGTCTATATAAGCTTGCCAACCAGGGTTCGATTCCCGGCCGGAGCCAAGCTCTTGTCTTTGTGTGATTTCGCCTGGGGCTCTGATCCCGAGGTCGTTAAGAGAATCCAGACATTAATATATCAAAAATATATATGGCCTATTTGAATATGAAAAACACGTAAAAATGTGCAAAATTTATCATATATATATATATATATATATATATATATATATATATATATATATATATATATATATATATATATATATATATATATATATATATACTAGCTATTTTATTATGTAAGGGATATTAGATACAGAATATAACCTGATACTTGGATTCATACAAAGCATTAGATACTAGGAGCTTGCGGTTGTTAGTCATGCAGACTCTTGCCAAAGATTTGTTGATGTAAACACACGATAGTTAAAATAAGAATGAATTTGTTATATGTAAAAAATGGTAATTTCGAATAGACAATAATAGGTTGGCAAGGGACGAAGGCAGAATAGGAATTATGTAATTAATAAATAAAGTTGGATAGATATGTCATTGATTTAAGGTAACATTGGTTACCTGTAATCATTGACAAGACATTCATTGTTGTTCTGTGTTTATTAACATTAAAGACATGACTCCAGTAAGATCAGGTACTCAGTTTAATAGCGTTGCTTAGGTTAATATACCCAGTAAGTCAAAACCAATAACGTTGATTAAGCTCCTTAATGAACTAATCGAGACTAGGTTAATGAGTCATTTTGTGCGATTGGTAATTTTTATAGTTTAAGATTAGTAAAATGGTGAAGATGGGTAGAACAAGCTGGTTCCTTGATTGAAATTAAACCAGAAAATCATCTTAGATGAATTACCAGTAATTAATATGTTAGGATAGCTGGAGTTAGTTTATGGAGGATCCATGCAATATATGCTGAAAATTTAGTATGGCATTTCAATTACGAGAATGATACATTCGCATGATAAATTTAAGAGGTTGCAGGTCTCTCTCTCTCTCTCTCTCTCTCTCTCTCTCTCTCTCTCTCTCTCTCTCTCTCTCTCTCTCTCTCTCTCTCTCTTTTTTTTTAGGTGTGAAAGCACCCCTCTTTATTCTTGTTCAAAGCACTGTACACTTGTATACTAAGTGTGTGAGTGGATCCTATTTTTGCTCTGAATTTATACATAATTTTTTATAGACATTTTATGAGTGTTGTGCGTGTTTGACCAGTTATCCTCTGTGGTGTAAGGTAGAATATTGTATTCAGGGGATTATAATTTATTGCGTATTTCTAAGAAAATTGAAGGAACATTGTGAAATTCAGCTGATCTGTGGATTACCAGAGACTGGTCATTCGTCTATTGTAGTAATGTAATTCCTTGTTAGGGTTTAGGGGTTAATACCTTTCCAATTTATAAATATGGATATGTCTAGTTGGGCATTAACTAATTTTTTTGTTTATTACACTAAAATATTATATATATATATATATATATATATATATATATATATATATATATATATATATATATATATATATATATATATATATATATATATATATATATATATATATATATATATATATATATATATATATAGTTTATCATGCAGACAGTTTTACTAAAACTATGATCTTGATATTGAAGTGCACAGTAAAATGTTTGAATAGGACTGATATATATTTACAATTAACAACTTTATTTACTTTTCAGATTAGAATCATTAAACCGAAGAAAAAGGTATCTACATGTACACCTTCCTGCCGAGAACAGGATATTAAACTGCAAATAATCTTATTGTCATCAAGATGAGCAGCAGTAATTGATAAAGGATTTGCCGCAGAAAAAAAAAAAAAAAAAAAAAAAAAAAAAAAAAAAAAAACAATCCAAAGTGATTCTGGAGAAGAAAAATAATCGATTCGATTAAGTTTTGATTCCTAAAGGAGCACCGGTAAATTGTCTCAATTGAAGCAGGCAATCTATCCTCAAACTTATCTAGAGTATCATGATACTCTTACGGGAAACATAATTACGCTATTACAGATCCAGTATCTTGAAATGCTCAGTTGACCAGTTATTGAGAATTAAGGGGTTATGTTAATCTCCATGTTAGGTTCAATAGAGTGAAGTGACAGTAAATAGGTAATAAATTTTTTTACAACAATGATATTACCAAAGTGTATTTATTTCTGGAAGCCTTGAATTTAATTATAAAAGCTATTAAGTTTTATTCAATCTAGTAGAAAGTATTTTATTCCCTCTTAATCACAACAAGGTTAGTTCATTTAAAGCAAATTTATTTCAGCTTTCAATTCTAAATCAATGTGACACTAAATTTTTCTAGTAATTTCTAAGCACCAAATTTAACTTGTAATTTGTTCCAGATCAACAGCAATGAGCTTTTTACTTTATCGAAATTCAGATTGCAATTTCTTAATTACTTGATGTTCAGCAAGCATAATCATACCTTTAGTTGGCAAATTCGAATACAGTATACCTAATGGTAATGGATTCCTATTATATCCTTGAAATATTTAGCCAGAATTATTATAGGTAATGTTAAATGGAATGATTTTAAGTGTAGACTATTGTTGTAATTTCTTTTTGAAAATGAGGACATTGAACATTAAAAAGCAATTAAGAACAACAAATTTGAATGAGGAAAGACTTTTTCCCTTAAAAGTTGCTGCTCATGTTTTTAATTTTTATTAACTATCTGTTAAATCAAATGTCCATTTCCTCTGAATCTCGTAACATATTTCTAGTTGTTCCGACACAGATACAAACCTTCGCTATTTATTAGGGTATTACTTACGGCAACGCTGAAAACCAGCCAAGACAATTTTAGTGAGGGATAATTACCCCATCCGCTAGTTAGCGGGAGGGGGTTGGGGTAGACTAGCTACCCCGCTCACTCACACCTGTCGGTTGAGAAACCACTTTTACTTTTGGTTCGGTAGAGTGTAGACGTGCCGTCTCCCTCTCTCCTATTAACAACCTGCCTTGACTTTATTGCTTTTCCTTTTTCTTTTGTGTGTGTCGGTGTGTGTATGGTTTTTGTCTCGCTATGCTGACATGTCCTGGGATTGAGGGCCGCCGCTGTGGCACCTTCATGTCGTCCTTGGAGACAGATCCACATCTTTTATGCCCGGCTTGCTGGGGAACTCAGTGTTTGCGGGACAACACCTGTTCCAAGTGTAGGGAGTGGCCTGCCTCCCAGTGGGAGAGATTTGCGCGTAAGAAGAAGTCTAAACGCGAATCTTCACTTTCGGGGTCTTCCTCAAAATTGAAGAAATTGCGGGCTTCTGCTTCCTCTACGCCCAAATCTCTGCCCGAAGCTAATCCTCGACCAGGCCCTTCTGGGGTATGGTCGAGCAGTAGCGCAGGGCTTGTGACTTCAGGTCAACCCTGGGGGACAGACGAGGATGACGGCTCCCCTAGTGAGTCGGCTCCTTCTCTTCCTCCAGGGAGCGCCTGTTCCTTGCCAGACCTTGGGTCTGGTTCCAATGCCGAGGAGTTAGCTAACCCACCAGGGGCAGTGGCAGGGCTCTCTCCAAGGCGAGCTTCCCCCTCGGGGGAACATATCTCTTGTTTGTGAGAGAAGGTTGCCTCTGTGCATCAGCAATCTCCTTACGCTTTAGGTTCTCCTCCAGGGGCGGAAAGAGAACCTTGTTATAAGCGTAGTTCTCCTTCAGGCGAACTTTCCTCCCCTGTTGCGCACCATGCGCACGAACAACACACTGCGCGCCATGCGCGCGAGCAACCTCGTGCTCCAGGAACGCGAAAAAGGTGCTCACAATCGGGAGAGGCGCGCGCGCGAGCCCCCTTCCGCCTACCAACAGTTCGGCGCAAGAGCGCACGATCATCTTGGCGACCGAGCCCAGATCCTATCCTTAAGGGTAGGCCTATGCCTATCTTGCCTGTAGGGAAGCCTCCATTGGACAAGAGGGTTAGGGAACCTACCCAGGGAGCAGTCCTTTCTTAAGGACCTTGCCCCTAGTCCCACAGGAGCCCGTGACCCCCCGTGGCTTAGCAACTTATTTAATGTAGTGCGCCAAGCCATGAAGGGAGTCGTTCCCCGCTCCCAGTCCTTTGGTGATATACCTAGGATTCCCTTGTTGCCTCCTCTCTTCCTGGGTCCTCTCCTCCCTCCGATCCTAGAGGAGGTCGGAAGTTCTCGCACAGGCAAGGGGAAACGATCATCCCCTCGCAAAAGACCTCTGAAGGAGATTAGGTATGAACCTCAGGGTAGCCCCCTGCAGTTCAAGATGCCACAGGCCAGGTCAAAGGGGGAATGGAAAAGGATTCATCCTCCAGCCCCCAAGGAGGATAGGGTTACTTAAAATGGAGACTCCCTCCCTTCTTTACTGGTCGAGATAGTGTCTAATGAGGCACGACATGCGACCGGACAGGATTTGTCCCGTACGGCAATGGACTTACCTTCCACCCGTAAGCCGACGGAATCCTCTAGGCTCTTGGGGACAGAGGATCACCAGCCTCGTAGGAGGGAACCGAAGGATTTGTTCACAATTCCTAAATCCTCGGCCAGGCTTTTTTTCCTCACAGCCTCCCAGGCAGCCGGAAACAAGCACCTCCCCGGTAGTCTCCCTATCCCCAGTCGATGCAGTTGACGACTTCGACCCACGCCAGGTTCCTATGGATGAGAGCTTGGACATGGAAGGGCAGAGCGATCTCGAGGACAACGCTCTGCCAGCAGCCGCTAGCCCTAAGCTTACAGAGGAGGAGAGGAAGGAGTCGGAACACGCCTTCTGGCAGGTTCTAGCCTGCATCCGTTCCATCGATGGACTTCTAGGTCCATCGGCAGCCCCTCTAGATGGAAAAGAAACTGTTCTTGACCAGTTCTATGGCACTCAGAAACCTCATAAGACCAGTGCAGCTTTGCCCTGGTCAAAGGGGTTGAAGAGTGCCAAACAGAAGTCTGTCTCTCAGGCAACTGGTTCCACCTCTTCTCTCCGCTCCAACTCGTCCTCCAAGCTCTTACCTCCTCTGAATGTGTTTCAGAGGAAGTACTACGAGATCCTCTGAGAATCCCTTACAACGCTGCCTCTCAACCACTCTATAGAGGCACTCCCGAAGGCCATCCCCTTCGAGAAACTCTAGGGACTTCCTGTCTCCTCTTTGGCCTCTGAAATCCTAAACCAGGAAAAGGTGGAGAAGTATGCCATGCAAGCTATTTCGTGGCTGGATTCCTGTTTAGGATCTTAAGGACAACTGATGCGGTCTAAAGACCTGTCTCGGGAGTCCTCCAGGAAGTCTTTGGAGACTTTACTTTTCTCCGGCATTCGGGCCATCGAGTTCCTCTCTCATCAGGTAGTGAACCTTTGGGCCAACACTATCCTGAAGAGGAGGGATGCCGTCATAGGAAAGCTCTATAGACATCTCCCTCAGGCCGAAGTAGCGAGTCTGAGAAATGCTCCTTTCGAGGGCAATTCTTTGTTCCATCCTGAGGATGTCGAGCGGGTGGCAGAGAGGTGGAGGAAGTCCAGTCAGGACTCCCTCATCCAAAAGGCCTTAACAGCGAGACCTTACCCCTCTCAGCCACAGTGGAAAGCACAGCAGAACCCACAGCCGAAAAGGGCTAGAGACCCAAAACAGCAGGGATCTGGCCGAGGCTGGTCCCAATAAGACAGGCAATCCTCCCATTTGTCCACCTGTGGGGGGATGCCTGCAAAGCCGCTGGCAGAGGGGGCTTTACCACGGGGCCGAACCCTGGACGGTCGAGGTGATTCATTCAGGGTATCGGCTTTACCACGGGGCCGAACCCTGGACGGTCGAGGTGATTCGTTCAGGGTATCGGCTTTACCACGGGGCCGAACCCTGGACGGTCGAGGTGATTTGTTCAGGGTATCGTATCCTGTTCACGCTCTCCCCCCCCCCACTGACTCGAGTGCCGATACCATTGAACTCCTGTACGAAGGGATCCGCACAGGAGTTTGCCCTCAGGGCAGAAGTCCAGTCCATGTTGGAGAAGGACACTCTCCAGGAGGTCCTCGACGGGTCCCCAGGCTTCTACAGTCGACACACTCTTGTGAAAAAGGCGTCTGGAGGCTGGAGACCAGTCCTCGACCTCTCGGCCCTGAACAGGTTTGTCGAACAGACACCTTTCAGGATGAAGACGGCCGACACAGTCAGACAAGCGATAAGACCTCTGGACTTCATGTGCACTCTAGATCTGAAGGACGCATTCTTCCAGATCCCAATTCATCCGTCTTCCAGGAAGTATCTGAGATTCATGTTCAATCGGAAGCATTACCAGTTCAGGGTGCTGTGTTTCGGTCTTTCCACAGCACCCCAGGTATTCATGAGACTTTTTGTCCTAGTATCATCTTGGGCTCACAGAGTCGGCATCCGTCTCCTAAGATACTTGGACGACTGGCTGATTTTGGTAGACTCAGAGGCGGCCCTTCTCCGCCACCGAGACGAGCTTCTAAGGTTTTGCCAGGATCTGGGGATCGTGGTAAACCTCGAGAAGTCTCAACAGCTCCCCTCTCGAGAACTGGTTTACCTAGCCATGCAATTAGACACCCTAAGGCACTAAGCATTTCCATCAGACGAAAGGATCCAGAGACTGAGGTAGATAGCACAGGTCTTCCTCAGTCGGGAAGAGCTCCCGGCGCAGGATTGGCTTCTCCTTCTCGGTCACCTCTCTTCCCTGACCCGACAGTCGCCTCAGGATGAGATCCCTCCAGTGGCGACTAAAATCCCAATGGAAACAGCACTCCGATTCCCGGGATCACCTAGTCCGCATAGGGCTAGAGGAAGTCTGACCTCAGGTGGTGACTGGCGGAGCAGAACCTCTGCAAAGGTGTTGATCATATCTCTCCCCCGGAATTGATGCTGTTTTCAGACGCATCAAAAGAAGGGTGGGGTGCTCACGTGCTACACCATTACACCTCCGGCCAATGGTCCGAATCAGAAAGGTACCAGCATATAAATCTCTTAGAGATGAGGGCAGCCTTTCTGGCCCTCAAAGAGTTCCACCAGGTCCTGGCGGAGCACTCCGGGGTGCTGATGAGCGACAACACCACGGTATTAGCTTATCTAGCAAAAAGGGCGGTACCTTTTCGCAGCAGCTGTGCCATCTTGCAGTAGAGTTACTCAGATGGGCAGAAGACAACTCGGTGACTCTATCAGCTCGCTTCATTCCGGGCAAGCGGAATGTGCTAGCAGACAAGCTGAGCAGAGCGACTCAGATAGTTGTCACCGAGTGGTCTTTGAATCCTCTGACAGCCAACAAAGTCCTGACTTTGTGAGGTTCCCCGACGGTGGATCTGTTCGCAACGGCCCTGAATTTCAGGCTCCCATTGTACTGCTCCCCTGTCCCGGATCCCCAAGCTCTTTGGCAAGATGCTTTTCAACAACGGTGGATAAACCTGGACGCTTACGCGTTTCCCCCGTTCTGTCTGATGAGAAAAGTCCTCAACCAGGTACGAGCAAGTAACAATTTGCAAATGACCCTCATAGCTCCGCTATGGCATCACATAGAATGGTTCCCGGACCTTCTGCATCTCCTCACAGAGATCCCGAGGGAGCTTCCTCCACAACACGACCTCCACAAACAACCACATACCAACATCTTTCACAAAGCCGTAGCCTCGCTTCGACTTCACTCCTGGAGACTATCCAGCACCTCCTCACACAGAGAGGCTTTTCGCAACCAGTTGCGAAAAGAATGGCTAGACACCTTAGGAGATCCACAGAGGCAGTCTACCAGGCAAAGTGGTCAGTTTTATGTGGTTGGTGTCATGGAAGGGGTATCTCTCCCCTCAATGCCTCTGTTCCAACCATAGCGGAGTTTCTTGTATACATTCAGGAAGAAAAGCTTCTCTCGGTCTCGGCAGTCAACGGCTACCGCTCAGCCTTGAGTCTCGCCTATAGACTGAAAGGAGTCGATATTTCCTCCTCGTTGGAATTTTCTTTGCTCATACGCAGTTAAGAGCTTACTTGCCCCCAGCCAGAGCTAAGACCTCCCCCGTGGAACGTGGTTCGGGTCCTCAGGTCTCTGAAGGGCTTCCCCTATGAACCAATACGCCAGGCCTCGGATCGCCACCTCACGTGGAAGACGGTGTCCCTGCTCGCTTTGGCTTCGGCCATGAGATTCAGCGAACTTCATGGTCTATCTGCTAATGTCTCCCACTCTAGGAGATGGGGGGAAGTAATCCTCAACTTCGTCCTTGAGTTTGTAGCTAAGACTCAAAATCTGGGTGTGCCGGACTCCAGGTTTTGCCTATTTCAGATAGAGAGTCTTTGTTCTGCAACTGAAGATCCAGACCAACTGTTACTATGTCCAGTGAGAAGTTTTAGGTGTTACTTAAAAAGAACAGCAAAAGCTCGCCCCGTGTACAAGCACTTTTTGTCAGCACGGGGAAGGTCACGAGGAATACTATTTCCTCCTGGATAAGGAAAGTAATCGAATACGCTCTATATCCAGATCCTCCTCTGTCCAACCGACCCAGAGCTCATGACGTCAGAGGCATTGCAACGTCTCTGGCGTTCAAGGAAAATTTTTCTGTGGCACAGGTATTGCAAGCGGGCGTGGGGAAGCGTCGGACGACCTTCACAGCCCACTACCTGAAAGACGTAACCCACAGGAGCATGGAAACCTTCTCCATTGGTCCCTCTTAATGAGAGAATGCCTTGATGAAGTCATTGAGCTTCAGCACGGCATTTCATTCCCGTGCTGAAACTTGGTGACGGGCAAGAGGGCTCTCGAACTTGGGGAAATTGCTCCCCCAGTTCGAATCTAAATTTCTCTCTTTCATCTTTTTCTAACTCTTTATATGGCTTCAACCTTCTCCTAATATTATAAACTTTCCTTCATGTTGCTGTCCCAACCCTATGAGTAAAATTTCCCATATGTATATGTATATATTTACATATATATGTGTGTTTATTATTTTTTTTCTCTTTTTATGGCATGGATGTTTCTACATCTATTATTGCCACTTGGGCGGATGTTTCTACATCCGGTATTGCTGCCTGCTTTGATGAATGGGAAGGGTGTCATGGTTGGGAGGTGTTTGTGCTCAAAGCTATATGTGAGAGTATTGGATGATCTCAGCCATCCCGAAGATGGTTTGGACCTTTTTGGCGGAACTATTCTCAAGTGTTGGGTCTTCGGAATCCAGGGGGATCCAACGCTTGGGGTAGGACTCTCGGCTTTTGGCCGGAAGCCCGTCATTACAGATATGGGGAGGATGATTCCATAGTTTCTTGGTCTCAGTCCTAACAGGCGGGTTCAGCTTACACCTGTGCCTCTATATCTGTTTTGATGCTATCCTTCGGGTAGGGTATGGAGTGGACCATCTGGGAAGTATACTCTCACTGTGCCGGTAGTGGAGAGAGTAAATCTCCTTTCCAACATGTGATGCCTTAATGTTCTCAAGCAGGTAAATCAAACTTCAAAAAATCACTCTTCTCTCTTCTTTTTTTATGATGGAATCTTGTGAAAATGACCCCACCTCCCCTGGATATGCTGACTCGCCCCCGGCACTGTTGACGACCTCTGGCAATTCATTTAAAGAAAACTCCGTTGACGACGTAGGAACTAAAAAGGACTATTCTTTAAACACTCGGAAAAAGGGTAATTTGGGCAACACAGGAAAACTGAAAGTCCTGCACGTTACCCAAATCCCTTTAGAAGCTAATTATGATGTGCTACATAAAATATTTGAGTGTTACGGATCAATAAATGAAATTAGAATGAAACTTCAAGATGATAATTGGGAATCTTGGTTATCATTTAATTGTCACGAGGAAGCATTTAATGCAAGTTGTAACATTGTTGATATTAAAGTAGGTGATATGAATGTTAAGGGTGCTCTGTGTGATGGGGCACCTAAAGATCTGGATGTCTACAGACCAGCAGACTGGGCTGATAAAGATATAGAGGCAGATATACCATCCCAAAGAAAGCCAAAACCACCAATGTGGCTTCTTGCTCAATCTGTAGGAGGTACGGAAAATTATTTCAAGATACTGTATGCAAATTTCTTCAGAGGAAGGTAGGTACGATCGCACCTGGAGATATATCTCGATTTGGGAAGAAAAGTTTCTTGATAAAGGCCAAGTCATACACACAGTCTATTATACTGTCTAATTTGAAGACAGTAAATGATGATATAAAATTGGACATCAAACCCCATCTAAACTTTAGCTATGGAAGGGGAGTGGTTTTTAATAGGGATCTGTATGAATTTACTGAAGAGGAGATATTGGCCATGTGTCCCCTATCAGTGTGGAAAGTACATAAAGTACCTGGAACATCAATGATTGTTCTTACTTTCCAGGATGCTGATGTACCTTTCCACATAGACATAGAAAACGAAAGGATCAGAGTTCAACCTTTTAAGCAGAAGCCACTGCAATGTTATAATTGCTTTAAATTTGGACATCCTTCCAAAGTTTGCAATAATGAAATAATTTGTAATACTTGCTCCAAAATTTATCATGGGGATTGTACACTTGAGGCAAGGTGCTTAAACTGCAACTCTAATCATAAATCTAATGATAGGAGCTGCCAGTTTTATAAGTTAGAAGAGGCTGCCCTCAATAAATCAATTATTGAACATGTAAGCGTGGGGCATGCCAAGAGATTATTAAATAAATCTAATACTTATGCAAAAACATTAAAAACAGGAGAAAAAGTTCCTCGGGAATCATCTCACCCACCTACTACTGTAGGTAGTTCTCGAAAAAGGAATTCACAATCTATTGATAAAGTGCTGCATAAGACAAGAACATCTCCTCCTAAAGATTTATCATTGAGTATCAACAAAAAGACATTGCCCACCACTATCAAACCTTTGTCCCCCATTACAAAGGATAGTACTAACCTCTCCCAGGCCATATCCTTGCCTGATTTAATGGAGATTCCACCTGACACCAAGTTATCAGGTGTACCTGTAGTGGGGAAGGTACAAAAACCTGGTAACTTGCAACCTATTAATCGTAAAAGAGAGAGACCTCCATCTCTCTCACCCCCTTCCATAAGAAATACTAGAATTATGACATCAAATAAATATGATGTTTTGTCTGTTGATGTTGGCGATCAACCAGAAGACAATTTAAATGAATCAGAAATTCAAGTTGAGGTCCACCATCCCCCTCAACAAATATATAAAAAAGATACAAAGAAAAACTCCAACGTAAAACCCAACATAACAAGACCATCTCTGAAGAAACCTACAAGTAATAATGTTAGATTAAAAACTGCTAATGGGAAGACCTCACCCAAGACGTCTTCCAGAAATAATCCATAATTTTCTCCTCCATTTTGCAATGGAACTGTCAGGGTTTGAGGGCGAAATATGAAGAACTTAAGCTCCTAATTCATGAGCATTCCCCCATAATAGTATGTCTACAGGAAAGTATGCTTGATTCTAACACTCCTAGTCCTCGAGAGTATGTTAGCTATAGAACACCATATAATCAACAAGCAGGGAGCCATGGCGTAAGTCTCATGTACATTCGTCGAGATGTTCCCCAAATACCCATGTCTATACGTACAACCCTGCAGGCAGTTGTACAAATTGATATAGGGAGAAAATATACAATATGCTCTCTGTACTTACCTCCAAATGATGATATTTTATATGATGATTTAGTAGAAGTTATTCAACAACTCCCTCAACCTTTTCTCTTACTGGGAGATATGAATGGTAGACATCCTTTATGGGGTGATGTTTTGGCCAACACAAGGGGCAATATTATCTCATCAATTGTGGAGAATGAGGATGTGGGGCTCCTTAATACAGGAGAGCCCACGCACTTCCATGTTCAGACAGGTACTTTGTCATGCATTGACCTTTCAATTGCAAGCTCTAACTGCCTTCTTGATTTTGATTGGAGGACATTAGATGATTGGCATACTAGTGATCATGCACCAATCATTATAAACACCAACAAGGGTCCACCTTTGCAAAGATCGCCACGTTGGAATCTAGACAAGGCAGACTGGGTTAAATTTTCTGAGCTAAGTGAAATTGAAGGGAGAGCAGAACAGTTTGAAAGTATTGATGATGCCATAGACCTGCTGAATGGAACTCTTCATACAGCAGGAGTCAATTCAATTCCCAAAACAACAGGATTATTCAAACGACGACCAGTCCCGTGGTGGTCTTCAGAACTAACTGCACTCCACAGAGCCACAAGAAGATCTATAACATGATTGCGTAGACTCCGAACTGATGAGAATTTAATTATGTACAAGAAATGTAGAGCACAGTTCCGTCGTGCCATGAAAGAAGCAAGGCGCCAGTCATGGATGTCTTTTGTTTCCTCCATTAACAGTAGAACACCACCATCTTCTGTGTGGAGGAAAGTAAAAAAGATAGCTGGCAAATTCACCCCCAACCCACCACCAGTGTTGAAGGTGAATGGCCAGTATGTAACTGAAGCAAATGAAGTTAGCAATGCCCTGGCTAATCATTTTTCAAATGTATCCAGCAAGTGTGAAGGAGCCCCTGGTCACCAGTATAGGAGCACTTTTTAAAACCCGGTAAAGACAAGTTTTTAGCAGCAAACTATCGTCCTATTGCATTGACATCTTGTTTATGTAAAATCATGGAGAAGATGGTCAATGCAAGGCTGATATGGTACCTTGAAAAGAAAGGTATTTTATCACCGATTCAATGTGGATTCCGAAAAATGCACTCAACGACTGATGTGTTGATACGACTTGAGTCATCTATTTGTGAAGCCTTTGCTTCCAAACAGCACCATGTTACAGTATTTTTTGACCTTGAAAAGGCATATGATACCACATGGAGATATGGTATTCTTAAAACCATTCATGAATTGGGATTGAGAGGAGAGCTGCCACTATTTATTCAGGCATTTCTTTCACATAGAGTTTTTCAAGTGAGAGTGGGGGAAACTCTATCAGAGAGTAAGTGCCAGGAAGAAGGAGTTCCTCAGGGTAGTGTGCTGAGTGTAACCCTTTTTGCACTAGCAATTAATGGGATATCCTCAGCCATTCCCCAGGATGTTCTCTCAACACTATTTGTGGATGATCTCTCAATATCATTTGCTGGCACTAGAATGGCAATGGTTGAGAGAAAAATCCAACTCTCTATTGATAAAATTATCCAGTGGGCTGACATGAATGGATTTAAGTTCTCGACAAGTAAAACTACCATTGTCCATTTTTGTCGTATCCGGGGAGTACATCCAGACCCGGATATATACATTAAAGGTCAACGGATACCATGTGTATCGGAAACCAAATTTTTAGGTTTGATATTTGACTGTAGACTTACATGGGTTTCTCACCTAAAAGCGCTAAAAGCTAAATGTGTTGAAGCTCTGAATATCTTAAAAGTATTGTCCCATACATCATGGGGGGCAGACCGCAATACTATTTTAAAATTATACAAGGCCTCGATTTTTTCCAAAATTAGTTATGGTTGTGAGGTATATTCTTCAGCCACCCCAAGCCGGTTAAAAATATTAGACTCTATACATCATGCAGGTATTAGATTATCTACTGGAGCTTTTAAAACCTCGCCTATCCCAAGTCTCCTTGTTGATGCTGGAGAGTTACCTCTAGACCTTTACCGAATGTCTTTCATTCTTCGGTATTGGTTTAGAATGCAAAGACTCCCTAGCTCTCTAGCCTTTCAGACTGCAAGCCTTGTAAGACACGCATCATACTTTGAGTTGCACCCAAAATTTCCTCAACCTTATGGCTTTCGGGTGAAACGATTTTTAAATAGTCTGGATATAATTAGAAATAAGGTACTTCCATTCAAGTTATCATCAACGCCTCCATGGAAATTACCTGACATATCTTTTTGTAAATACTTTATTGGAGTTAAGAAGAATATGACTGATTTAGAATCCAGGTCTCTTTTTATGGAACATGTCGAAGAACATAGGGGATCGACTTTTATATATACTGATGGCTCCAAATCTGATGCTGGCGTTGGATTTGGAGTACATAGTAATGATTTTAATTGTAGAGGTGCACTTCCTCTAACAGCTTCCATATTTACTGCCGAACTGTATGGCATATTAACCGCTATTGAGAAAATAGCTTTGGAAAAGGAGGGTAATTTTACAATTTTTAGTGATGCAAGGAGTGTTCTTCAAGCTTTAGAAGTTTTTAATTCTAGTAACCCTCTAGTTTTAAAGATTTTAGAATGGCTTTTTATTATTGGACGGAAAGGTATAACTGTTCGATTTTGTTGGGTTCCAGCACATGTAGGTGTGTCTGGGAATGAGAAGGCAGATTTACTGGCGAAGAATGCGGCATCCGAGTTGCTACCAAGGAGGTATCCCATTCCATGTAACGATCTCCTACCTTACATCAAGAAATTGGTTTGTGATAAATGGCAACAGCACTGGGACAGTCAAGACGGCAATAAAATGAGGGAAGTAACAAATATCATATCACCTTGGAGGTATAACATGATTCCCCGAAAATGGGAGACGACTCTTTGTCGTCTCCGTATTGGTCACACACGGTTGACACACGAGTTTCTGCTGAAGGGCCAACACCAACCGTACTGCGAGGACTGCTTAGTACCTTTAACAGTGAGGCATTTGTTGACCGAATGCCCTAATTTTACTAACTTAAGAAATAGATATCTGTTTGAGGCTCGAGGTGAGGATGGCAGGTTTATCCTTGCCAAGATTCTTGGACATGATGTGTCTTACTATGCGAGCGGAATTTTTAGATTTATTTCAGAAGCAGGTCTTCTGAAAACTCTATAACTATTTTGATGACTTCTTAATTTTTATGGTTTTAATCGAATTCTCTTTTAATTTTCATATACAGTAAATGGTATCGGCGTCAATGACCTTAGATGTCAGGATGCCAGAAAACTTTCAATCAATCAATCAATCTCCATTGGTCCAGTGGTGGCCACACAACAACAAGTGATCTAATACCTCAGGCTCCTTGATGGACAAGTAGCAGAGGGTTGAGGGCTGAGGTTACCCGGGTTAGTCTAGGGTGAATGAAAAGAATGTCTGGCTCACTTCTTTCTTTCTCCTTCTTCCCCCCTTGGGGAAATAGCTCCGCAAGACCGAAGCATAGCTGACCTCACCTCTCTGCAGGTAAAAATCATTTCCCTCGTGCATCCTGGGTACGAATGAATACTTTGTTACGTCACCAATACCTCTTGAGGGAGGGTATTGGATATGTCTTAGAATCCTCGAGTTCCTACGTGAAGACAAGCCACGAGTCTCTCTCACACAAGCTTCTGCAGGCCGCTATCAGTGAGTTACCTTGTAACTACTTTGATTTTAGGGAGGGTAGGGTTCCCTCTACTATCGATCACAGATGGAAATAGAGAGCACCCCAGGTCATGACCAAGGCCAGTTGGTAAGGACTTGCTCCCTCCTAAGAGTAAGTCGCCCTAATATATAGGGAAGGTTTGTAGCTGTGTCGGAACAAATAACAAATTTGGAAATAATTTGTATTTTTCCTAACATACAAACCTGAAGCTATTTTGCTGTTATAAATATACTAGACATAAAAAATATTAATTGATGATTTTGGCTTGTATGTTTCTAAATAACCGTCATTTCTTCCTGCACATTTAAATACAAACCTTCGTTCCTTATGTAGGAGAGGTGATTCAGCACAAGCTGATTTAGCCGTAAAAACTTTAACGCAAGGTGTCAATGACCCTCTGCTAGTTAGCCGAGGTTACACCAACTCTCCTTCTCACACACTTGCCCAGTACCTGAGTGATTTTACTACGGTTGAGTGTAGACATTCATGTCTCTCTCTCGCTCGGTTTATTTATCTATGAAGTGAGTGTACAGTGATACCTCTACATACGATTGTCCCAACATACGAATTTCCCAACATACGAAGTAAAATTCGACCAAATTTCTGTCTCAACATACGAGGTGTTGCTTCAACATATGACGTAAACAATACGCTTACCCGTGGAATTTTCTCGAAAGCGTGCAGCGTAGTTTGTTGTTGACGCCGCTAGACGGCAGCACATCGGAGGGACGCCAATCGAGCGTCACCTTGATCAGTCCTCTCATCGCGTGCGCATAGTGTGGTTGTCCTCTATTTGCTCAGTTTTAACAGTTTTTTATCTTGCCTTTTCACATGTTGTTTTCTGTGTTCCGTAATCATGGGTCCTAAAAAGCTTAATTTTGGTTCAGGAAGTAGTAGCAGTGGTGAGATAAAGAGGAAGTCTATGCTTTCATTAGAATTAAAGCAGGAAATCATAGAAAAGCATGAGCGAGGTGTACGTGTTAGCGATCTCGCTAAACAATATGGCAGGAATATGTCGACGATCTCGACGATCATAAAACAGAAGTCAGCCATTAAATCAGTGAAACCTTTGAAGGAGATCAAGATTATTTTTAAACGTCGTTGCCCTACCCTTGAAGAGATGGAACGACTTTTGTTAATATGGATCAAAGACAAGATTGTTGGCGATACGATCACGGAACGATTATTTGTGAGAAGGCCAGCGCTATCTACAGTGACTTGAAGGCTCTCGGGGTGACGCGGGGGAGAGTTCAGCCGATCCTACGACGAAGGAATTCAAGGCGTCTTGAGGTTGGTTCGAGAAATTTTGGAAACGGACCGGGATTCATTCAGTTGTTCGTCATGGAGAAGCTTCGAGTTTGGACACTAAGGCTGCTAAAGACTTTGTTAAAAAGTTCGAAAGCATCGTGGCGGAGGAAGGTTATGTAGAGCAGTAGGTTTTCAAGTGTGATGAAACAAGTCTGTTTTGGAAAAAGATGCCTAGTCGAATGTATATTACCGCCGAAGAGAAGAAAATGCCTGGACATAAGCCAATGAAGGATCGGTTGACTCTGCGCTTTGTGCCAACGCCAGCGGGGACTGCAAAATTAAGCCTCTGTTAGTTTACCATTCCGAAAACCCTAGGGCATTTAAAGCACATAGAATTAATAAAGACCTGCTACATGTTCTATGGCATTCTAATTCTAAGGCTTGGGTTACTAGGCATATCTTTGTGGAATGGGTAAACGTAGTTTTCGGCCCTGCTGTCAAGAAGTATCTTCAGGAAAGGAATTTGCCTTTGAAGTGCTTGCTTTGCTTGGACAATGCACCCGCTCACCCCACCCCCCCCCCCGGACTCGAGGATGATATCATCGACGAATACAAATTCATCAAGGTGTTGTATCTTCCACCGAATACCACCCCTATCCTCCAGCCCACGGACCAGCAAGTCATCTCGAATTTTAAGAAGCTCTACACAAAGCACTTATTTAAGCAGTGCTTTAATGTCACGCAAAGCACCAACTTAACTTTGCGTGAATTTTGGAGGAGCCACTTCAATATCGTGCACTGCTTGAAGATCATTGATCAGGCTTGGGAGGGAGTAACTCGTCGGACCCTGAATTCCGCTTGGAAGAAGCTTTGGCCTGATGCTGTTGCTCCCAGAGATTTAGAAGGTTTTGGCCCCGAGAATGAATCTGTGCTTGCCGCTGAGGAAGACGTCGAAGAGATTGTATCCCTTGGCAAGTCCATGGGTCTGGAGGTAGATGAAGATGACATCACCGAACTCGTCGATGAGCATCATGAAGAGCTCACCACCGAGGAACTCAAAGAGTTGCAAGCCATGCAGCGTGATGAGTTCCAAGCGCAGTTGAGTGAGTCGGAGGAGCTCGAGGAGGTAGGCGAAATGTTAGGTACGGCGAAAATAAAACAGATGTTGGCATATCATCAACACGTTGATTTCATCGACAAGCATCACTCACAGAAACTTCAGGTTTGCCGTGTTGTTGCGCAGTTCGATGATGTTTGCTCCAACTTTCACTCGATAGTTTCTTTAAAAAATCTTTAAAACGGTCTAGTGATCATGATGAAAAGAAAGAAAGTGAAGCAAAGAAAAGGAAGACCGAATCGGTGAAAGTGATGAAAATTAAAAATAAGAAAGAAAAAATGTAAAAAAAAAAATATAAAATTATAAAAATGAAAAAAAAATAAGCTAAGTTAAGTTAAAGTTCACGTAGTAGTGCAAGTTATCGTACATGTTATCGTACAAAGTCACCGTTCCTACCTCCTCGCTGATCTTCCGTCTCCTCCTGCGTAGAAGTCCCTACACCTGCGCTGGCCTGTCGCTAAGGTAAAGTATTACATTACAACCCGTTTTTTATTTATTTCATTATTATGTTCTTTTTTTTGGTTTGTAATATGTATTTATTATACAGGCATTGTATTAATGTCATGTGTAATTATGTGTAGCCATTATTAAGGATTTATTATGGGATTTTAGGCTGATGAACGAATCAAATCAATTACCATGTATTCTTATGGGAATATTTGCTCCAACATACGATCGTTTTAACATACGAAGTAGTTTCTGGAACGAATTAAGATGGTATGTAGAGGTATCACTATTAACTTATCTTTTTCTTTCCGGGTTGCTTGTAGTTTGAGGACTACAATCATTCTGGTTTGGCCTGGCATAACAGGCTGCTCTTGCAGCACCTTTTATGTCACTAGGAGATGAATCCTCTCCAATTTTGCCTTTCATGCAGATGGCACGCCTTCATGGAGGCTTCTTGCTCTGTCGGGAGGGGCCATCTTCCCAGCGGGACTGGTGCAATGGATGCAGGAAGTAGTAGTCTAAAATTTATCTTCTCATTCCTCGAAGTCAAAGATCTGACTTATTTCTCCTGGGGCTAGTACTCTCCCACTTGCCTCTCCCCGTTCAGCTTCCTTTAGAGGTCAATTGGACAAGAGCGATGGCCGTTTAACCCCTGACAACCTTCTGATCAGGAAGACCCCGTAGTGAAGCAGCAGCGGCTTCCCCGCAAAGGGAGTCGAATAAATCTTTTGACGCCTTGCATCAGATGTGGCCTTCCTTGGGGCTTTCAGGTTCCCCCACTAAGGAAAAGTTGTTCCGTCACTGGAATACAAACCACGCTATTTAATAGGGGTATTACTTTTGGTGTAGCTGAAATGAGGAGCCATTAATTTTTAACTAGGGTTAACAACCCAGACCGCTAGTTAGCGGGGTTAGGAGAAGGTAGCTTGCTACCCCCCCCCCCCCCCTCACACACCTGTGATTGAGCTCACTTTGCTTTTGGCTCGGATGGTGAACGGACGTTGCCGCTCTTCATTCTCGTCGAATATTGGCAGCCATTTATGACTTTTGCTTTTTCTTTTTCTCTTAGTGTGTGTTTTTGAAGTTGATTTCTGCGACCATGCGCACCTGCCTTGGACTCTCAGGCCGCCCTTGTGGGACATTTATGTCGGCGGTGGAGACTGATCCTCACACCCTTTGTCCCTTTGTCCTTTATGCAAAGGTCAACGGGGTGATAGCGTAAATAAATGCAATGACTGTAGGGAGAGGTCTTCCTCCCAGTGGGAGGGGTTTGCACAACGGCGGAAGAAGAAGTCCAAGCTGGATATTTCTCCTTCGAAGGTTCCTTTGAAGGATGAAAAACCCAAGGCCTCTTCTTTCGTCTCCCGACCCTCCTCCAAAGCTCGTACTCGTTCGGTCTCTTACGAGACACCGTCAAGTAGTAGCGTAGACCAAGTTAATGTCGGCCAACCCCGGTTCTCGAGAGATGATGTTACTTCCCCTAGCAAAGCAGCCCCACCTCTCCCCCCGGGTGAGGCCTTGTCACTAACCCATCTTTTACAGATTTGGTCTTTGGGGCTTACGGGTCCGCCCTCCAAGGAAGCTTTGCTACAGTTCATCTGCATGGGTGCTTCTGTTAAGCAATCATCGTCGCTATCAGAGGTAGATCCTCTGACCCTCGTCAACGTTATTGTGTCAGAGGTGTCTCATGCGGTATCATCCAACTCCTCTACCCCTCAAGACACTCCAGCGGTTGCTGCTGACTTAGTTTCCCCCGTTCCTGAACATCCTTCGAGGGAATACTAAGTTCGTCTGTCTCTCCTGCAAGTGTTTCTCCCCCTCGGGGGAGTTCACTTATAGAGACTCCTCTTTGGAGTATTGCTGCGGGGCACGGTCAGCTTGCTGATCCAACGGCCCCCAGAGGGCTAATTTGTTGGAAAGCATGCCTTCCACTTCGCCTTAGAGGATGGTGAAGAGACGCCTCTTTGGTTCATCTTCGTCGCAGCCATCCCCTGCAGAGGAGCCTCCGCTGCAGTCATCTGACCTTCATTCATCGATTGTCACTACTCCTACTACTAGTCTTGTGACCTCGGTCCTGGACCTCTCTGCTGATCGTTCGCGATCCCCTTCGGTGGATGGTCGCCCTTACAAAGGGCACGTCGACCATCCACCTTCCAGACCTTCCGACCTGCCATCACCGTTCTTGTCACCGGTAAACCTATTGTAGCTCTACCAAAGTGCGCAGCTGCGCGCCATCGCCCTGTAGCTCGCCAACCTACAGGACTTCAGCGCTCACCAGCAGCTCGTCAGCACTCTACAGCGCTTCGGCGTGCCCCCTTACCTGCTCGCCCTCATAAAAGCAGCAAAATCATGCGCCTGCGCGCCAACGTTCTCCTGCACGTTAGCGCTCTCCTGCGTGCGCTGCACCCACGCGCCAGCACGCTTGCGCTCTCCTGCGCCTTCGCGCCCACGATCTCCTACGCGCCAGCGCTCTCCTGTGCGCCTTACTCCATGCGCCAGCACTCTACTGCGCGCCCTTACTCTCCTATGCGCCAGCACACTCCTGTGCACCAGCCTGTGTGCCAATTATCTCCAGCGTGCCAGCTCTCCCCCGCGAGCCAGCCTGCGCGCCAATTCCCTAATGCACACCAGCGCGCTCGAGCACGCCAGCTTGCGCGCCAATTCTCTAATGCACACCAGCGCGCTCCAGCACGCCAGTACTCACCTGCGCGTCAACAAATGCCTGCGCGCTACTATTCTCCTGCGCACAAACACACTGTAGGTGAGACAGCAGGCACAATGCAGCTTTAACCTGCGCTCACACACAGACATGCTCACGCGTCACCATGCGCCCGCACACCAGCTTTAACCTGCGCTCGCGGACCAATACTCTCCCGCGCGTGTGCAGGCACGGGCGCAGGATCTACACCTGGCAAGGTCACCATCCCCTCATTCCCCTCCTCACAAATGCATTGCAGTGCGCCCTGCTGGAGAAGGAAAACAGGCACAAGCAGAGGGGTTCAGGATCTTTAAACTTTCTTCCAAGGCGGACCCACCTATTACGGTGACTCCTCGTAGGGAACCTTCGGCCCCTTTCCCTTCAGGGGATCTGTCTGACAGTGCATCAGTCAGTCAGCAGCCTTGATTCAGTGCCTTAGTCAGAGCTGTAACACTGGCATTCAAGCCCGTCCTGTCCGACCGCTCATCAGAGCAACCTATAGCTCTGGACTCAAGACATGGAACCATGGCTTCCTCCTTTGAAGAGGGAAAGAGAAGTTTCCGACACGGTCACTTCCCCAAGGGTGAAGCTGACTCCGTGTAGACCATCAAGGCTAGTCCCTCCAGTGTCTCCCCTGGGATACTCTCCCTCCCTCTTGGATGAAGACCATCCTTCACCAAGGGAATTGAGCGTGGAGAGACACTCTTCCATCGCACCATTGGAGGAAACCTCCCTTCACGCGGAGAGTTCCCCTCAATCTGAGACTAGGAGGGACATGACACTCAGGCCTTCGATGTTGGAGTCTTACCTCTTTCCTCGGAAGGAGTCCAAAGACTCCAAGACTCTGCCAAAGTCCTCCACCAGGGCTAGAACGGAGACAGCCAGCCACTCAAGGAATATCCGGGACTCACCCCAAGAAGAGCTCTTGGGGATAGAAGGAAACTTCACTGCGAGTCCAACATCAGGAGGAGACCAACAAAAATCAGAACATGCATTCTGGCAGGTTCTGACTCTAATGAGGGTTCTCATTGGGTTTTCCAACCCGAGAGGGTAAAGACATGGTCTTAGCCTGCGTCTTCGGCACTCAGAAACCATCAAAGACCAATGCAGCTCTGACCTGGTCTCAAGGGTTGAAGAGTACCAGGGACAAGATCACCCAATAGCTGTCCGAGTTTGCCTCCTCCAACCGTGCCGGTTCTACGAACAAGCTCCTCTCACCTCCTCGCATACAGCAAAGGAGGTACTTTGAGATCCTAGAGGAACCCAGTTCAGCTCTTGCACTTCACCATTCTCTGGAAGAGCTAACCAGGGAAGTCCCTCTTGAGACACTCCAGCCGGAAGGTCTCGTTCTCGGTGGCCGAAGTCCTTAACCAGGAAAAGGTCACTAAGTATGCGATGCATGCTCCTTTGTTGGTGGACATCTGGTTAGAGCCCTAAGGTATCCTGATACGAGCCGAGGATTTTTCCAAGGAGCGTACCAGGAAGGCAATGGAGACTTTTTTACTTTCAGGCACTCGCATGATCGAGTTTCTTGCCCACCAAGTTTCGAACTTGTGGGCAAAAACTATCTTGAAACGTCGAGATGCAGTGTTTGAGAGGTTCCACCAACAGGTCCCAAGCGTTGAGATAAATAGTCTCATACATTCCTCCCTAGAGGGGGCCCATCTGTTTGAGCCTAAGGACGTGGAACTTGCTGCTGAGAGGTGGAGGAAGTCTCATCGAGACTCCCTCCTCCATAGGGCTTTAACAACTAAGCCCTATAAACCTCCAACACCTCAGCAGTCCCGTCCAACCAAGACCGTAACGACGAAACCAGCAGCGAAGACAGTGGTGTCTAATAAGCCCTTTTCTGTCAAGGACAGAAAAGGCTAAATGTCCTCCAGGGGAAGAAAGAATCCTAAAGGGAGCGGGCGAGGCCGCAAACGCTAGGGTAGGCACTCCCCCTGCGTTTCCACCAGTGGGGGAATGCCTACAAAGATGCTCACAGGTGGAAGCAACTCGGGGACAATTTCTGGACAATCTCCGTGATCCGTCCAGGGTATCACGTCCCATTCATAACATCTCTACCTCCCATGACCAGGAATCCAGTGTCAATAGACTCCCTTGCCATGGGATCGGCAAGGGGGCAGGCCCTTCGGGCAGAAGTCCAAACCCTGTTGAAGAAGGGCGCTCTCCAAGAGGTCCTGGAAGGGACCCCAGACTTCTTCAATCGACACTTTCTTGTAAGAAAGATGTCTGGAGGCTGGAGACCAGTCATCGACCTCTCAGCCCTGAAAAAGTTTGTTAAACAAACTCCGTTCAGCATGGAGACAGCAGACACGGTCAGACTAGCAGTAAGACCTCAGGACTTCATGTGTACACTGGACCTAAAGGACGTGTACTTCCAGATCCCAGTCCATCCGTCTTCAAGGAAGTTCTTAACCCTTTTACCCCTAGGCTCTTTGGAAATTTCCAATACTTAACCCCCCAAAAATTATCAAATATGAAAAAAAAAAAAATTTATAGCATTTTTTTTGCAAGGACGTACCGGTACGTCCATGGGGGTAAAGGGATGAGTTTTGTGAAATGTACTAGTACGTCCTTTGGGGGTAAAAGTGTTAAGATTCAGCTTAGACAACAGAAAGTACCAGTTCAAGGTGCTGTGCTTCGGTCTTTCCAGAGCACCCCAAGTTTTCACTAGAGTGTTTGCCCTAGTGTCATCTTGGGCACACAGGATTGGCATCCGTCTCCTCCGTTATCTGGACGACTGGCTAATCCTAGCAGACTCGGTATCAACCCTTCTTCAACACTGAGACAAACTTGTGAGAGTTGCCAGTATCTGGGGATCATGGTAAATCTCGAAGTCTTCTCTGCTTCCTACTCAGAGACTGGTATACTTAGGCATGATCATAAGACACCAATCTCCACAAAGCCTTACCATCAGACGACAGGATAACAAGGCTGAGAAAGGTCGCAAGACCCTTTCCCAGATGAGAAGAAATTCCAACTCAAACGTGGTTACGTCTCCTCGGTCACCTTTCATCGCTGGGCCGTCTAGTTCCCAATGGTCGCCTCAGGATGAGATCCCTCCAGGGGCAACGCAAGTCCCGGTGGAATCAGACTCGCGATTCCCCCGACGTCCGGATCCCCGTGGGATCAGCGGAACTTGACAGTACTCCAGGGGTGGGTGACAGACGAGAACCTACGAAAGGGAGTGGACCTTCTCGTCCTCTCCCCGGATTTGATGGTGTTCTCAGACGCTTCAAAAAAAAGGGGGGGGCACGTGCTGCACCACATGGCCTCAGGCCTCTGGTCAGAGTCAGAAGAGTATCTCCACATGAATCTCCTAGAGATGAAGGCCATCTTTCTGGCCCTTCAACAGTTCCAACAGTTCCTGGCGGGCCACTCAGTGGTGGTGATGAGCGACAACACCACAGTAGTGGCTTACATCACCAAACAAGGAGGTACATTTTTGCAGTAGAGATACTGAGATGGGCCGAAATCCACTTGATACCACTATCAGCATGCTTCATTCCAGGCAAAAGGAATGTGCTCGCCGACAACCTGAGCAGAGTATCTCAGATAGTGAGTACCGAGTGGTCTTTGGATCATCTAGTAGCCAATAAAGTTGGGACTGTGGGGTTCTCGAACTGTGGACCTCTTCGCAACGGCCCTTAACTTCAGGCTCCCACTGTATTGTTCCCCAGTCCCAGACCCTAAGGCTCTCTGGCAAGGTACTTTCCAACAACGGTGGGACAACATTGACGTTTATGCCTTTCCCCCGTTCTGTCTGATGAGGAGTGTACTCAAGAAGACCAGAATATCGGTCAATCTTTCAATGACCCTCATAGCTCCGCTATGGCATCACGCAGAATGGTTTCCGGACCTTCTGCAGCTCCTAACAGAGCCCCCAAGAGAAATCCCTCCACGACACAATCTACTCAAACAACCACATGCCAACATATTCCACAAAGCCGTAGCTTCACTACGACTTCATGCCTGGAGACTATCCAGCATCTCCTCTCTCAGAGAAGATTTTCACAACAAGTTGCGACTAGGATGTATGGATACCTGCGTAAGTCATCAGCAGCAGTCTATCAGGCAAAGTGGAGAGTCTTCTGTGGTTGGTGTCGTGGAAGGGGTATCTCGCCCCTCTATGCCACTATTCCAGCAATAGCGGAGTTCCTCGTGTATTTGCGTGAAAAAATGCGCCTGTCAGTCTTGGCAGTAAAAGGTTATCGCTCAGCCTTGACTCTCGCCCTCAGACTGAAAGGAATGGACATTTCTTCATCGCTAGAACTTTCCTTACTCATACGGAGTTATGAACTTAACTGCCCCCAGTCCGAAGTAAGACTTCCCCCATGGAACGTGGTTGGAGTTCTCGGGTCTATCATGAGACCTCCCTATGAACCATTACGCCAGACAACCGATTGCCACCTAACTTGGAAGACTGTGTTTCTGTTAGCTTTGGCTTTGGCCAAGCGAGTCGGTGAACTTCATGGTCTCATACAACATCAGCCATTTAAGGGGATGGAGAGAGGTAACGTTCTGCTTCGTCCCTGAGTTTATTGCTAAGACTCAGAACCCAGGAGTAGCAGATCCACGATTCGACTCTTTCCGGATTTCTAGTCTCCATACTTTAACAGATGACCCAGATCATCTCTTACTATGCCCAGTGAGGAGTTTGAGGCTGTATCTTATGAGAACAGCTGCAGCCTGTCCTTATGTGCTTGCACTATTCGTCAGCACAGGAAGGACCAAGAAGAAGTCACCAGGGACACCGTCTCGGCATGGATTCGCAAGGTCATAGACCATACACTGAATCCAGACCCTCCTCCTTCACGTCGCCCCAGAGCTCATGATGTCAGGGGCGTAGCTACGACCCTGGCATTCAAGAGAAACTTCTCGGTGATGCAGGTTCTTCAAGCTGGGGTGTGGAATCGTCAGACCACATTCATATCCCACTACCTGCAAGATGTGACCCACAGGAGATTCGATACGTTCTCTATCGGTCCTATGGTGGCTGCACAACAGCTGGGTTATAACCTCAAGCTCCTTATTGGACAAATAGCAGAAGGTTGAGGCATTGTTACCCGGTTTTAGTCTGTGTGGATGAAAAGTTTGACTGGCCCTTATTCTTTTCTTCATTCTCCCCTCTTTTGGGGAAAGCACTATCCTGGGTTCTCTGCATTGCTGACCTCAAACCACTGTAGGTAAACCATGCTCCCTTGTGTAACTAGTATTAAGACTAATACTGTTGCGTCCCCATACCCTGACGAGGTGGTATTGTGAAAGTCCTAGTTACACAGTTTTTCCTTCTAAAGAACTCTGAATAACTTTACCAGGACAGTCACACTTCTGCATACCTCAACACACAGCTTGTGCAGGGACTCATTATTTTATGAGTACTGATAAACTCGGATAGGAGCCCTTGGGTAAAGCCAAAAGCCAGATTGGCTGGGACGTCCACCCTTCCTAATGGGTGAGTCACCCCTATTAAATAGCGTGGTTTGTATTTCAGTTAAGGAACAAACGACATTCGTAGATAATTTGTATTTTTCCTAAGTATACAAACCTTAGTTATTTAAGCAAACTTACCCGCCAATCCTATCCCCCTTCAAGTCCTACCTCCAAGCAAAGGGAGCACAATCACAGGTGTGTAAGGGCTATCTGTAGCAAGCTACCCTCCCCTACCCCTGCTAACTAGCGGTATGGGCAGTTAACCCTCGTTAAAAATTAATGGCTCGTCATTTCAGCTACGCCGAAAGTAATACCCCTATTAAATAACTAAGGTTTGTATACAGTAGTTAGGAAAAATACAAATTATCTATGAATGTCATACTTCAGGTAGTCTTCCATCTCCATCTATCAGGCTAAGTGGGAACTCCTTTGTGGTTGGTTTTGTGGAATGGGTCTCTCTCCATTCAAAGCCACTGTACCCCTGATTGCCGATCTTTTGTTATACCTTTAAGGAGGAAGAACTCTGCTCTGTCGGCAGTGAAAGGCTATTTCTCAGCTTTTAAGCCAAATCTTTAGACTGAAAGTGGTATATATTTCCTCATCAATGGAATTGTCCATGCTTATAAGGAGATTTGAGCTAACTTTCCCTCAGTCAGAAGCTAGACCACCTCCATAGTCAGTGCTCCATTCCTTGAAAGGAACCCCCAACAAGCCATTAAGGACTTTACTCCTAAAATGGGTTTCCATCTCACCCTGGCCTCAGCAAAGATGGTCAGTGAGTTATATGGCCTTTATGACATTGCCCATTCAAGGGAATGGGGACTGGTTGCACTCTGCTTCATCCCTGAATTTTATTTGTAAGACTCAGAATCCAGTGGTAGAAGACCTTAGGTTCAGGCCCTTCCAGATTTTGAGTCTTTGGGAAGTAACTGATGATCCTGATCAGCTGTTAGTAGTCCTGTGAGAGGATTTAGGCAATACAGTATCTCAAGTTCACGAGAGGAACTTAACCCTCACGTTAAGCATCTACTTGTCCATACAGACAGGGTCAAGAGGAGAGTTATGAAGAATGCCGTCTCTTCTTGGATTTAGCAGGTCATTGATCGTGCACTCAATCCTCCCCCTCAAGAAGGGCAGATGTCACGGGCTTAGGTTCGTCCCTTGTGTTGAAAAGAAATATCTCTGTGGTGCAGGTGCTCCATTTTGGAGTTCAGAAAAGCAAACCCACCTTCACCTCTCTCAACCCACAGGATTCTAGATAAGTTTATTCTAGGTCCTGTGGTAGCTACTCAACAAGTAGTATAGCTACCTAAGCTCCCTTGCAGGACTAGTAAAAGTCGGTCGAGGGCAGGTGTCACTGCGGTCATAGTCTTCATCTTCATCTTCCCCTCTCTTAGGGCACAGCATCTGTAGACTGCAAACTGGCCGACTGCGGGTAAACCTCATTTTCGTTTATCGGTCTCAATACGTTTATTGTGTATTTTGTTACGTCCCCAACCTCCTTGCAAGAGGGAGTTAGGCTGTCTGGGTTTAAGTATGCACGAGTGTTAACCAACTCTTTATACAGTACTTACTAGCTAAAGTTACAGTGCAAGTTTTCACTCACCATGGCTGCACAGGCAGTTAAACCTTTGGCACTGATCGGCCAATGGTTCAGGGGTTGTTGGGATGCTCTTCCCATGCTCTATTGAACTCAGATTTGTATCCCAGGCAATGGTCTTCAGCCTGTTAAAATAAGACTTCCACCCACCTTAGGGTGAGTTTTCTATGTAAAAAACTATTTGTATTTGTTCAGGAGTAAATGGCAAATTAGGAAGTAATTTGTATTTTTTAAACTATATAAACCTCAGTTACACTAACTTGTCCCACCATCACCTTCCAGCTAGAAGTACTACCTGTGATCAAAAGTGAGCTCAGTTATTGGGTGAGTGTGTGAGCCGGTTGGTTGGTCTACCCTGCGCTACCCTTGCTAACTAACGAAGGGTTATTGACACCTCGCGTTAATGTTTTTATGGCTAAACCAGCTTGCACTGTATCATCTCTTATGTAAAGAACTCAGGTTTGTATAGTTAGGTTAAGTACAAAATACTTTGAAATTTGTTATATTTACTCCCTTCTTGCAATAATGACAGATAATTCTACTGAACTGAAAATTTCATACAACATGCTACAGTGTATTACTAGAATTATTTTTCATATCTTTCAGTTGAACAAAGGGAGAAAGTAGTATGCTCTGTAAAGATTTTGCTTATTTATTTATTAAATCGGTTTACATATTTTTGTGAGCAACTAATCCATTTATCTTGTGTAACAGGAAGTAAGGAAAGCCATGAATAGAAAATATAGAATATTAGTGAAGGGAATCAATGTATTTAAGGTCTTAAAAGCATTGCCAAGCATTAGAAAGCCAATATGTCTCTCTCTCTCTCTCTCTCTCTCTCTCTCTCTCTCTCTCTCTCTCTCTCTCTCTCTCTCTCTCTCTCTCTCTCTCTCTCTACTTGGTTCAAACTAATGCCGAATTGTTTTGAAAGTTTTTCCTGAAAGAGTTTGTAAGTTTATTCTCAAAACTGCATATAAAGCTTGTTTGAGTAATTTTCATTAAATTGATCATGTTTTTCCATAATGTCAATATTTTAATTATTCTGGTTACGTATAGCATTCCAAATGCTTGTTTGTAGTGGAAGATCCTATTTATTTTTCTTCAATCTAGTGAACAGGGATTTTTTTCAAAGCATTAAAATGACAAAGTTTCTATTGAAAGGCAAAAATCTCCTGCTACTGGTTTTAAGCTTTATATATTCATTATCGTCCAGCAGTCGTCCGCTCCGGGTATGGATCGGGTGATGCGGACGTCTCCTCGGTTTCTGGCTCTGGTCAGGACGTAGTCCTGGGTGTGCCAGTGTTTAGACCGTGGGTGTCTCCATGTGGTCTTTTGTCGCTTTGGTAACTGGAAGATGGTGTTGGTTACCACAAGTTGGTGTTCTGCACACAGACCCAGTAGGAGTTGGCCATTGGCGTTGCAATTTCCAATGCCATGGCGGCCGATGATTCCCTCACACAGGCGATGGTCTTTTCCTACTCGGGCATTAAAGTTGCCAAGCACAACGAGCTTGTCATTGGCGGGCACTGCCTGGATGGTGCGGTTGAGCTGGGTGTAGAAGGGAGCTTTGTCATCATTGGTTGAGGTTATAGTCGGGGCGTAGACAGAGATCAGGGTGAGGTGTCTGTCCCACGTGATGGGGATGCGGACAATCATCAGGCACTCACTAATGGCCTTGAGAGCGAGGTTGTGCTGCTGCACTAGCTGGGAACGGATGGCGAAGCCGACACCGTGGATGCGAGGCTCCTCTAGGGCCTTGCCTTTCCAGAAGATGGTGTAGCCTGTTCCAGCTTCCCTGATGTTGCCCTCTTCGGGTAGTCTGGCCTCGCTAAGAGCCGCCACATCAACATTGAAGCGGGCTAGCTCCTTGCAGACGAGGGCTGTACGTCGTTCCGGGCGGTTGGTGTTCGTCACGTCTTGGAGGGTGCGGATGTTCCACGCACCTAAGGTTAATATTTTTTTCTTGTTGTTTCGACCGCATTAGTGGGATGTCCGCCAGCCGCGGTGAGCTGACCAGATGGGTTTGCCGTGTCCGATGTTTACCCCACCTTTTCTAGGGGCCTCCCTATGTGGGGTAGGCTGCGGTGTCCTCAATAGGCCAGCCCAGTCACGGGTCCAGCTGCCGAACTCTGGTGTCACGGCACCGTCACCAGAGAGCGACTGAATCTTAGACTCGCCGCCTGAGTGCAGTCGTGGGCTAAGGGCTTCCAGCTATCCAGGCCTGCCCCCCTTCACCCACGGTGCTGTCGCCTCAGGACTTGGTGGTGTTGATGATGGTGAGAAAGAGATGAAGAAGGGTGGAGGAAATGACAGAATGCCAGTAGCTGGGTATATTGTTTTGGGTGGTCGTGGCTCTGCAACGGCCACGCACACACACTTGGCCCACATCGTTTTCACCGCGGCTCAAGATATATGAGACAGGCGGCTTCTCCGATGTTGGTTGCATCGGGTTGCCGGGTTCTTGTTATGTCAAGGCCCGCCTTGTTGTCTGCCCGACAGGCATTGCCCTCTTCCGCCGGCGCTGGGAAGCTCCGCCGTTGGGGTCTTGTTTGGTTTGATTTTGGAGTTTTCCTTCTCCTAGCCTTTGCCTATCTTAGATAAAGGAGAAGGCCTATAGGGGTCCAGTCTTGGTCTGGTCTCTCAGAACTGGCCTTAGCGGTATGGTTGAGCCTGCCAGGGTGGATAAACTACCCCACCGCCATTGCCCAGCCCATCATTGTGACACTCAAGCCCCTCTACTGCAGCAAAGTGCTGGACCATCAGAGGGGCCTCTACTGCAGCAAAGTGCTGGACCATCAGAGGGGGGACTGCTGGACGAACCACAGACTCCTCATCTCCCGACTCTCCGTGACGACCCTACGATCACCCAGAAGGGCACCTGACAGCGTACCACACCAACGCTTTGATTGTAGTAAGCTCCGCAACCCACAGGTGGCACAGAACTACAAGGAGGCCTGCGAACAACACCTCGCAGACCCCGTGGGTCAGGTCACTGTTGAGCACCACTGGACCACCCTCAGAAACGCCATGGACCGTGCCGCGGAGGAAACACTAGGCTACACCACCAAGAAACGGCAGGATTGGTTTGATGAGAGTGATGCTACCCTCTTTCTTCTCATTGAAACCAAACGACAAGCACGCCTGACTTTGGAAAACCAACCAACAGCAGCTAACAAATGTGCTCACAAGGTGGCTGAAGCTGGTTGCCAAAGAGGGATCCGTGAAGCCCAGAACACCTGGTTGCAAAGAAAAGCTGCAGAAATACAGAGTTTAGCTGACCAACGTGACCTGCGCAGCTTCTATGCAACAACAAAGGAAATATTCGGTCCCACACGGTCATCAGTGGGCAGCCTGAAGGACGCGGATGGGGCCACGACCATCACCGACAGCGAGGGCATTCTGGCCAGGTGGAGGTCTCACTTTGAGAACTTCCTCAATGACCAAGCAGACACCCCAGACGATCTCCTGCGAATGACCCCGCAGCATCCCGTCCATCACTGGATGGCAATACCACCCTCCATCCATGACTTCAACAAGGCCCTGCAGCACATGAAGCCTGGCAAAGCCCCAGGGCCAGACAACATCCCGTTGGAGCTCCTCACTCACGGTGGCCCCGGTTTGAGGAACCGTTTGATGCTCCTTATACTGAAAATATGGGAGACCAAGACCCTCCCCAGTGACTTCCGCGATGCAAACATCATTACCATCTTCAAGAAGGGAGACAGGCAGAACTGTAACAACTACCGGGGAATATCACTACTAAGCATTGCGAGTAAGATTTTCGCTCGGATTCTCCTTGACCGCCTCCTTATTCTCGCAGAAGACGTCCTGCCAGAGTCCCAGTGCGGCTTTCGACCTTCGCGCGGGACCATAGACATGATCTGTGCGCGACAACTACAAGAGAAGAGCCTCGAACAACAACAGCCCATAATGTTCATCTTCTGGGATTTGAAAAAGGCCTTCGACAAGTACCTCGACCTGCCATGTGGGCTGTCCTCAAAAGATATGGCTGCCCACCCGATTTTGTCAAGCTGGTGCGTGCCCTCCATGACGGAATGGTTGGGAGAGTCTGCCACCAGAACTCTATTTCAGACCCATTCCCATCAACGGCGGCCTGAAGCAGGGGTGTGTTCTGGCCCCGTGTTTCTCGCTATACACCGCAGCAATGCTCAACGAGATTCCCCCAGACACACCCTCAGTCGACCTACATTTCCGCATGGATGGAGGCGCTTTCAACCTCGCTAGACTCCGCGCCAGAACCAAAACCACCTTGTGTGCAGTGCGAGAACTGCAGTATGCTGACGACAATGCCACCCCAGGTCAGACGGCAGAGGACCTGCAGTCGTTAGCTGATGCATACAACTCTGCCTACGAACGTTTTGGGATGCAAGTCAACACAGACAAAACCAAGACCCTCGTCCAACATCCACCAGGACTGATGCTCCCAAACTTCAATACCACAGTGAATGACCAACCGTTAGAACAGGTGGACCAGTTCTCCTACCTAGGGAGCATCCTAAAATCAGCTCCCACAAGCAAAAAGGACGTGGAGAACAGGATCAGGGCAGCCCACTCCGCCTTTGGCCGACTCAACTGCCGCGTATTTAACAACCACACACTGACAATGACCACCAAAATAATGGTGTTCAGGGCAGTAGTCCTCTCCACGCTCCTGTATGCATGTGAAACATGGACGCTATATAGAAACCTTATTGAAAACCTAGAACGCTTCCAACAAGTGAAACTGAGGCAGATCTTGAAAATCCCCTGGGAGAGCCACACCACCAACATTGAAGTCTTAGAACGTGCCTCGCTGACCAGCGTGGAGGCCACCATCATCCACCACCGCCTCCGCTGGATAGGACACGTGCATAGGATGGATCCATCTAGGCTCCCAAAGAAAATATTCTACGGAGAACTGACCCAGGGCACCAGACCACGAGGAGCCCCGAAAATGCGCTATAAAGATCAACTAAAGCGCACCCTGGCTCTAACTGACATCGATCCTTCCTCATGGGAAGAAACAGCCAGGGACAGGAAAACCTGGAGGAGTACAGTACACCATGGCACCGTGGACTTCGAGGAGAGGAGGAGACAAAATGAGGACGCTAGGAGGAGAAGAAGGAGAGAGCGATTAGAACAACCCCGCCCACCACCTACCCTCCCTTGTGAACACTGTCCGCGACTCTTCCACCACAGACTAGGACTTAACAGCCACATCAGACATAAGCACCCACCCCATAGATAGGAGGCTGATGGCTAACGACAGAACCCTATACTCGGACACGAGTGGGCGCCGACGACGATTCATTATACAAAAGGTGCAATTAACTGCTTGTATTTGCTGTAGAATATAGACTATATAGTTATTAACGGTTGTAATTTGGAGCATTTTAAGAACTAAATTTATATTGAAAGGTTTTATGAAAGGAATAGTAATAAATTCAGTTATGGTAGTCTTAAAAGTAAGAAATAATCAGTAAAATAGTTTTAAATCTCCATTCATAAAATATTTCTTGAATTTCTTGAAGCAGATGTTCTAAGAGTAGTTTTGATGTAAAACATTCAAGATTATTTTAGATAGACTTAAAGGGGTAGGCTAGTTGTACTTAATAAGATTAATATTTTGTAAAGAGAGAGGCACTAATTAGGAAAAATAGTAATCTGGTCGTGATAAATTATTTAGGACCATGGGAGGAATTATTACCTATTGGGGAGCTCGTAATCAAAAGAAAAGTTTTCAGTTTCCTAAGATAATTTAGTGAATGTGAGTGAGATTGTCTATAAGGAAGATACAAGTGAAAAAAAAAAAACATTTAGTGAATACCTGTGATATTCCTTTCAACGTTGTGTTTTGAAGTTGTATTTCAAAGGTTACTACTTTTAAAGTGATATTTACCAATTTAGTAGGTAATGTTCTGGTTGAAATTTTCAATTGTAATAGAAATGTACATTGTATATTTCAAACCTATCTAAGTTGGTTTTAGGTAGAATTGTTATGCAAATCTAAAATATAACTTTATAGATAGGATGTGAATTGAAAATGGTTACTAAGCAGATAAATCCTTAAAGCCAGTTGCTTTTTATAAACAAAATACTGTATTCTCATTTACGATTCTATTGAATAGAAATAATAATTAAAACTTAGACATGATATGCTTGTATCACTCATAGATGTATATTGCTTATTCTGTAATGATTTCAGATATATATTTTTAAATAATAGGCACTACTCAATAATGTCAACTGTAAAAGAAAATTTATATGGACGAAGATACCGTACTTGAAAATATAAAAGTTAAGGTCCTGAATGATATTTTATGGCCAAAAAGTAACATGCCAGTAACATAATGGTAGCCTATAACTACATACATTAAATAAGGTAAATGGCCCAGCATTTGGATATCAGTGGTAGGTATGGACATTATGAACTACTACAGTCTTTATCCAAGGTTCATTATAGTCAGAATGCTGGAAAAGGGTTCATTCCTGAAATTTAAGTACAAAATATTTGACTAGGTAATTAAAATCAACCTTTGTGCATAAAGGAAATGATACGTCTTAAGCGATCTTCAGGTTTGGTGAGAGGAGGTTATTTCTTAATATCCTCCATAAGAAATGTTAAAATCCAGAAGTTTGTTCATTTTTCAGAATTCAGAAAGAAATTTAAGAAGTGTTTTACATTTTCTTCTTTGCCTTCAACTTTTCCAATTTCTATATGGGGTTGCTGTTTCTATTTAGCCTTTTCCCAGTCTTATATCTTTGCATTCAACTTTTCCCATTTATATGTGGTAACTGTTTCTAGCCAGCTTTCTCCATATTCCTCTCTCCAGAACATCTTGTTCTCTTAGACCCTTTTCCTTCATATCATCCAATAGCCTATCTTTCCACCTGAACTTTGGCCTTCCCAACCTCCTTCTGCCCTACACCACCATGTTCATAACCCTTTTACATGTGTTCATCTCTCCTCATGACATGACCAAAACCATTCCAGTTTTCTTTATTGAGATTTCTTTGAAACCTCAAATACTTTGATTGTCCCCCTGATTAATTAATTCCGGATCTTATCTTTTTATATGACACCACACATCCACCACAGCATTCTGGTCTCGCATCATTCCAGTTTCTTGCTCTTTCTTTATTGGCCAAGTCTCCCCATAGAGCATTGCTGGTCTAACAACACTTTTATAAAATTTTCCTTTAACCTTTGCACTGATCTTGCTATCCCAAAGTATCCCTGATGACTCTCCAAATCATCCATGCACAATGAATTCTATGTATGACTTCTGCATCAAGGCAAGGTTTCCATTTTTGCTCATAACAGAACGAAGATATTTGTGGGAGCTAACCCTCTTTATGGCTGCTTGGGCCAATTTCACTGCTCCCTGCCATTCCTCTCCACCTGTCTACATATATTCCGCCTGTTCTGCTAATTTTTAAGCCTCTACTCTCAAGTTTTTCTCTCTATCTTTCTACCTTAAGTTGGACACATGTTAGATCAGTCAGCACAATGTCATGATCAAACAATGCACTCCAAGGCACATAAAGACTAAGGGCTTAGCCCTGGTGAAGACCAACTTTCACTTTGAACTTCCCTAGTTCCAACAGTGCTTCTTACTGGTGTGATTGGCTCTGCAGAAATATCCCTCATCATTCTGACATACTTTTCAGAAACACTTTTTTTTTTCTCTCAAGCACCTCTACACTAGCTGCTTATGTACCCTATCGCGGTTTTCCAAATCAATAATCACAAGATGTAGTCCTTTCTGTTTCTCGTTATACTTCTCTACTGTCTGCCGAATGCAAATAATGCATCAACTATGCTCTTTCCTGGCATAAAACCAAATTGTTTACAAATTGTGGTTTCCATTCTCAATCTTCCTTCTATAATCCTCATATATTTTCATTGCATGTGGTAGTTTAATTCCTCTGTAGTTCCCTCACTCCCGGACATCACCCTTCGGGAGCATTTGGTCATTTATCTACATGTCTGGCATTCTTTCCTGGCTATACATCTTGGTTAATAAATCCTACAGGATGTCTATGCCTTTCTCTCCTACCAAATACTTCCACACTTCAGCTGGTATTCCATCAGGTATCACCACTTTCCCCTTCTTCATTTTATCTAGTGCCTTCTTACCCTCTTCTCTGCTTATATCGTGGACTATTCTTTCATGGGGTTTCCATCTCTTATTATTGTTTTGGGTTTTCATCATTTAGTAACTTCAAAGTACTCCTTCCATCTAGCTATTATGCTTTCCTCTTGATAAAACTTCTTGATCTGTCTGATATGTTAGATCATCAGATGATTCATCTCTTGCTCACTGCATATTCTCTTTTGGCCTTCAGCTGTCTCATAAGTTCTCGTAGTGCTTATCCATTGGAATTGCTTTTGCCTGTGCTACTGTCCTTTTAGCTTCTTAATTTGCAGTTTTCCAATCTATCCTATTTTCTTCAGATTGATTCCTGTCATGGGCTGCTACTGCTTCGGTTTTTTTTTTTTTTTTTTTTTTTTTTTTTGCCACATTAAAAAATCTATTTGTATATCTTCCCCCACTATTATATGTCACGTAGTCATCATTTATGAAAAAGGTGTTGCTAATTGCCATGTTAAATGCCAGTGCAAAGTCTGTTATCAATTCTCCTTCGTTAATTTCTCCCATGTCATATCTTCATATTCTACTGATGTTTTCTCGGTTGCATCCGGTGTTCATTCAAGTCTCCTCCTACAACTGGCAATTTTTCTATATCTGTTGCTGTCATGACTTCATCCATATATCTCCAGAACTTATTTTTCTCCTTTTCACTACACCCAAGTCTGTGGTGCATATGGTCCACCATATCTAGTCTTATATATTTGATTGATTCTCTGAACAACATTTGTTCTGTAGTCTTCTTCCAAAAGAGCATAATTTGATTTTTAGACTCGACATTGTTAGCAATATTGATACTAAGGTCAATGGTAAACAGAATTTGCGTGCCTGTTTAGGTCAAATGAGGCATCTCTAAGTATAGTTTACTAAGCAGAATATTTTCAGTCGACCTCAAACTTAAAAGAATGATCTTGCCTATCTATTTCAGTTTTGAAAATGAACAAACTTTTATGCTTCATCATTAGTTATGCAGAATATTCAGAAATATTGCCCCTTGCTAAAATCCATAATTGGCCAATTTGAGATACCTCCTTTCCGATATGAGTGAAGATGATTCTAATTAACTATTCAAATATCTAGTACTTAACATCATGAATGACTTTTTAACAGTTTTCTGACTAATTAATCTGGAATGTTACTGAAATATTCAGTAATGGCCATATTACTGTTATCAAAATGTTGGGTCGTGTACGTTCCTTTATTCCTGCATGTTATCAAACCCTTAGCTCCTACCTAGAAAAAAAAAATATTTTCGTCTATACCATTTATACTTCTGCAATAGACTATATAAAGTATCAACTATTTAGAGTTAAATATTTAAAAAGACTATCAATTCGTTATTTATGAATGTCATTTTCATTTATACTGTGTAATGTGATAGATCAGTTTGTAATAATTCCCCTTTTTCGGAGCTTTACTGCTACCTTTCTTGTATAACATCTAACAAACCTTTTAAGTGACAATATTTTAGTATACTTTACAGAGGTATGAAACTTCATTAAACTGTTCAAAATATTTTTGCTATACACAAAGAATATTGTAAAATATAATCACCATACTTAATTAAACTGTTCAAAATATTTTTGCTATACACAAAAAATATTGTAAAATATAATTACCATACTCAAACAACTTTGTAACATCATAAAAACAACTTTGTAACATCATAAGGAGTTCCAAAATAAAATGCATAGAAGTATTACTTTTTAATTTAGTATCCCCTGGTACACAAGAAAGAAAACGGAATGACAAAAGAAGAAAAAATGCAACTAGTCGGGTTTAGTCTCGCTATAGTAAACTTCATATGACAGTGTGTTCTCCCTAAACGGGCCCCTTCCCCTTCTAGTACCAGTAAATGTCTTATTCCCCACGAAAAGTGGGCCAAAAGCCTCATGAAATACTCCTTTCCTAACTAGCCACTGTTCATTTAGACTTGTTTCCCCATCTGCAGAGTTCAATACCCCCTACTGGGTGATGAGAGCAGCGGTACCTATGTCTAATATATTTAAAAGTCAACAATGCCGAATTGTCTCATATTTCATTTTGGATCAAAGTCCACTTCTTAATCCTGCTGTCTGATATGTAGATTTTATTTTAACTAAAGTCATGATAATAAAGTCATGATAATAATGGTCTTATCATTTCCATTAATATTCCTCAAAATCCTCCGAATCTTGTAGCTATTAGATTTAAACAAGTAATTAAAGCTGAAGAACTTAGTAATTCGTTAAAGACTTTTATTGCAGAAGATTGAATGTCAAACATAAAAAAGGTTTCAGTTTAGTTATATATTGAAAATATAAGAACTATGAAGTCAATGACATATAAATGTATCAAATTTATGAAAACCCATTTTCTGAACGCTTTAAACGGCCTGGATTCAAAGAAAACTTAACGTTTGTCATACATTCGGCTCATGATTGGACGAGGAAAGGCTCTTAGGCAAGTCACCCTTCATCCAATACTAAGCAGTTTATGACAAAACGTTCCGTTTTCTTTATTTCTGGTCAATGTCCGATTTATTTTTTTTAACGACTGTTGGAGCGTTTAAAGCTCAGCATTTTGAGGTTACATAATTCATGACTGTGTAAGTAAGCAGTAATTTCTCTAATAAAAACATAAAATTATTAATAAAAAGAAAAGGAGGAAAAGGAAACCCCACCTAGTAACCAGAAACTTAGTGCAAAGTTTTCTTTCGAGGAAGCAATGTTACTAGGCCCTTGAATGCTTTCCTATTCCTCCGTTTTTTATTTAATATTTTATTAATAATTTTACAAAATAATACCTGTATTGTAATTTAAAGACTTCAGGAATAGTTTAGAGCTCTCCTGATGTTAAACGGTAAAAGACTTGCGTCATTATTTACATCACTATAGGGCATATTCCAACAATTATAGTTACGTCAATTCTTCAATGAAATATTAAATTATACATTTTAAAAATATCATTAATATTTCTAGAATGGTAAACAAAGTAAAATCTAAAAGAAAAGAAAAGTAATTTTCAGGCCTTTGTGCAATTTCAGAACGATCCATAACTGCAGACACCTGAAGCTCACTCAAAAGCAGACAAGATTCACAAATGCCAAGATGCCTCCCTGTCTCGCCCCATTTAGTGCACATGATTGAGTCAGGTAAAAGAGAAGAGACGTGCAAGGCTACTGCCCTGACCATCCTTGCTACTTCCCCCAGCAGACAGTCAGATCGGACCGAAGTACGCATTCACCTTACACATGGACACCTGAACCACTTTAGCTGTGTAACAAAGTTCTCAAATGCTAACCCAAGAAAAAGCTGGAAAGCGAGTTTAACCTAAAACACATCTAACGACACTATTCTTTAAAACATAACCTTATGGAAATGGCTTTTGTTTTACATGCCAATAGAGTTATGAAACATATGATCCAAACTGAATATTTATCTACAGTACTCTGAGAAACAAGTTTATGTCTTACACCTATAGAATTAAATAAATTCAACCACAGTAGATACTATCATAACCTTCAATATACTATCTTTAGCTTATATTCCCTTATTGCATTAAACTATCCTCAGTATATAAGCCCATAATATATGATCATCTTATAATTATCTATATTACTCTCCCTACCTTATAATATCTTCCCACTCTATTCTTTGCTCACAATTCCTTTACTATACTATGACTAGCACATATTCCCTGTTTAAAGTATATTCAGCCAATAATCATAGGAGATGATCCTATATAATTCATTACATATTTTCGCAGGTCCTGTGTAACTTCATATATCGCCACAAGTTACGGTCAATATAGTATATGGTCAAGCTACTTTTAGCAATTGAAATAACTTTACACTTTCTGGATTTTTGTCCTTAAAAGACTTTAGATTAACCTAACCTGTAATGAAGTTTAGAATGCCTTTTTAAAGTCACCAGAATGAGCAAAGACACAAGACAGATGGAGATCATGTTAGTGGAGTACGATATTCTCTATTGAAAATCAGAACAAGATAAACAAATCTTAAATAACCGATATGATTTTAAGCATTGTTAGGAACACGAACGTCTCTGAGCTGCAAAATACCTTTCAATGTAAGGGGCTTGAAAAAAAATACTAACGATGGCAAATATAATTTTAAATCATCAAATACTTAATTATCTAGAGTATCCATCAATTCATCAACTTGATGACTTTTAAAATAATGATGAATTCATTTCGTGTTTTAATTCAGAATAAAAGAAAGCTAGAATAATTTTCTTAATAAAGAAACACAGGACCAGTAATAATAACTTCTAAACAAGTTAACTATTATTAGGATAATATTTGCTTATGAGGAGTGAAGCATCAAACTCGAATCTCCCTTAACAAAAAGACAAATCATATTCTTCAATCATCTACTTTTGGGTGATTTTATGTAGACAGAAATTTTCTCCTTTCGTTCAACAAATCACATAATTACCACGTCCAAGCTTTAAATTCGAGAAAATAAGCTTGTCTTTTAAAAAAAATCTTGACCGAAATTCAAGTTAAACACAAAGTTATGCCAGAATATCTGTAATATTTGGGCATATACTAAAACTTCAAGTTCTTTTTTAATCTAATAGGCTACATTAATAAGAATATAAGACGGGTTGTTTCAAAATTTTGAAATACCTAATTTTCTTTATATGCTCTGCTTAATATATCTGACGATTGTACTCTTGGTAAATACTTTTTTAAAGAAACTCGAGTTTGAAGCTTGTCTATGGGCTGAATTACTGAGTATTATACTTGCTAATTGGATAGAGGATATTTTTCCACTTTTCACATAGTTAAATAAAAATTGCTTGGAAACTACGCTAGGTAAATTACAATGCAAAACCCTCCATAATTCCATATGAAATTCTAACTCGTACTACTCTACAAAAAGCTGCAACTAAAATCCTTTCTGCTAAAAATAAAAACTGACTTTTTTTCCATTTTGGGACAAACTCTACTGAAAAGAATTAGGCAAAAGAACGACCTAACTTCTCCATAAGAATCTCAAACCAATCACTCAATACTAGCACAGCAATCACTCATTCCTTACAATGGAATTCTTAACATTTTCATAGCACTGAATCCCAATAATAAATATTTGTAGATTTTCATCAAAATTAAATCAGACATTGATATCAAGTATGAAAATTTTCTGGGTTTTAAATCCTATTGCTATACCGATATGCGATAAATGAGAATAAATGTTGCATAAAAAACACTTGACCTTCTTACCAATAGGAAAAAATCTATAGGAACCCTGTGTTTGGAGATTTATTTAAAAGCCAGACTTTATTAGATTAAAGAATATAGCCTAGCGTTTGGGCTTGTGAGACTATTCAACACCCAAGCGCAACCGGGGAATGCACTTTGAAGTAATAGTTATAAACAGTTTGGAGGGGAGATGGAAGAGTGAAGGCAGGGAAGGAGGTAAAGTTGAAGGCTATAAAGATAGTGCAGTTAGAGTAGGGCCTGAAGAAATGCTGCCAAGATCCTCAAGTGTAATGGCTATAGAGAATACTGTGAGGTGCACTGATGACACTAAACTATTCTACTCTCTGAGAGATAGAGAAGAGAAGAGAGGGTGAGATATGAGTTACCATATTTCATTGCGTTGTGGAATAAGAAAAGTAACATTAAGGTAGCTAGGTTATGCAATATCCAATTTCCCATACTTTATTTTCTATTAATTTTGTAACCCCATCATTTAATTTTAATCTAATCTTATAATCCTCAATTTAATACTAAAACTACTCTAGCTTCACTGAGCTCTTGTGATCTCTTAATGGCAAGCAACTAAACAAAAGGGCGTGAGGACAGAAATAGTTATTTACAAGGTCAGTAGTGAGTACTTTGTTTTTTGGCAAGATTAAAACCTTATGGCATCGAAAGACATAACATTTAATATTGTACTGTGATATTTTAGATTTTACCCTCCTTCAATAAAGCAATTTGTCAATGTCTCATAACTATCCATGTTCTGATTGTGAAGTATTTTAATCATTATAAAGATAATCAAAGTTGACGCCAGTTGCATATAGGATAAGTTGATGAAAGTTATCAAAGGAATTATAAGAAATACTGGCCAAAATGTTAGGCAATGTAAAAGACGAACACAAAATCGCTACACAAAAATGTCAGGTATGTACTTACCCACTATTCAGTGTATAATCTAATAATCTTACAATTTCAATAAATTGGCAAGATATCTAACCATATAGTTAGTTAAGGGGTCTATAAAAGGAGTAAATCAGATTATGAATAATTTATATTCAGGGCATTAACGATATTCTAATTATTGAGAATTTTGCAAGTGTAAAAAAACTAATACGTCTCTTACAATGTTATGAATTTTCTCCTCAAGGAATGATGCTGTTTAAAGACAGGACTCTGTTCTGCACATCAGTATTGCATTAACCATAAAAGCTACCCAGAACTCATGCATCTTTAAAATACATGTGATGAGGATTTGCAAATGAAGCAATTTTATGAAAATGGAACTTTCATACTTGATCAATGTAAGGAAATAGAAAAATCTTTGCCATAAATAGAAAAAAAAATGCACTTAAAACACACAACCCTGACAAAATTCTTTGTCTTACCAAATCAGTCTTCCCACCCTTTAAACAATACAAACACACGCATACACACACCTAGACAGCTTTCCCGTCAATGATAACATATTCAGAAACTTATTACACAATTCATCTAAAAATGGTTAAAGTGTTATTTATCCCTCCTTTATGTCATGGGCACAAATGACACGAGACAAGAAACAAAATGGAATTTATGAACCGAGCTGTGCACCTTTTCAGAGAGCCCAGGTATCTCGCCATAATAAAAAGCTCTGAAAAGCAAGACTTGAAAATGACCCTCTTATCTAATTCCTTGAAACACTTACGTTAAGTACACTTATCATTAATATTTAATAAAGTAATTCAATTATACTCGAACTATAAGTTTTTATGAAAAATTTTGAGATAAAAATTACCATCAATTACATATTAACTGAAAAAAAGAGCCTAAACATGTCTGAAGCACATTGAATCACAATCCATTTACATTAGATAGACTTTCCACTACTTACATCACACAGTTCAAATTTGATATTTTTGTAATTGACACAAGTGCAAACAATTTTGCTAGAGATGAAAATTATCGTAAAAATACCTGTGCATTTGACATTATAACCTCCTACAATGCAACCTTCTTAAAGATTCTGAAATATTTGATTCAAATAAGATAATTTAAACCAAACTCTAAAATCTGATAAACCATTACAAACTTAAAGAATTTGAGGCTTTTGAGCAAGGTAACAATGGCATAACACAACCATAATTTTTTTTATGACTTTAGCTGTCAGAATAAAACCTTCACTGACAAGACAGCTGGATCAATAAGCAGACTAAAGTCCAACACGTTTACCAGTACAGACTGCTGGCCTTTGACAAGTAAAATATATTCAAATTGAGACATTGATATACAGCTCTCAAGACACCAGTAAAAGAAGGAACAAGTTCTGTACATGGGAAATAAAATAATAGTCTAAAATAACAAGTGATTAATGTAGTTAAGATCAGGATGTACCACATAGACTCTTTAACCCTTTTTGTGGCGAGGAACAAATTGGCAAATGCTGATACTCAAAGAGGAGGGGGGCAACGGGAGACTCATCAGCCATATGAGGCGAGTCTTTGTTTTTTTTCTTTGTAAACATTTCCAAATTTTGGGATAAGGGAAGGATCACGGATGGGGAGTGAGAGATCTGAAATTGCAGGTGAGCATCGGGTTAAAATAAAAGAGAACTTCATAATTCAGCCTTATTTGAAAATGCGGATAAAATATTCGCTTACCTTTAACAATTATCATATCATTCTTCAAGGTTTATTCATGTAGCCCCGAGAGAGAGAGAAGAGAGAGAGAGAGAGAGAGAGAGAGAGAGAGAGAGAGAGAGAGAGAGAGAGAGAGAGAGAGAGAGAGAGAGAGAGAGAGAGAGATTACTTAATTACTTAAAGTACCTGGAAATTACAAAGGCTTCCTTAGATTTGGAGTGCCCATTAAAATGCATCTAGTTTATATCCCATATATTTTGAACATATTCACAAATGCCCTTTTATCTACACAATATAATTCCAAACTCTTCTCCCTCCCTTTAGTTAAACAAAAGCACTTTACACAAAGTCTTTCTTGACCCAAGAAATTAAAATGTTCTTCTATCTATTCAATTCACTGCAGAAGTTTATCAATAATCAGCTGCTTGCTGAGGTAGCCTTCTAAAGCTCTTAATTAACGAAAGATCCTTTCTAATATCAGTTAGCAGTCACATCATTTAGATTAATTTATTGTATGCCCTGGGTCAACAGTAGCGATATAAATAAACAAAGCTTTAGGAATCGGTTTACAATAGCTTATTTCTTCTTTGTCTGCATCCCTTATTTCTCTTTACTAAAACATTACGCACACTTTATCTAAAATACTTATTTACGTTAAATCCCCAATATCAACTTGAACCTATAGGCTTTAATATCATCAATATTTACTCTGTGCTTTTTAATTAAAAATGTCTTATGAGCTGGACTCTACTTCATTTCACCAATATTTTCTGACATTCTTTATTTCTCTTATACTTACATATTTCATCCTTCCACTAATCAATAAATCATATCTTATTCTTTCATTCACCATTATTCGTTTACAATGTCAATCATCCATAGTTCATAATATATTCAGGACTGGATTTGATTTAGGAACTTTGGCTTTAAAACTCATCTCTGGGGACTGTTCTCAACTCCGACTGAGGTATACCCCCTGCAGTTGCACTGTAGTTAGAAATAAGAGAATGGACAGAAAATGGAAAAAGGGAAGCTGGAAAGGCGTTTAAGTATAAGAATACAAAGCGAGTGTAGGTTGGGCCAGAAGGAACGTGCAAGTGCAGCTAGGTGACAGAAGGACTGGACAAGTGCAGGTAGGTTTAGAAGGAATGGGCAAGTGCAAGTAGGTTGAGAAGGAAGGTGCAAGTGCAGATAAGGTCAGAAGGAATGGGCAAGTGTAGGTAGGATCAGAAAGAACTGGAAAATGTAGGTATGAGTAGGAGGAACTGGAAAGTGCAAGTAGGATCAGAAGAAACGTTCAAGCGCAGGTAGAATTAGAAGAAACATGCAAGTGCAGGTAGAGTCAGGGGGAACATGAAATTGCAGGTATGGTCAGAAGGAATGAGCAATTGTAGGTAGAATCAGAAAGAACTGTTAAGTGCAAGTAGGATCAGAAGGAACAATAAAGTGCAAGTAGGATCAGAAGGAACAATAAAGTGCCAGTAGGATCAGAAGGAACATGCATGCGCAGGTTGGGTCAGGAGAAACGTGCAAGTAAATGTAGGGTCAGAAGGAACAGGAAAGTGCCGGTAGGATCAGAAGGAATGTGTAAGTGCAGATAGGTCTACAAGGAACGTGTAAGTGCTGGTAGGGTCAGGAGGAATGTGAAAGTGCAGGTATGGTCAGAAGGAATGGGGAAATTCAGGTAGGATCTGGAAGAACTGGGAGGTGCAAGTAAGATCAGAAGGAATAGGAAAGTGCTGGTAGGATGAGAAGGAATGTGCAAGTGCAGGTAGGGTCAGAAGGAACAGGAAAGTGCCAGTAGGATCGGAAGGAACGGGCAAATGCATATAAGGTCAAAAGGATTTTGTAAGTGCATATAGGGTCAGAAGGAACGTGCTAGTGCATGTTGGATCAGAAGGAACATGCAAGTGCATGTTGGATCAGAAGGAACATGCAAGTGCATTTAGGGTCAAAACGAATGTGCAAGAGCATATAGGGTCAGAAGGAACGTGCATGTACAAGTAGGATCAGAAGGAACAGGAAAGTGCCGGTAGTATAAAAAAGAATGTGCAAGTACAAGAAGGGTCAGAAGGAAAGGGCAGGTGCAAGTAGAATGAGAGGTAACGGGAAAGTGCAGGTAGGATCAGAAGAAACGTGCAAGTCCAGGTAGGATCAGAAGAAACAGGAAAGTTCAGGTAGGATCAGAAGGAACGTGCAAGCGCAGTTAGGATCAAAAGGAACGTGTAAGTTCAGGTAGGCTTAAACGGAATGTGTAAGTGCATCTAGGGTCACAAGGTAAGTGTAAATACAGGTAGGGTAAGAAGGAATGTCCAAGTGCTGCTAGAATCAGAAGGAACGCGCAAGTGCAGGTAAGATCAGAAGGAGCATGTAAGTTCAGGTAGGCTCAGAAGGAACGTGTAAGTGCATCTAGGGTCACAAGGTAAGTGTAAATGCAGGTAGGGTAAGAAGGAATGTCCAAGTGCTGCTAGAGTCAGAAGGAACGTGCAAGTGCAGGTAGGATCAGAAGGAACGTTTAAGTTCAGGTAGGCTCAAAAGGAACGTGCAAGTGCACCTAGGGTCAGAAGGTAGGTGTAAATGCAGGTAGGGTAAGAAGGAATGCCCAAGTGCTGCTAGAGTCAGAAGGAATGCGCAAGTGCAGGTAGGATCAGAAGGAACATGTAGGTTTAGGTAGGCTCAGAAGGAACGTGTAAGTGCATCTAGGGTCAGAAGGTAAGTGTAAATGCAGGTAGGATCAGGAGGAATGTCCAAGTGCTGCTAGAGTCAGAAGGAACGCTTAAGTGCAGGTAGGATCAGAAGGAACATGTAAGTTTAGGTAGGCTCAGAAGGAACGTGTAAGTGCATCTAGGGTCAGAAGGTAAGTGTAAATGCAGGTAGGGTAAGAAGGAATGTCCAAGTGCTGCTAGAGTCAGAAGGAACGTGCAAGTGCAGGTAGGATCAGAAGGAACATGTAAGTTTAGGTAGGCTCAGAAGGAACGTGTAAGTGCATCTAGGGTCAGAAGGTAAGTGTAAATGCAGGTAGGATCAGGAGGAATGTCCAAGTGCTGCTAGAGTCAGAAGGAATGTGCAAGTGCAGGTAGGATCAGAAGGAACATGTAAGTTTAGGTAGGCTCAGAAGGAACGTGTAAGTGCATCTAGGGTCAGAAGGTAAGTGTAAATGCAGGTAGGGTCAGAAGGAATGTCCAAGTGCTGCTAGAGTCAGAAGGAACGTGCAAGTGCAGGTACGATCAGAAGGAACATGTAAGTTTAGGTAGGCTCAGAAGGAACGTGTAAGTGCATCTAGGGTCAGAAGGTAAGTGTAAATGCAGGTAGGGTCAGAAGGAATGTCCAAGTGCTGCTAGAGTCAGAAGGAACGTGCAAGTGCAGGTAGGATCAGAAGGAACATGTAAGTTTAGGTAGGCTCAGAAGGAACGTGTAAGTGCATCTAGGGTCAGAAGGTAAGTGCAAATGCAGGTAGGATCAGGAAGAATGTCCAAGTGCTGCTAGAGTCAGAAGGAACGTGCAAGTGCAGGTTAATATCAGAAGGAACGTGTAAGTTCAGGTAAGCTCAAAAGGAACGTGTAAGTGCACCTAGGGTCAGAAGGTAGGTGTAAATGCAGGTAGGGTAAGAAGGAATGTCCAAGTGCTGCTAGAGTCAGAAGGAATGCGCAAGTGCAGGTAGGATCAGAAGGAACATGTAAGTTTAGGTAGGCTCAGAAGGAACGTGTAAGTGCATCTAGGGTCAGAAGGTAAGTGTAAATGCAGGTAGGGTCAGAAGGAATGTCCAAGTGCTGCTAGAGTCAGACGGAATGCGCAAGTGCAGGTAGGATCAGAAGGAACATGTAGGTTTAGGTAGGCTCAGAAGGAACGTGTAAGTGCATCTAGGGTCAGAAGGTAAGTGTAAATGCAGGTAGGATCAGGAGGAATGTCCAAGTGCTGCTAGAGTCAGAAGGAACGCGCAAGTGCAGGTAGGATCAGAAGGAACATGTAAGTTTAGGTAGGCTCAGAAGGAACGTGTAAGTGCATCTAGGGTCAGAAGGTAAGTGTAAATGCAGGTAGGATCAGGAAGAATGTCCAAGTGCTGCTAGAGTCAGAAGGAACGTGCAAGTGCAGGTTAAGATCAGAAGGAACGTGTAAGTTCAGGTAAGCTCAAAAGGAACGTGTAAGTGCACCTAGGGTCAGAAGGTAGGTGTAAATGCAGGTAGGGTCAGAAGGAATGTGTAAGTGCTGCTAGAGTCAGAAGGAACGTGCAAGTGCAGGTAGGATAAGAAGGAACATGTAAGTTCAGGTAGGCTCAGAAGGAACGTGTAAGTGCACCTAGGGTTAGAAGGTAAGTGTAAATGCAGGTAGGGTCAGAAGGTAAGTGTAAATGCAGGTAGGATCAGGAGGAATGTACAAGTGCTGCTAGAGTCAGAAGGAACGTGCAAGTGCAGGTAGTATAAGAAGGAACATGTAAGTTCAGGTAGGCTCAGAAGGAACGTGTAAGTGCACCTAGGGTTAGAAGGTAAGTGTAAATGCAGGTAGGGTCAGAAGGAATGTGAAAGTGCTGCTAGAGTCAGTAGGAACGTTGCCAAGACAATTAAGCAATGCTTACAATAGACAACTGGAGGTACACAAATGGCAATAAGCCCCTACGGAGATATATTTCATTTCATATCTTGGTTTTCAATAACTTGAATCCAAATACCTTTATATTTCACAACTGATGTTTCATTATGATACTGTTCAATGTACGTCCATTGGCCTATATTTCATCTCCCACCATTTGATCTATTGTGTTTAATTATCTAGACTCTCCATTACTTCACTCACTTTTCATTTTATGTTCCTCAATTTCTCGATAAAGAAACGTAGAGAGAGAGAGAGAGAGAGAGAGAGAGAGAGAGAGAGAGAGAGAGAGAGAGAGAGAGAGAGAGAGAGAGAAAACGCCATTTGTTGCAAAGTAATACAAAATGTCAAAGGGAGGATAGGTAATGGTATGAATTTTGACTAATACTTAAGAATTATTCACACGTGATAATAGAACAAAATATGTCTAATATTTAAGAATTGTTCAAGCATGATAATAGGACGAAATTTGACTAATATTAAGGAATTGTTCACACAAGGTATTAGGACGAACTTTGACTAGTACTGAAAAAAAAAATTTACACAAATGATATTGCGACGAATTTTTACTAACATTTAAGAATTATTAAAACATTATTATTCTTTATCTTGAACATATAAATCAAAAGAAGGATTTTAGTTTGTTTCCATCCTTATAAAGAACAGAATTGTAAAGGGGAATACATTTTTTAATAAAAGGAAAACAAAGGTTAATCATTGTACACGGGTTTCCCTTAACAATATGAAAAAAATTCACAAAATATTATGTTTTTAATATTTACTTATTCAAGACACAAAAGGGAAAGACGCAAATTTCTCATCAGTTTTATGATCGTTTGACAGATAGCTTAGGAAGCAAAACTTAAGGTGCTACATGTGAGCAACATACCTTGAATTCCATTGAAACAGAAGTTCTCTTTTAAATAACCCTCCTCAAAAGATAAAATCAAAATTATTAGAAATATGTATAAATCTTAGATCCACCAATTAATTTTGGAAAGAAGTGAAGAGAGTAAGGAAGGCTGGCTCAAGAATTGAAGAGACAGTGAAAGATGGAAATGGAAGGTTGTTAAAAGGAGAGGAGGCAAGGAAAAGATGAGCGGAATATTTTGAAAGTTTACTGAATGTTGAGGATAATAGGGAGGCTGATATAATTGCTGTTGCAGGTGTTGAGGTGCCAGTGATGGGAGATGAGAATGAGAGAGAGATTACAATAGATGAAGTGAGGAGAGCACTAGATGAAAAGAGAGTAGGAAAAGCATCTGGTATGGATGGTGTGAGAGCTGAGATGTTGAAGGAAGGGGGTGTGACTGTACTTGAATGGTTGGTGAGATTGTTTAATATGTGTTTTGTGTTGTCAATGGTACCAGTAGATTGGGTTTTTGCATGTATTGTACCACTATATAAGGGTAAGGGAGATGTGCATGAGTGTTGTAATTCAAGAGGTATTAGTTTGTTAAGCGTAGTTGGAAAAGTGTATGGTAGAGTAATGATTAATAGGATCAAGGATAAAACAGAGAATGCAATCTTAGAAATACAGGGTGGTTTTAGAAGAGGTAGGGGTTGTATGAATCAGATTTTTACAGTTAGGCAGATATGCGAGAAATATTTAGCAAAAGGTAAGGAGGTGTATGTTGCGTTTATGGATCTGGAGAAAGAGTATGATAGAGTTGATAGGGAAGCAATGTGGAATGTGATGAGGTTATATGGAGTTGGTGGAAGGTTGTTGCAAGCAGTGAAAAGTTTCTACAAAGGTAGTAAAGCATGTGTTAGGATAGAAAATGAAGTGAGTGATTGGTTTCCGGTGAGAGTGGGGCTGAGACAGGGATGTGTGATGTCGCCCCCATGGTGGTTGTTTAACTTGTATGTTGATGGAGTGAGAGAGGTGAATGCTCGAGTGCTTGGACGAGGATTAAAACTGATAGACGAGAATGACCATGAATGGGAGGTAAATCAGTCGTTGTTTGCGGATGATACTGTACTGGTTGCAGACACAGAAGAGAAGCTTGGACGATTAGTGACAGAATTTGGAAGGGTGTGTGAGAGAAGGAAGTTGAGAGTTAATGTGGGTAAGAGTAAGGTTATGAGATGTACGAGAAGGGAAGGTGGTGCAAGGTTGAATGTCATGTTGAATGGAGAGTTACTTGAGGAGGTGGATCAGTTTAAGTACTTGGGGTCTGTTGTTGCAGCAAATGGTGGAGTGGAAGCAGATGTATGTCAGAGAGTGAATGAAGGTTGCAAAGTGTTGGGGGCAGTTAAGGGAGTAGTAAAAAATAGAGGGTTGGGCATGAATGTAAAGAGAGTTCTATATGAGAAAGTGATTGTACCAACTGTGATGTATGGATCGGAGTTGTGGGGAATGAAAGTGATGGAGAGACAGAAATTGAATGTGTTTGAGATGAAGTGTCTAAGGAGTATGGCTGGTGTATCTCGAGTAGATAGGGTTAGGAACGAAGTGGTGAGGGTGAGAACGGGTGTAAGAAATGAGTTAGCAGCTAGAGTGGATATGAATGTGTTGAGGTGGTTTGGCCATGTTGGGAGAATGGAAAATGGCTGTCTGCTAAAGAAGGTGATGAATGCAAGAGTTGATGGGAGAAGTACGAGAGGAAGGCCGAGGTTTGGGTGGATGGATGGAGTGAAGGAAGCTCTGGGTGATAGGAGGATAGATGTGAGCGAGGCAAGAGAGCGTGCTAGAAATAGGAATGAATAGCGAGCGATTGTGACGCAGTTCCGGTAGGCCCTGCTGCTGCCTCCGATGCCTTAGATGACCGCGGAGGTAGCAGCAGTAGGGGATTCAGCATTATGAAGCTTCATCTGTGGTGGATAATGTGGGAGGGTGGGCTGTGACACCCTAGCAGTACCAGCTGAACTCGGTTGAGTCCCTTGTTAGGCTGGGAGGAACGTAGAGAGTAGAGGTCCCCTTTTTGTTTTTGTTTCTTTGTTGATGTCGGCTACCCCCCAAAATTGGGGGAAGTGCCTTGGTATATATATGTATGTATGTACATAACTCTCGAGCCTAAAGAATGCCAAAAAGTCTGGAACTCTTGAAAGCAAGATTGAAAAAGACGAAACTAGGAATTACTTGAACAGAAACAACGAAATAATGGTTGACATGAAATAACCAATCCGATGGAGCATATTATTCCAGATACAAGAATTTCTCTAAATAATTCCATAGGCAATAGAGTGCTCCAAATAACTTATAGATCACTTCATTGTCCAATGAGTACCTAAGAGAACTCCCTAGAAGTATTCTAAATGACACTAAAGACGAAAGTGTCCTTAATTACTTCCAAGACCAAAATGGGTCATGAATAATTGAATGAACAAGGAATAAGGTCCAAATAACTCCATAGACAAAGTGGTGTCCTGAATAAACCAGAGCATTGTACCGAAATATTCTGAAAACGAGGAAATATTCAAAACTGGAACAGTGAATAAAATAGATGCTCTGGATAGCATATTGAATCAAGAAACACCTCGAATAACTCCATAGATAAAGTATTCGAATATTACTGTAGAGACTAATTAGCCCCACAAATAATCTCAACAAAAACACGTAGAGCCTGTATTTCTCCACAATCCATGGCTAAAATCCTCAAATAACTCTACAGATCAAGGAATGCTACAAGTTTTAAGCAAATTGGAACTAAGGAATATAATCAGCAAAGCTTGGCAAATCAAGGCATTACCAAGTAGCCAATCTTTGCCCAGAAAAAAATGAAAAAATAAGGGTAACTGTACAATACATTTTCAAAGAGAAAGGGCCCCAAAAATGCCTGAATACTAAAGTAAGACCTTTATACTATAAAGTGACCGAAATTATATTTCTAAAACAGATTTATCTGGAAAAAAAACTGTAAACCAGGATTGTCCACAATAGACTCTATAGAGTAAGGGATGCCGAAAGTAACTCAACAGACTAAAGAACAAACACAGAGGATATCAATTTACTTACTAATGTCCTCAAGGTGAATATCCCTGGAAACCAACATGAGAAATTGTTGTCATTCAGAACTAGTTATTGGTTGCTAAATATTTTACCAGCCATTTAATTCTTCAGATATCTTTAAATAATCTAAATCCAAATTCAATTCCAATACTTTCTTCCAGTAACCATTAGAACAAAAAGATTTATACTATTCCCTAAAGAGGAGATCAACAGGAAACCTTCAGTAAAATTGATATCAAAAGGAAACTAAGCTGAGAAATCATCATTACACCTCCAAACGAGATCCATATTTTCCATATAAAAACACAATAAACCTGCCATGAAAAGGGAAATAAATTTGAAGAAAGTCTTAGTTACTATGTTTCAGGACTTGATTACGAATAAATTTTCAAGCAAGATATCCTTTCAGTTTTGTAGAAAACCTAAACTCCTTAAAAATTTAACACTAGCATTTCCAACACATTAAACCATAAACAATTAACCAATGATAAACTATCCACCTTCAGCAAGCTCCATGAAAGAGGACTCCATAAGACTTTTGTTAAAGTATCAGACTATAGATTCTCCGAAATAATAACTTTCTGGACAGAACCTTTACATATAATCAGTTATTAACAACACAAATTGGATAGTTTAGCAAAGTTTACAACTGCGCTTCAAACCAATCAATCAACATAAGGTAAGAATTATGATCTAACCAGACACAGTACATCATGAGTAATTCTCCAGAATATTCAACATCATGAGCAGGCTTCACATCAAACAGAGCAGGTAAAGTGGAACTAAATTACCGCTACGGTAACATGGTTATTCACAAGAAAGGAGCATCTAAGCAGGGAACTCCATAAGACAACAATTGTCGTTATGCCACCAAGGTGCATAAGATGTGTTCCAAAGGCAAAGCTTAACAACCAACAAATATTTACAGAATAGGAAGGCCTGATGGAAAGTAAGGATAGAAACAAAACGTTACATCATAAGCTAAAAAGGGGTAAAATTTGCAAAATTGTTCATTACCTTCCCAATCTATCAGCCTTAATCCAATATCCACAAGTACCACCAAGAGCACGGTATCATGAGAATACAATGAAGAATAGACATTACTGTATAAAAAAGATCTCACCCAGTAGGACCTCACCGGACTGAGAAACTGGTCAAAAGATGAACTTAAATATCTGGGCTTGAGATAATACATCGTTTTAAAGACATACATTATACCACATAATCATATTGAAGATTTTCTACGTTATTATCGTAAAAAGAGAAAATTTACGTAAAGATACAACAACGTTTTTTTGTGTGAAAAGCTAGCTATTTAACATTAGTACCAAAGGTTTTAGCCGATTCTAATTCATAAGTGTGTTTATCACTTCAAATACTACCTAGAAATTATGGCAGACATACAAACATTGTGGTCAATTTAAATTTGAATTAAGTGGCAAACAACTGAAAATTGGATGACCTTTTTCTAAAGTTTTGATAAAACAATGTATTACCAATGCGTTTATCTTGTATAAATACGAAAAAATAGTAAATGTAAATTTCCAATTGATGACAATACATTAGTGATAGTAAGATAAACTATTGAGGCTTCTAGTAAATTTAGTATGACACAAGATAGCTAAAGACTGACATGGTGATCAAAGTTATTGAAGAGAATTCAGTAATATTTCAAGCTGCAAAATAAATGGAAGTACAACTGAACTTACGCTTTGTTCTTTGTTAAAATTTTCAAATAAAAAACTAACAGTAGCATTTACAATAGTTAAGACTTAATCAGTATACAGTAATGCAAAATGAAAGCTATATGGCACAGACCACAACATATTTTAGGATTTATAGAAAAATAGTTTTGTCGTTGAATTCTAACACCTGACTAACAGATTAATAATATTAAGCAATATCAGGGTACTTAGAGCCTCACTATAAATAGATCTACACAAGTTTGAAAATTATCAATTCTCCCCACACATAAAACCAGATCTTGTAGTTTTTCCCTTGAAGTCACAGATCCTGAATTCCACTTGGACAGTAGAACAGAAGTTTTCTCGTGATTGATATCATTAATGGACATCACAATAACCTCTGCCTTCAATCATCTATTAACCTCAAGCAAACAACCAACTGCATCCCGAAAAAAATATTCTATTAACCACTCCTCTTACAATTTCGGACAAATAAAACACTTTAATAGGCAAACTAAAACAAACAATAAAATATCACAAAAAATGTTATCAGATGAGATTATAGCAAAAAGATAATTTAGTTTTTTCACAGCTATTCTTTAATGAAAATCAATAGAAACAAAAAGAAATGCATTCAATAGATTCATTTTATAAAATATGTTTTGACGTGATCTCAATGAATAATATAGATTTTATATAAATAAAACAGATTTGATTCCTTTGTTTTTTAACAAGGGTATTCTTGGATGGTAACTAGCTTTAAGTCAGGGAAATTGGGGTTTCAATTGGTATACAGAAAATTGTCTAAAAATTATAAGGAACGTTTCAAGTAATTGAAGGAGTTACATTTAGAATATAAGAACACACAAGACTTCTCAATATGGAAGTAATTGATCTATTAGTATCAATCAATGAATTAATATATCATCTATTGTTCTTTTCTTCAAACCGACTAACATAAATTAGTAAAATGCTTAATTTACAAAAGAGCTAAGTTATAGAAATGTTAAATTTCAACATTCAACTGATTTTTTTATGTTATCTTTATGTACATAAAAACATTCACTTGGAAATTCCTTATCAGTTGCAAGGAAAGAGATAAATAAACGCACTATCTGGAATGGTTGTTCACTTCTGCTATCAAAATTTTAAAAGAAACTCGTTAACAAACTGTACAGATTTCCCTTATTTCGTATATACAACTGATAGCTGAATTATCAAAATCTGAAATATGGTACATGTATCATATAACCTTTGGAAGATTTTTCTATTTTTCACACACACACACACACACACACACACACACACACACACACACACACATATATATATATATATATATATATATATATATATATATATATATATATATATATATATATATATATATATATATATATATATATATATATATATATATATATATACTGTATATATATATATATATATATATATATATATATATATATATATATATATATATATATATATATATATATATATATATATATATATATATACGGCATTCATATACATACACATATATATTTACATATAATGCTAGTTTCTCAAAAAATATTACCGATTTTAGATTACTGAATATAGTTTGTCATCAATCACATGAGGGGATATTTTAAGAGATTATCAGGTAATTCTGTAGGTGATATCTAGTCATGTTTATGAAAGAATCTTCAAAATAGTCACAGCAAGGAAATCCTCAATATACCTATAAAACACAGATTCATCAAAAATATAGAATTTCTACCATTAAGGATGATTCTATTGTAAGAAATTCCTTATGCTTATTCTATTTCTTGATGTTTTGATTTACTTACCTTGAGAATTGCAACCTTAGTATGGTCTTGTCAGCAAAACTGAACTCAAAATCTCACTTACAAGTATTTACCATGATTACCGTTTGTAGACTAACTTAGGAAGATCAGTTCCGACTATTACTTTTTTATTCAAAACATTTAATGTTATTAAATTACTGAACAGGGAGAACCCGCGAAAAATTGAATTTGCTTTGCATTATGTTTACCTTACACAATTTCATGTATCATACATGAAAACTACCCACTCGAAACAATAAAAACAGCTCTAGTAATAAGACTTAATCTAAACCTCTTCCCTTTAATATAAGCTGTAGGGACCAATCTTATTTAGTACTTTTTTATCTTAAAACCCCTGCCATCGACACATTTAGAAAGATGGAGTAACCTAACTTAACTACCATTTTTATTTGATATATCCTTCGTCTCTTATAAAGACAATACATAAGTATAAAGATGATTGACTCCTGGTTAGAATTCTTGCACCTGACACTAAGAAAATGGCTCCGCTAAAAGAAACTTCTTGTGATGATTGAGAATTAGTTATACATTCTTATCAGAAAAAGAAGCAGTGCAAATTTCTCCGTCAAAAGTTATTCTACAACCATATCTATTACACTTAACATGGTACCTACAATGTCAATCTTAAGAAGATATCATTTATATGAATACAATGTGAAGTAGAACTACATTCTATCCTGAAGATTTTTTTTTTTTTTTGGCAAGAATAAAGTCCATGTACAGTATAACAACGCATTGAACACAGTATATTTACGTTATAATTTATAAATTAAAGATTAAATAAATATGTACATTTAAAACCTCAACTGGGGATTAAATCATTTCTATCTAAACCTGTTAACATTCGGTGCTGGGTAAAATGGCAATGTTTATGTAAGAAGTCACTTAAAAATAATTTGGTAATTTGGTTGGCTGTGTTATTTTCCATTGAACCTGGAAGTCTAGGTCTATTGACAGAAATAGTTATACTTCAGCGCTGAAAGGAAAACTGTAATATCCATCAAACATAACTTGTTACAGAAATCAAGCAGCTGGATTTTCCTCAAACATCAAACAAGGGGGTCAAATTAGTTTATGATTAATTCTTGAGCGTATGGGAAGGGAAATACTAGACTTAACTATAATCTATATTACTCTTTTTCTGCTAAAATGTTATGTATTTCAAGACAACATTACAATTAATAATTACTAGACAAGCATCATACTACATGTTCAAGAAATATGTCCCTCTATGTCAATAGGGCAAAATATTTAAAACATATGATCGTGAAAGTATACTATATACCTTATATTATATACTACTTCACTGATAAGAATTTTTGTGTATTTACCTTTTCAGAAATATTAGTATATCTAGAATGACCTCATAGTACACACACATGAAACTAATAATGTATAGTAATAACAAAATTTATGACCATCTTGTAACGAAATAATTTGAGAACAATCTCACTTTCAAAAGAATTCCTGCTGCACTGCACTTTTTCATATAGTTTATTATGCTTAACACTATACTGTACACTGTGCATAAGCTCCCTTCTAAAGATATTTATTACCTATTCTGTTACCTAACTGAGGTGTAAACTTCTGAAAAAAATATTAAAATGATGAAAATTTTAACTTATCTTTAAACTGAAGTTACTTGGATATTACAGCCTCCATCCCAGTTATCAGCTTTGATTTAGATATGGATAACTTGATCTTGTGCCATCAACGTTCTTTCAGCTTCCAGCTCCTTTCCATGTCATTAGGGAGATCGGGTTGCTCACTCAAAAGTTTTTTTGTTTACTGGCTTCGGCTTTCGGATTTCAAATGTACAGGTAAATATACGCATCTGAAAGAAAATAAAATATCGTTACTCCAAATATTCTCCACATTCAAGTCATAGCCTGACTTTTAATGATTAATTTGATGTATGAGTCACTTTTTAGTATTATCATGAGAGTATCAAACATATTCAACTTCATCTCTAGAGATCATAATAACAGACACTTTTTAACCTTAAACTTGACCATGCTGTTATGTGCTTAAAAACATCTGAAGGAAGAACAACACTAATAACCAGATTTTTTGAGAAAAACAACATGGATAAGACAAAGCTCGCTTGAATGATATTTAAAAGTATATTAACAGCCATACATAATATATTATTGGTGCTTTATGTCAACCACATTTTTTAAACAATGGTTTTATAAGTACTATTCTTAATAAGATTACCACTATCATCATTACATTGGTAATATTGCATTTAAAGTATTAAGATGCGAATAAGATTAAATCTATAGAGTAGGCGAATATATAATGATGTAAAATTATATTTTTCTGATATAATAGATGGCCAATATTAAAATCTCTTCAAATACTCTAGCTATCTGTAAAAGTGTCAAAGAACTCACTACTTTAGTATTTGGATTTAAAGTCAGCCAGCTTTAATTTTTCTAATAGATAGTAGCAAGCCAATTATAGATAAATTGGTGCTCTCATCTGCTATCAGACCATGTCTATTGCTTTTTATTGATGTGTTGTCAAATAATTATGGAAAAGCCCAAAATGTGAGTTGGTAAACAAATGATATAAATCTTTTTATATCATATGATATCCTCCAACAGATACATAAAATGAGAACTGTATAAGTATGATTCATTGACACAGGTCATATGGAATGTTGTTAGAGTCAGGAAGGTCATTCAGCCCAGAAATGAAACTAGGGGAAACCCTCTCATATACACTAAGATGTAAAATTTGATAGATGTTGGACAGAAGGTTGCAATAAAGGCAGTTGGAACGATGGCAACTTAGAAGGATAGAAAGAGAACGTCGGTAGAGGAGCCAGGGAAACTGAAAATCCTTAATTCATGCCTGTAATGCATTTCATGATGACATTGTGCCTCAAAGGACATTCTTAATAATAGATCAAACATTGCGGTAAAACAAAAGGGGACAACACAACATTGATGTAGAAACCTGTCACATAATCCATTAATTTTATGAATGAAGCGGGAGGAATTGAAATAAAATAGAGGTAATTAAGTCTCCCTAACTATCCCTGCATTATGATACTGTTTTCTGTTTTTCACAGGGTACCAGGTGTGAAGTTGACAAAGATTATAAAGTTCTGGTTTACTTTTATATAGATGCAAGTATAGCATTCAAAGGGTAAAAACAGGCAGTTGTAATTTTACATCGTTAAGGAGTTTGATATTCTGCGACCAGCTTCTTTGAACTACACAGCTTTGGAACAGATTTTATTTGAATTTAAGCATTAATAATGGACAACTTTTCAAATACCAACTATCAATGGTTTATTGGCTAATTAATGTGATGACTGGCTATCTCAAAATAAATCTTTTCCATTTGACTCCTCTTGAAAGCATAATAAATATTCAAACATGAAAAGACCAGCAGGAATCGCAAAATTTCCTTTTATGTTACGTTCTGAGGCAAATATCTCATACAGTATACAAAAATCCATGTTTCCCTGCCTATAATCACTTGATTGGACAACAAATATTATATTGCAGCATCCACTCAATAAAATGCTTAATTCATATATTAATGAATCATCTTTACAGTAATAGAACTACAACACAATACTGTATACACATGACTCAAATATTAGTACGTGGGCCTCTTGATGGGCCTGAGAACGTGGGTGATGTACCCTGCAGGTAGCTTGAGCTCCCTATGAAGACCAGGGTGTTTGAAGCTCCTCGTGATTATAAAGAAAAAAACTCCCAGTAACAGGAAGGGTCTCAGCTCTTTAGTTTAAAGACCTGGCTCAAGGCTGAGTCATATTATTTCATTGCTGAGACTGAAAGCAGCTTCTCCTGGCGAAAGTAGATGAGCACATCATATATCAGGTGAAGAAAGGCTCTGACCAGAGAAATAACCACTTTACAACATTAATCGTATTAGATAGCATAGTTTGTTTGGTAGACGTGTGCAGAGCATCAACATAGATAATCCAGACTTCTTCTGTGCAGTGCTTGAAGATGCTAGATAATCTTCATCCATAAAGTGACTGAAATGTAACCAAGTTATAGTACCTCTGCAGGTGGAGCTGGCAAAGCATGTTGGGCTGCAGCGGTAGTTATCTTTGTTCCTATACTATGAGCATCCACAGATCTCGGTACCCTTCGGTGTGTCGCCATTTGGGAGTCACCAGACTTACTCTGATATTCAGAGTAGTCAGACCCTGTTGATTACTCTACAAATCATGCAGAATGGATGAAAGGTATGGATCTCGGTGTTATCCCCAGGATGATGAAAAGTGTCCACTAGAGACTATGATGTATCAGGGACTGAAGAACAAACGATCAGGAGCATTTTGTTGAACTGGGTGGCAAACATTCTATTTAATAAGGATCTCCATAATCAAATACTCCTTGCAACCAATGGATGAATGGACCATTCTGTTCCTATGACTTTTCTCTGGCAATTGAACTTGTGGGCAATTCCAAACCTCTTGCCTGGAATGAGTCTTACATACTTCTCCACTGCATTATTGAACACCTATGTGATAGCCTGCTTTGTCAACTCATAGAAAAGCTGTGAAAAACTATTGCTTTACTTGTAGCTTTCAGCCACTAAAGTCATGTGTTGCTCATCAATGTAACCGAGTGCTGCCTTCATCTTCAACAGGTTGATGTGCAGGACCTTTTCTTTGTCGAACCAACAAACTCTGGTGATATGGTTCTTCATGTGTGCACCTCCTTTCTTCTATGGGTCTATGAACAGCAGAGGTTCTAGAGGACACTTCAGAAGAGCCCCCTTGATGAAGTTCTTGTCTTCCAATCTCAACGGTAGATCGTCCTGTATCTTCTCCACTAGAACAAGAAGGTGTGGTGTATTGTTGGCAGCTGACCAGTGTCTAATCTGACACCACTGCAGAGATCGCTGGAGAAGACCGTGAGTAAAAAGCTTCTAAAAAGATGAGGTAAATCTGAGCAGCTGTTGCCACTGTCAAGTCGGTAATTCTTGCTGGGTAAGAAGAAGTTGCAATACCTTCCTGAGTTTGCTGATGATATTGTCTGATGGGGAGACTCATGTTGTTGCTATGTGTATCAGCAATCCTGTGTACTCTATTCGCTGGTTGGGCGTGAGACTGGACTAATCTATATTTACCACAATCCCCAGATTGTAGCAGAACATAAGAAGACTGTCTTGGTGCTGAGGCAAATGCCTTCAAGAAGAAGACCAGTATCAAAGTGTACTAAAGCCAATATCGTTAGCACAAGCTAAAACTGCTGAGAACACTCAGATGAAAAGTTGTGGTGACGTAGCCAGTGCAAAGTAAAGAACTTTGAACTGGTATACCTTCCCTCGAGACAAAGTGAAGGTACTTCCTGTAGGACTGATGTATTGGAATCTAAAAGTACTGCACCTTCCCCATTAAAAGAAAGCATAAATTCATTCCTCCTGATGGCTGCTCACATATTGCTTGCCCTTTTATCTTGAAAAAAAGTCTGCAGGAAAAACTCTCTTAAGGGGAGAGATTGATTACCGGTCTCCAATAGCCAGTGAATTCTCCATGAAGAATAGGTAACTGTAAAATCCAGGAGAATTATCTAGTACAGTCTGCAGTGTATCCTTCTCCAGAATTTTCTTCACCTATGCCCAAAGAGCACAGTTTATCCAGAAGCTGTGTGATAAGACAAGAATGAATCTGAGTCTGAGTGAGGAAGGATGAGAGCCAATGAATGGGAGGGGTATCATTCCTGAAGGAATTATCATTATTATTATTATTATTATTATTATTATTATTATTATTATTATTATTATTATTATTATTATTATTAGCCAAGCTGCAACCATAGTTGGAAAAGCAAGATGCTATAAGCCCAAGGGCTCCAATAGGGAAAAATAGCCCAGTGATGAAAGGAAATAAGGAAACAAATAAATGATGAGAACAAGTTAACAATAAATCATTCTAAAACAGTAACAACGTTAAAACAAATATGTCCTATATAAACTATTAATAACGTCAAAACAGATATGTCATATATAAACTATAAAAAGACTCATGTCAGCCTGGCCAACATAAAAACATTAGCTCCAACTTTGAACTTTTGAAGTTCTACTGATTCAACTACCTGATTAGGAAGATCATTCCACAACTTGGTAACAGGTGGAATAAAACTTCTAGAATACTGTGTAGTATTGAGCCTCGTGATGGAGAAGGCCTGGCTATTAGAATTAAATGCATGCCTAGTATTACGAACAGGATAGAATTGTCCAGGGAGATCTGAATGTAAAGGATGGTCAGTTATGAAAAATCTTATGCAACATGCATAATGAACTAATTGAACGATAGTGCCAGAGATTAATGTCTAGATCAGGAATAAGAAATTTAATAGACCGTAAGTTTCTGTCCAACAAATTAAAATGAGAATCAGCAGCTGAACACCAGACAGGAGAACAATACTCAAAACAATGTAGAATGAAAGAATTAAAACACTTCTTCAGAATACACTGATCACCAAAAATCTTGTAAGACTTTCTCAATAAGCCTATTTTTGGTGCAATTGATGAAGACACAGACCTAATGTGTTTCTCAAAAGAAAATCTGCTGTCGAGAATCACACCTAAAATTTTAAAAGAGTCATACAAATTTAAAGAAACATTATCAATACTGAGATCCGGATGTTGAGGAGCCACCATCCTTGACCTACTTACAATCATACTTTAAGTTTTGTTAGGATTCAAATTCATACCCCACAATTTGCACCATGCACTAATTTTTGCTAAATCTCTATTAAGGGATTCACCAACCCCAGATTTACTTTCAGGGGATGGAATTGATGCAAAGAGAGTAGCATTATCTGCATATGCAACAAGCTTGTTTTCTAGGCCAAACCACAAGTCCTGTGTATATAGTACGAAAAGTAATGGGCCAAGAACACTACCCTGTGGAACACCGGATATCACATGCCTATACTCACTATGGTGCCCATCAACAACAACTCTTTGATATCTAATACTTAAAAAATCAATAATAATGCTAAGAAATGACCCACCCACTCCCAACTGCTTCAGTTTGAAAACAAGTGCCTCATGATTAACACGGTCAAAGGCAGCACTAAAATCAAGGCCAATCATACGAACTTCCTGACCACAATCAAGGGATTTCTGTACAGCATTGGAGATTGTAAGAAGGGCATCACATGCTCCAAGGCCTTTACGAAAACCAAATTGCAAACTAGAGAATAGATGATTACCTTCAGCAAACCTATTAGGACGTTTTGCCAGAAGCAGCTCAAAAACTGTAGATAATATGAGAGTTATGGAAACTGGGTGGTAATCAGTGGGATTTGAGCTACCACAAACACATTTACATAGAGGAGTAACATTACCAATTCTCCAACAAGTGCTAAAAGCTCCTCTTCTTGCTAACTTGCGCAAAATAACAGATAACTTTGGAGCTAAGAAATCTGCTGTCTTTATAAAAAACAATGGAAAAATACCATTTGGGTCTACACCTCCAAAAGCATCAAGGTCCATCAACAGAGCCTTAATTTCACGAGATCGAAAAGCTAAACTAGTTAGTTTAGCCTCAGGAAAATATGAATGAGGAAGTTCAAGTTTTTCATTACTCTGTTTACTGTCAAAAACATCAGCCAAAAGGGTTGCCTTTTCCTTTGGACAGTGAGTGACTGAGCCATCTGGTTTAAGTAAAGGAGGAACTGTTGCATATACACCAAAGAGTGCAGATTTAAGGGAAGACCACCATGTTCCTGAGTTGTACCAGAAAGGGTTTCTTTTATGGGTAAATTGTACTCCTTTTCAGTTGAGGCATAAACTCTCTGAGCAAAAGCTCAAAGCTGAGTATAGTTATTCCAGGTCAAATCTGATCTGTTACCCTTCCAAAGATGATAGGCCTCCTGCTTCTCCAAATAAGCATGTCTACAATCATCATTGAACCACGGTTTGTCCTTTACTTGGTACCTTAGCCCATGAGGAGGGATACGCCTATCAATTATGTTGACTATATTCTCATTCAAAGGACAACAGGATCTACACTACTATATAATTGTGACCAATTCAAGCATAAAAGATCATGCAAAATCCCATTCCAGTCTGCTTGGGACTTCATATAAATTTCACAAGAGTATGATATATCAGGGACAGGCTGCTCAGTCTTCACTACTAATGAAATCAAGGCATGATCAGATGTCCTGACTGGAGAGCCAACCTTACTAGTTATAACGCCAGGGGAGTCAGTGTATACGAGGTCCAAGCAATTACCAGACCTGTGGGTAGCTTCATTTATGATTTGCTCACAGCCTGATTCAGAGGCAAAGTCTAAAGCTCTTAAGCCATGGCGATCGGTAGGAGAGATAGCACTTAACCACTCCTTTTGGTGAGCATTAAAATCACCAACAAAGACAAATGAAGCCTTTCTATCATCTTCTTGTATCTTAGCCATAATGGTAAGAAGACAATCAAAGATAGAATCATCCATGTCTGGATTCCGGTAGATCGAACACAAATAAAAGTTGTTATGCCTGCCACAAACTTTAATTGCCTGAATCTCATGACATCCACATTGATAGCAGGACTTATGAGAAGCAGGGTACTCAGTTCTAATATACACAGCCATTCCCCCCGGGCCCTAGGGATGGCATCACGTTTCAACATTATTGGCTTCTTAAAACCAGTTATAAGGAGCTCAGATGAGTGCCTCAAATTAGAAACCAGAGTTTCTGAGCACAAAAGAAAACGATACTATCTGGATGCAACTGTAAGGTCTTGAATATTTGCAAGAAGACCAGTCTTTGGATCCATAATGCTGCCACCTTGCCCAACAGCATCACCCATTTCATGGCAGCAGGATGATAGGACTACTGTTCCAGCTATCTTCTACCTCCTCTCATACCCCTACCTCTCCTGAAATGGCCAGAGAGGGGTGGGGTTGAAAGAAACAGGATAGAATCCATGCTTCTAGAAGAGGTAGAAGAGGTTGAAGGAGCTGACTTAGCCCTCAATATCGCTGACAACCATTTCATGGCTAACTTCAGAAGGGATGTAGCTGATGATCTAGTAGATATCTTTCGAGGGATTTTTAGAAGGTGACTGCATGATGGAAGGTGAAGTCATGATTTGTCTTTCTTCAGTTTTCTACCATGTCGTCCACTTCATCAAATGAAAAAAAAGAGCTGGGTTATGCAGCACTGACGAGTTCCATAGTGCAAGGGTATTCTGTTGACCAATTTGCCTTGCATATTTGGCATCTACTGCATCCCTCCATTAGAAAATTGTGCGGAGACATGTTAGGTGATAACTGAGAGGCGAGGTGAATCCAACTAAACTTTATTAAACAATCATCAAGTTTATACACAGAACGTCACAAAAATTCAAGCATGAAAAAGCATGAACTAGCACGATAACACAAGTTAGAACATCACAAAAAAAATTCAAACATGAAAAAGCATGAACTAGCATGATAACACATTGGTCTATAACAGAGCAGGGAAGAGGGAGTGATAAGATAAAAAATCAAAACAGTTAGTGTACAAAAGTGTATGAAACATGTGTGGTACCTGGCTTCCCCCTTGAAAATTACATACATGTGAAATAGCGCGCCCTGCTTTAGAGAGGTATACTGTAGGCGGGTCATCTGGCAGGAAATATGCAAGTTTTAGGCAGTCAATGGAGACCCAGTCTTCTTTGTGATGGATGATGATGCAGAAAGCCTTTGACGTACGACAGATTACAAGGAAAGGGCCTGTGTAAGGGGGCGGTAGCGATGGCTTGTTAGTGTCGTTGCACAAATAAACGTATGTTGCCGAATACAAATGTTGGTATGTGTTGCTTAGCTGGGGGCTTGTAAGTCTGGCGGCATGGAGTAAATTTTCCCACAACATGACGTAGGTGTTGGAGATTGTTGGAGGAGACTGTAGACAGAAAAAATCGGCAGGAATGACCAACGGGTCCCTATATACCATTTCAGCTGCCGAGATATCCAGAGTATCTTTAGGAGTGGTTCTTAGTACCAGGAGAACCCATGGAAGCTGGGTAAACAAAGTGGAGTCCTTGCAGTTGGACATCAAAACAGCTTTGAGGGCATGATGAAAACATTCAACCCTTTCGTTGGCAGCAAAGTTGCAGGCGGTGATGCCCAAGAGGTTTGCTAATGATGTCCACAATTAAGAGGTGAAAGTGGTACCCCTGTCAGAAGTAATATGCACAGGGAAACCAAATCTTGCTATCCATCCTGAGAGTAAGGCAGATGTACAAGAGGCGAACATTGCAGTTTTCATGGATATGGCTTCAGGCCAACAAGTGGAGCAGTCGATGACGGTAAACAGTTAACGATGTCCTTGTGGTGTGAGTGTGGGCAAACTGACGGTGAGGTTGAGAAAAGGTGCACACTCCTGAATACGTGGGTCAATGTACCTTTGAAGTTTGGCATGCAGTACAGGTGCAGACCCAATTCTTAGCATCTTTAGCAATACCATGCCAAATGAACTTAGTCTTCAGTAGCTATGCAGTGGATAGGGAGGGATGTGAAAGGCCACAAATGAAGTCAAACACCTGTCGACACATAGGAGCTGATATCCACGGTTTAGGTATACCAGTACTGACTTCACAGAGGAAGGTGGTGTTAGGAGTCACTGAGGGGGCCATCTTCCCAACAGAGGGATGTGCAAGATGTCCTACTTACCCGGTACTCTGGATGTGCAAGATGTCCTATTTACTTGGTACTCTGGATGTGCAAGATGTCCTTCTTACCTGGTACTCTGGATCCTTTTGTTGGGCTTCTGCTAAGGCGTTGTCATCCCATCCCAAGTGAATGGTGGCCAATGTGTTTCTTGACAGGACATCGACAACTGGATTCACTTTCACAGAGACGTGTTGAAGGGTGCAATTGTATTCAGACACGGAAGAGAGATGTCGGCGTTGACGGGCAGACCAGGCATCGGACTGTCGAGTGAAGGGTGGCCCCGAGGCACGTGGTCCGTGCAAATGACAAAGGGCATAACTTCCGGGAAGAAGCAAAAGTGATGGCCAGCCAAGTGCACCTCCAGCAATTCGCGGTCGAAGGTAGAGTAGCCAGATTCCGCCTTGGACAGTTTTCTACTGAAGAAGGCCATTGGACGGGGTGAGCCGTTTACCACCTGCTCGAGTACTGCACCAATAGCGACGTCTCTGGCATCGGGGGAAAGAAGGATAGGTGTTTGTGGCACAGGAAAAGTGAGAGCAGCAGCGGTTGATAGGGCAATCTTTGTATTTCAGAAGGCTGCTTCTTGAAGGGAGCCTCATTTCAGATCTTTTGGCTTGCCTTTGAGGCATTGAGGGGGGAAAAGTGGTAACAGTTAACCATGCCCAAGAATTCTTGCACTGTTTTGACGGTCGAGGGCATGGGGAAGTTTGGAATGACTGCTACCTTCTCAGGGAGGGAGTGATTCAGTGCCCTAAGAACAATACTTCATTGGCGCCACAGATACACTTGTCGTACCGGACTACAAGGTCATTCTGTTGATGGCAGTCAAGCACGATGCATAGGTGACAAAGGTGTACCTCTTTGGAGGAAGAGAACACAAGTATGCCTTCCACGTAAAATACACAGAAGTGGAGGTCCCGTAAGATGCAATCCATGAGGCGTTGAAAGTGGTCCCAGTAATACGAAGGCGAAAACAGGAGTAATTGAAGGAGGTGGTGATGGCGGTCTTGGGGTATGTCTCCTGGGTTTAAGGGCATCTTTTCAGGAGGTGGAGTGTTGAGAAAACCTTCGCTTTGTGCAAGTATGAGGTCATGTTGGCGATGTTTGGGAGGGGTAGTAATCTGGTTCTTTCAGCATGTACAGGAACCTTTAATCCCCACATGGATGCAAAGAGCCATCTTTCTTCAGGACGATTTGCGTAAGAGTGACGACCATGGGCTTGTGGCCTTTTCGCAAAGGCCCATTTCTTCCATTTTGGCGAATGTTTGTCTAGCGACTGCCAAACGAATCGGTGCCAGACGCCTGAATCTGACAAATACTGGGGGACCCATCGTCTTGATAGGGTGATAAACACCGTGTTAGGTGGGAACTGTGGACGTCTGACGAAGTTTTGGATGGAAAACTTTCGGGTACGACGTGAGGAGGTGGGGGTAGGCATTCGTGGGTGCGCTAATGTGGAGAGCGAGGTCGGAGGGGGTGGATTGGAGATGTCGGTGAGCTACATTAACCAGATGGTGGAAATGTGAGAGGAAAGCCGCAGCGAGGATTGACAATGTCACGTCAGCAACAAGAAACTTCCAAATATATTTGGCGCTTCCAAACGATAATGTAAGGGTTTCATAACTGTGGGTGGGTATCGCAGATCCGGTGGCAGCTAGCTACCAGGCAGAAGTTAACAGATTTAGATAGACTATGTCATGTCCTGGAGAGTGGCCTTGGCAGAAGAGAACGGCAAACATCCATGTCTACAAAAAATCACACGTCCGTACTTGCATCCTGTAAAAAGAAAATAATAGTGATAGGGAAGGCCACCACTGCAATCAATGGCCTACTTACATGTTTTTTGGGCACTGACAATCATTCACACATTTCTTTGCAACGGTTGTTGGGAGCTAAAAAATTTTGTCATACCCTGTTGGGGTGTACCCTTGCTCGCAAAGCCAATAAGAAATTTCAGAGAAAATGTCCTCGGGGATTGCTGCGAGAACTTAATCTGCTTTGGTGCTTGACTCAGTCATGCCCTTCATGCAAAACTGGACTTCAGGACGCTGGAACTAGACGAATGCTTCTCCGCTTGCCTTAGAGGCAGATTCGGTTGGCGGCACCTTCAAACAGTAAGGCAGAGCAGTGAAGGGGCAGGCGGGAGGGAGCGGACACTCCGCTGGTCACCAATGTGTGGTGGCAACTGTTAGGTGATAACTGAGAGGCGAGGTGAATGCAACTAAACTTTATCAAACAATCATCGAGTTTATATACAGCAATGTGCGTGCAAGAATGTCATAAAAATTCAAACATGAAAAAGCATGAACTAACATGATAACACAAGTTGGTCTATATTAGTGCAGGGAAGAGGGAGTGATGAGATGAAAAATCAAAACCGTTACAGTGTACGAGTGTGTACAAAACATGAGAGGTGTAGAACCCAGTTATCCCACTTGTTGACTGACGGATGCATTAAAAAGGTGTCGCTCTTAGTGACTGTAAAAACCATGCCGATGAGAAGTCATGATGTCATCTAACCAGGAAGTCACCTGGAGGCCTGCTATGGAAAAGACTTCCATAGTTGCAGACTCAGATGCCCAGAACAAAAATCCCACTTTCATGAGTCTCTAAATTGAAGTTCCTGGAATCAGATTCTCCACGGCAGCATCAACTGGAAGTAGAAAAGGCTGGCCTCTCAAGGACTATAAACCTCCTTTAACCAGAGAGCGTGAGAGGCAAGATATTGCTTGAGTGACTCAACCGTTCTAAGTTCCTTGGCCCAAAGATCTGGGAATCTATGCTATGTAGAGTAAGTTGAACAAGCTCTAACCAGGGCAACTCTAAGAAGGGCCTCAAACCAAAGCAACAATAAATGGAGGTTATCCTACCTTGACTCATGATTTATTTGTCTCCTAGATATTGATCTGTCAGATGCAAAACAAGACCTTGATGAAAGTAGATTTCATCTCAAGATTTTCTGTCTCCACTGGTACTGGTCTGGAGTCAGGTACCAAAAAGTCAAGGGTGTCTCTGGACTCTTAAGAGGTCTTTCCATGATCTAGTGGAAGATCCTGTGGTTTTTTCTATTTCCTCTTGGAGCCCAAGACCAAACCAGATTGTTACAATGAAACCGCAGGAACAACAGCAATCAGTTTGCTTCCTATATAGCCAAGGTGGTGCCTTTTGCCCTCGTGTGTATATTGGGTGACATGGCTGAGGCCTATACCACTGAAGGATTCACAGAAGTGCATGAAGAGGACCTGCAGACATGTGTGTCCTTGGGTGGTCTGTCAACCAAACATGAAGTCTCTATGATGGACTGATGAAGCCTCTACACAAACGGGGGACAATCTCCTGCTCACCAATTTATGCGCACAGAAAGGCCTTTCCTTTTTTGCAGGGGCAGGATACTAAGGTGAAGGGCATCTACTAGGTGGAACATCTGGATGCCTTAAACTACCCGAAAAGGACCTCGAGCGATGGGAAGAGGAGGAAGAATATCAACTGAAAGCTCTAACCTTTCAATCATTCATGGTTGTCCAATACAAAGGATTCGTGTGAAGTGTGAAAGCATAAGAGGTGAATGGATTCGAATAAAATTGTCCCCTGAAGAAGATTCATGTGAAGACATAGCTCTTTAGCTGGCACAAGGAGAATGAGTGTGTTATGTGTGTGAGCTTGTGAAGACCCTGTATGGGGCAAGCATGATTATGACAAACTCAAAGAAAAGAAGTAACCACTTAGAGACCTAGCTACAGGTGAGACTACTTGTGAGTGGTTTATGAGTTGGGACCTTGCGCATGGAACCTTAGTACATGGTGACCTACCACATGAAAATTTAGCACACAAAATACTAGCACATGGGGAGTATACCTAAGGGGAGCCTATGTAAGGGGAGTGTATGTCTGCTGTCTATGGTCTAGAGGCTAATCCGGAGCTTGTCTAGATGGAGGAGATGGTCTACTATGGTTATTGGATGAGGAAGGCTGAAAGGTCCTGAAAGCCACCGACTGGTGCAAAAGTAAACACTGATTGGATTTTCTCCATTTCTCCCAGTTCTAGGGGGAGCAGTAAAGGACCTTTAACCAAGGAATTCTTGAAGTTCCCTACCTCACCCTGGTCTTCTTGCCTTGTGAACTTGGAGGCAACCACATCTCGCTTATTTAGATTCCTGTTGGCCAATGGTTAGCTGCCTGGTGACCCAAAAATTACACAACTTTTTCCTCAGAACAAGTGCATTCTGTGAACTGCCTCTTCTTCTCTGCATAAGAAAGGTCTGAGTTTAAGGCAAAGCATCCCATGGTATCTGACCAGTGGTCCAGTCAGGAGGCCTCCTAAACCATGAAAATAAGGGGAGGCCTCATAAATCATGAAAATAAGGTGCTGTGCAGCTAGTTTCTTGGCTGAAATGGATCAGATTAGGGTAGAGACTGCCCCGAGGCAGAAGAGGCATGAAAGTCCTGAGTTTCATAATGGCATCTCCTGCATAAACAAAATTGTGACAGGATTGTAAATGATGGGTCTCCTATCAGGGAATCTGATACCTGCAGATCAACCTTGTCGACTGTTTCCTTAGGGAGTTCTAACCATTGTCTTAAACCCTGGGGGATATGGCACAGTTTCTCTATTGCTAGTTCCCTGCCTTTAATTGGTGATCTAGGGGCTATGCCAGGGTCATTAATCCTCCTGATCAGGGACAGGGGCTCTAGAAAGCAAGACTCAGACTCTGCCCACTCGGATTCGGTGCAACCTGGACTGGCTGCTTACAGCAACTACATTATGGATTTGGCGGAGTCCTCCCCCAGGAGAGGCTGTTCCTCTCTGGAGAGGAATCGTACAGCTTCACATCTTCCTGATCGAACGCAATACCTGGCAGGCACCGAAATGGATCGGAGATTAGAAAATTATCGCTAATTTCCTTATTTTTGGAACTAGAAAGTCTCACATATGAAACACTGGGAACTCCTCTGCTACGTGGTAATGAGGAGAACTATCATCAGGATCTCTCCTATGAAAAGGCCTAAGGGAGTCAGCCAATATCTTAAACCTTCATTATAGAGTCTCTGCTCTCACTTTTGGATCCCTTTGAAAAGGAGGAACAAGGGTGCTCCGTCACATATGAGTAAGCAACACCTTCAGGAGACTAAGGTTCCAAATGTGGTTGCCTAGATGAAAACTGCTCTAATGATGGCTTGGTGCTTTCAAAGGTGACAATATGTAATTCTCAACATAAGAGATGCATCTTGGCAATCACAATCACCTATGTCTCTGCTGGTTAGGATCATATGCCAAAGCCCACCCAATCACACCAGAGTACTTTCCTTTGCTTCACCAATAATCTTTGTACTGTGCTGAGGGAGTGGAATTGGTGCACTAGCTTGAATCTTTATTATCTATTCCATGTATATTCAAGATTAAAAGGGATAAGAGGGCATCAACAGCAGAAGCTCGCATGACAACTATTGTGCAAGCTTGTGTGCAATAAATAGGAGTGCACATGCATGTGACTGTTCAAAATTAGATGAACAAATGCAAGTAGAGATGTGCACATCCTACTAATATAAAAAAGGAAAGCGCTAGCAGAAGTGCTCATATAGTAGGCCACTCTACTGTACATAGCAGGTGAAAGGATGAGCGATCAATCATGAGAGGTAAGAGAGTGCATGATTGATCGCAATGATTGATCGCAAGCATATGAGAGAGTGTGCGAGCAACCACGAGCAGGCGAGACAATGCGCGATTGACCCTTAGCTGGTGTGCAATCATAAACATGAGATATGGGGTTCTCTTTTTTGAGCGTGTGAACACCTAGTAGTATGCCTACCATTAACCTAATTTGTGTGCAAACAGGCAAAATGGCGCTCCAGTAGGAGCGACCGATTGCCACTAGATGCTCGATTGTGAGCATGTGTTGTGGCACTCTCCAAGATACATGTAACTGTGAACAGTTGAGAGTTGAGGAGCAAGCAAAGCATCATACAACCTCGCCATCTAATTCTTTGTCCTTGGTGAAGGATTAACAAACACTGTTTCTCCTATGGGGGGAAAGAAATGGTATGAGTGACTTATATAAGTCCCATTGATCTGCCTTAAGAAAATAATTGTCCAATAAGGGAAATGAAAAGGTGGCACCCACTTTTTCTTGCAACCGGGAGTGTGTACAAAGTTAGAAGATAACATGCCTAGACCGGGGACACTTAGGTGTACGAGCAGACACTCATATAGGAGTTGTTTCTCTCTGTTTAGTAAGTGTAATAATCTAGGCTGAATGTGTGTCTAAATTGCACCCTGTCACACTTCTTTATCAGCTATCCTATGACTTTCTGGGAAGGTGAGTGATTCAAATGAGAGCACCTGCCATCATCACTTTGCTTTATGATCATCGAATGTGTATGCATAATTGCAATCACTCATTCAGGACATAAGGAAGTATCTCCTCTTGGAGAAAGCTTGCTATAGGATACACTTAAAGATCCATAGGATCATATGAAGCTCAGTTACTGTGTGTGCTATAGTTAAACCTGCTAGTGTTAAGCACATTAGTGTTAAGAGCACTAGTGTTAAACTTGCTACTCATTAAGGTTAAGAGTGCTAGTGTGAGAACGGGATGTGTGCACATATCAGGAGCTCACTGAGCACAGACAAAAGGTCTCGCAAGAGATTTTTTCTGATCTAGTCAGAGAAGGTTGTGAGTGCAAAGCAGCGTGCTCATTGGTAAATAATGATTCTGATTTCAAACAACCTGGTTTCTCTTTTAGGAAAGAGAACTTCCTCCTCCTGATACCATCTTCCTTTTGAGCTTGTCTGTGATTGGACAATCAGGGAAGTCTGACTCAAGAGTAAAATATTAGTCAGCCACTTGAGTTTAAATCCAATAACAATGTCATAAAACACTGAAGATTATTCTGAAGGACATCGCCTTCAACAGCAACAAGTGTCCAAAAGTTAAAGAAAGGAAACTTGAGAAGCAAAGTTTAAAGAGAAATGGAAAGTATGTCTCTATTCTTTGGCAGCAAAAATCAAAGTGACTCTTCAGTGTACCAGCAGAAGGAGCGGGGCATTCCGGACACCAGACGCCAACTACCGCCATCTTGTTATAAGTTTTTAACTGCCAACTGTGCTTAAATAGGTTATATCATAGGATGAAGCTTTGTATCTGTGTAATAAAAAAGGGATATTAGATAGCATAACTAGAACCCCAGATCCTGTCCTAGGATTCCAGGTCTTCTTTACTTACCAATGGATTTTAACTACCTGGAATACCCCTTCTGATCCCAAAACTGTTTCACATATAAACCTATAATCAAAACATTGGCCCTTGTAACAAAATTAAATTGTTCCTTACCCAAGTCTACGAAGTCAAGGACTAAGGTCGGTCTGTAGCTACAAGGAATATTAACTGGAGTCCACTTTCTATTCTTAGTTGAATGTATAATGTAGCTGCTTCCCGCAGAAAGTTGTAAGCTGTTCCTGCCTCCTGTTCTGTTGAATTAATATATTTGGATTACTACAGTATATCAGTGAAAAATGAAAAGTATTTGATATAGAAATCATAAATTTTGATTTAATTTGTATTTTTTTTCTAATTATACAAACCTGAGTCATTTCTAAAGAAGAATGATGCTGGAATACAGCAATTAAGAATTATAATGAGGTATCAACAACTGGCTGTTAGTTACCTGGCGGTATTTACCTGCATGTAGTTGGGGAGGGTAAGGGTAGATGAGACTCTTTAGCTATGGTATGCAGCTCTTTTAAAAGAACACTCCAAAATCAAAGCATTGTTCTCTAGTCTTGGGTAGCGCCATAGCCTCTGTACCATGGTTTTCCACTGTCTCTTGGGTTAGAGTTCTCTTGCCTGAGGGTACAGTCGGGCACACTGCTCTTTCTCATTTCTCTTCCTTTTGTTTAGTTAAAGTTTTTATAGATTATATAGGAAACATAACATTTATTTTAATGTTACTGTTCTTGAATATTTTATTTTTCCTTGTTTCCTCACGAGGCTATTTTCCCTATGTTGAAGCCCATGGGATTATAGCATAATGCTTTTCCAACTAGGGTTGTAGCTTAGCAAGTAATAATAATAATAATAATAATAATATCATCTAGCTGAAAGACTTTTTAGCGACATATAAGTACCCCCAGGAGGTAGCGGGGTAGACCAACCAACCCCTAACACACACACACACACACATCGGTGAAATGTCTCCACATTTTAATTACAGGCTGGCAAAATTGACATTTGTTCTGACACGAATACAAACCCTTTCTCTCTTTACAGTGCTGCCTCACCCTTAGGTGAGTGGAAGTCCTAAAGCAACTGGCTGATTTCTGACACGGGGTGTAATTCTGTGCTTTGCACGAGCTTAATAGACACACCCTGACACCATACTAACTCTCAGAATGTGTGAGAGAGCTAACGGCTGGGCAATTGGTTTAATTGTGTGTGAACTGAGCACTGTGACTTGACCAAGTAAGTAATTGTTTGGAATTTAACCTAGCCATTGCCAGACTCCCCCTTGCTGGGAGGAAGGGGACGTAACAAATACACATCATATTTTAGGCTACACAAGGGATATGGTTTTAACTGCAGACAGAGGTGGTTTGCTTGCAGAGTTCCATGTGTGCTGTGTCCCGAGAAAAGAAGATGAAAGGAGAGAGGCCAGTTACTATACCGTTCATCCCAGACTAATCTCAGAAAAGGCCTGCTCTTGATCAACTGCTAGAGGAGTCTAGCTAGAGAAGAAGCCTTCTTGGAGGGAGCTGGAGCAGCCTGTAAGATTGCCTTCCTCCTGGCACTCTTCAACACCTTTGAATAAGGCAAAGCTGTACTGATCCAAGGGGGGTCTCTGAGTGCCATAGACAAGGTCAGGACCGTGTCATTACCTTCTTGATAGGGCTGTTGATGTATTTGACAGACCATTGATGTTTTCATGCAGGTCAAGACCTGCCAGAAGACATGCTCTGACTCCCTTTGCTCAGCCTCCGTTAGCTTCGGGCTCGTGACTCTAGGCAATGGATTGTCCTCGAAATCTAGTTGCTCATCCAACTCCAAGCTCTCACCAATTGGAGCCCAGGGTGGATCATAGTCACCAGAATAGGCCGTAGATCATAGTCACCAGAATAGGCCGTAGATCATAGTCACCAGAATAGGCCGTAGCTGACGTTCTGGAATAAGAGGCTTCCCTAGACCTCTCTTTCTAAGGTATGGAAGCTCTAGCCAAAGACTTAGGAATGGGATTAAAGGCCTTTGGCTCCCTGCGCAGGGGCAAGTATTCCTCCAGAAGAGATGGCTTTGTCGTTTTCTCTTTCCTGACGATCTCGCAAAGGATGAGGATCTTTTGGTGATGAGCGGCAATCACGAGCCACCTAGTGGCGGTCACGATATGAGGAGTGTTTGTCTGAACACAAGTGAGGAGTTATTGGGGAGTCACGCACAGCTGACGAGGGATGAACAGCTGACGAGTCATGCACAGCTGGCGAGTCATGCACAGTCCTTGACAGGACTGAAATGGCGTCTACTTACCGCAGTCGGGGTGAGAATGTCCAGGGTGGTGAGGAGTGATAAACTCCGAAGCCTGACGAGCCCCCGAAGGGGAACGTCTGTGTGGTTACTCTAAATAGGAAACATGTTCTGACTGAGTAAGATAAGAAAATTGTTGGTCTCTAGAAGATCTCTAAAACCGAGTCTCTATGGGGGGCCTCACTCCCGGACAAGAGATATGACCACCTACAGGACTTTGCTCCACCCCTGACGGAAGAGTCGGCTCAGTACGGGGGAATAGTGTAGTCTTTAGTGATGAGATAGCAGCTGCTGATCTCCGTCAAGCTGTCAGCAATTCTCTTGGGAAGCGGGAAGGTAGCTAAACAGCTGATGAAGGGAAAGTCCCCTTTGAAAGGGAGAGCAGCCCAGCACCTTGAGAGGTTAACTCTTCCTTAGAAGGGGAAAGTTGTCCAACCCCTGGAGGCGGACCTCAGGGCAGTGCTCTCTGCTTCCTGTCAATAAGCCTTCTTCAAGTTGGAGGTCGGCATCAAGCAATACCTGTGAAACATAGCCTAGGCTAGTTTCTGGGTTCACCCCAAAGGGATACCCCAAACCTGTCACTGATGAAGGGAAATTCTCCCTCGGAAGGGAAAGCAGCCTAACATTTGGGAGGGTTAACTCTCCCTCGGTAGGGAAAGTTGTCCAACCCCCGGAGGCGGACCTCAGGGCAGTACTCTCTGCTTCCCATCAACAAGCCTTGTTCAAGTTGAATGTCGGCACTGAGAGCTACCTGTGAAACATAGTCCAAGGTAGTTTGTGGGTTCACCCCAAAGGGATCCCCCGAATGTACCCGCTACTGTCCTCATTCCTACGCTTGAGCATGAAGAACAAACGAGTAGAAATAGAGTGTGTTGCAGAGACTGTACCACTCTCGGCAGTGACTTCGTCCTCGTAAGGGAAAGGTCATAGTCAGCGTGTTGATCAGGAGCTGCCACAGGCGCAGTACTGTGACGGGGCAGGTAGAGCAGATTCTACATACGGCTCTGCTCTTCTACGTCAGCTGACTTAGCCAAAAAAGAAGCATGGATTTGCTAGCTGAGGAAAAAAAATAAATTATGAAAGAGACATTCACGTAGGAGGTTCACCTAACCCGCGGAAGGGTATAGTGTCCCGGAGAGAACAGAAACTTAATAAGGAATGGGTGCTCCCTTCGCCGACCATCATTGTCGTGAGAAGGAGAGCGGCAGCGTAAGAACTGTAAAACAAAGAATTTCAATCAATTAATCCGCTGACAAAACAAACTACTTGGGAGAACCACTCAATCCTCTGGGGTTCCCCGAGGAGGAGCGGACAAGCTATGGACTATGCACTCCCTCCAGCGACTAAGTATGGCCGTCAGCCCATCGCCACATAAAGGAGTGTGGAGGTAAGAGCTGAAAATTACAAATAGAAAATTATTTCAACATAACTGCTGAAGAAAACCATTCGGGAGAGCAACCTAACCCATGTAATGGGAAAGGTGTTCCCCCGCAGAGTATCTGCCAACCACTCACGTAATGAGGGAAAGCGGCATTGTCAGTGAGGAAGAGCAAGACCAACGTTAAGTTGTGGACAGGCCGTAAGCAGTCTTCTTCCAAGAACTTGCGGGAGAGAGTGACGTTAACATCTGAACGGAGAAGGAGTATCCACATGATGACAACTCCCTTATGGCGGAGGCCGGAGTCACTCGAAGTGCCACCTGCCTACGGGTTATCCGGTGTCCAAGGGGGTAAGATCGTACGAGAATGTTCTCCGCCCTTGAGAACCTGCCGCACAACGTAGTCACAAAATCAGCAACAATTGATGAAAAAAGCTTATATATATATATAAAAACATTACAAGAATGTTTTCATTTAAATAAAACGAAAAAACATAAGTTTAAGAATAAGAAAAGAAAAAATGAGTCAAATGGCCGGTAAGTTGGAGCAGAGAGAGAGAGACAACATGTCTCGCCCCAAACCAAAAGCAAAGTGGGTGCTCAGCCCAGGTGTGTGAGTGAGCGGCATTACCTGTTACCCCCACCCCTCTTGCTAACCAGCACTTGGGGTGGTTATCACTTGCTAAAAGTATTACGGCGGGTCTTTCAGCCATGCCGAAAGTAGTATCCCCTATAAATAGCGAAGGTTTGTATAGAGTGATGGGACAAATTTGTTCTAATATTGTTACTACTGTATTCTTAAAATATTTATATTTGATTGTTCAATAATTTTCGTATAGTTTATTTATTTCCTTTCCTGACTGGGATATTTTTCCTGGTGGCACCCTTGGGTTTACAGCAGCCTGCTTTTCCAGCTAGAGTTGTAGCTTAGTTAGTAATAATAATAATAATAATAATAATAATAATAATAATAATAATAATAATAATAATAATAATAATAATAATAATGTAGAAACTTATGATCTGAGTCAAAGGATAAGGTACAATGATATTCAATCAAGAAGGGGCCAAACCTTTGGATAGCTACTTTTGGAGTATGAGGCTTGGCAACAGACACTGTGGACTGACTAACGGCAAAGTACTCCTTTCCGAGAGCATGGTACAAGAACTAAGCTCCAAGGAGATGGTCTAACTTCTGATTTAGTAACCAGTAAGTTTGACACTCTGAATGAGGAATGACAGCTCTGTCGAGGAAAAGTTGACTCTGTTGTAAATAGAAGACGAATCGGAAAGTTGAGCAGCATCTTGTGTTTGGTTATGATGTGTGCGTTTGGTAAAAATATTGAAACCTTATTGCTTGCTTTGTTTCAAGATAAGCTAATTAACTGCAATTTTGGAATTCATACATACTTTTAGAAAAGCATGAGTCAGTAGGCGACTGTCATAGATTACATTGAGCAGACGTGCTGTGGTTGTTGTTCATCATATTTTGAGGTTATTGGCCAGTGCAAGGACATTACAATGGAATTCCAAGTCGTTAATAGGTTTCTGAGTAAACAGATTGATCACCAACTGTCAAAGTCAGCAACTTCTAATTGTATTTAAGGTAAGTGTAGTGATTAACCAAAAGGTTATGGTAATATTTGCCAATTTACTCCTTTTAAGTTATATCATTAGTAATCAATACCAAAATACTATCTCATGAGGCTAACGTGCGTAGCGAACGTAGTCCGCTTGCCAGAACACTGGAGCGGTGAGTTAATGTTTATTTGCAAACGAAGCAAGTATACGGCAGAGTAAAAACCAATAGATAATTAGCTCGAGTAAAAAGTTATTTGTAATATCATGATGAAGACTGCTATGTACACCTCGACTCCATAGAAAATGAGATGGAAAATCACGTTTTCTATGCATCTGAGTCTGGTAAACAAAACCTTCAGTGTTTTGATCATGTTTCATTACTATTATTCGATTTTGACAATGGTAACTTTTCGTTATCACGATGATTGGTGTGTTTAGGATAGAGAGCTTATTTTCTTTTATCCATTTTCTGTATTCTCCCACCAAAAAACATCAATTTCCCACCCTGGAACCCCATTATTGTAGTTATTAAGTAGGGTCCTGTATCTCAAAATAAGATTATTTGTGGCAAAAATAAAGGTGAAACTTTTTGAAAACTCACCCTGCTAGAACAAATATATTTTCATATTGGATATCCGAGTTTGGTTGAAACTAATTTTACCAGTTGGAGTACATAAAGTAAGAGAGGGTTATGGTAAGGTCAAGTAAGGTAAGGCTAGGTCAGGTAAGGTAACGCTAGGTCAGGTAAGGTAAGGCTAGGTAAGGTAAGGCTAGGTCAGGTAAGGTAGGGCTAGGTTAGGTAAGGTAAGGCTAGGTAAGATAAGGTTAAGTGAAATAATACTTAAGGTAAAGCTAAGTAAAATAATAGTAGGTAAGGTAAGGTAAGGCTAAGTAAAATAATAATAGGTAAGGTAAGGTCAGGTAAAGTATGGGTAGGTAATGTAAGGGTAGGTAAAGTTTGGGTAGGAAAGTATTGGTAATTAAGGTATGGGCAAGTAAGGTAAGGAAAAGTAAGTTAAGGGCAAATAAAGTAGGGAAAAGTAATCTAAGGGCAAGTAAGGTAAGGAAAAGTAAGTTAAGCTTAGGTAAGGTAAGGTTAGGTGAGGTAAGGGTATATAATGTGAGGTTAGATGATGTAAGGGAAGGGTAGGTAGAATGAGGTTAAGATAGGTAAGGATTATGCAAAGTGGTGGTAGGCAAAGTGGTAGTAGGCAAAGTGGTGGCAGGCAAAGTTATGGCAGGCAAAGTGATGGGTTAGCAGGGCATGAGTAGAAAAGGTAAGAGTAGTTAAAGGTAAGGGTACTTAAAGTAGGTAAAATAAGGGAAGATAAAGTGGTTTTATTTTTAGAACAATATAGGAAAAGCTTTACTAATAAAAAAAATGGGGTTTAACAAATAAAAACACTCGTTTTCTTCGAAAATGACCCCTATTTCTGTCGCAAATGAATAGTTAATAAGGTACACCTAATTATATCCTACAGAAGTGGATCCAAAGGCTTGGGTGGAGAAAACTTACAGGTGAATTGTTAACTACTGGTAAAACTAACCTTTTCTTCTCTATTCATTGTTTTCTGGGGCTGAAAATAAATCCACGAAAAATAACATAAAATATTAGCATTCTATACTCCTGGGTTATTTCTTATTTGTTTGTTTACGTCCTACAGTTCGCATGTATCTGCTTGTAAGTCAGCCATTATTAGCAACTTAAGACCCGCTGTAGTTAGTGTTAGTGTATATAAAGGAAATAAAGCATCGCATTATTTGTGAATAACCTTTAGGGTTTGTGACCTGGGAAGGGGGTTCCAGAGGGCTTGCCCTGAAGCTAGGACTGTGACCTGGGAAATACTAAGTTAGGTTAGGTGGGTGGTATTAGGTTTTGTGGCCTTTTGAATGAATCTCAAATTTATATTTTCATTCAAGAAAAACTTTCCTTAAGAGACAAACTGTTTTTCCTACAATTAATATTATGTTTGCAATGAATTTTACCTTTATTTCAGTTGTAAATAATTACATTTATTCCGTTTTTTCCCCAACCAAAAGCCCATGGTTCCCACCTGTATCCATTGGGAAAGGGTTGAATAATAGGAGAACGTCTTATTTGTGGAGGAAATTAAAAACAAATTCAATGAAAGCTCACTATTTACTGTAGGAAAAGTTTTCTTTTTCCATTATAAATGTTGTCCCGTGTTAAACTATAAATTTACCGGTAAGGTAAGAGTAGGTAAAGTTAGGTTAGGTAACTACATTACTAACAGGAGAGTTATCTTATAAACTTTGTTTTCATACTACACAAATCTGTGATGCTAAGCCTAATCTTCGCATTAAGTTGCTAGATTTTGAAAACATTAGACCTGAACTATAAAATATAATTCTATGAGATTAGATTCACTCTAAGAAAGAATACCACTTCAACCGTAATATCATTTAAATATCAATGACATTATGCATTACCTTCACAGTAATAAAAATCAGAGGAATTGCACTGCACAATTAAATTAGGAGTTGTTCATTGTTGCCAAAGAGGAATAACAAGTGGCTTTCAGTAAGAGATAAACGATAAACATTATGTCTCCCTCAAAAAGGTTCCAACAATGCTCAGCCAAGTCTAATGCTTCACTTATTTATTCCCTAATCTCAATCATCTTGACCATATTATTTCATTGGAATTTGCACTGAATTGCTAGTGTAAACTGAAGCTAATACTAGCAGTAGTGAGGTTGATAGTAGTAGAACGAATAAGTGTTATTGAAAGATATATAGAAAGACTTCGAAAGAAGATGAGAGAGAGAGAGAGAGAGAGAGAGAGAGAGAGAGAGAGAGAGAGAGATTGATTCTTGTATACAAAAAGTAGTGTCGGGAGTTATATTATATCACATTTAGTCAACCTATAGAAAATGGGATGAATTATACATTAGTAGTGGAAATGCTAATAAAGTTTGTATAACGTTATGTTCTCAAAAAAGAAAAAATATTAATTCGACACAAGCACGCATGTATATATTTATATATGTATCCATATATTATATATATATATATATATATATATGTGTGTGTATATATATATTTATATATATATATATATGATTATATATATATATATATATATATATGTATATATATATATATATATAGCGATAACTTATTCAACTACTATCAACATTAGACTACTGCTGGTTTTACTGCCTCTACAAAGAGAGAGAGAGAGAGAGAGAGAGAGAGAGAGAGAGACCTATATTTGAACATCAGAGAAGAGATATGTTATTGTATCACAAAGGATATATATATATATATATATATATATATATCATTATCTTATAACTATACCTCACATTTGGCCTTTTGCTAAAAAACATAAGCATATGAAAGCACATACACAACACATACCGACACCAAAACACCACACTCAATCAAACACACACACACACACACATATATATATATATATATATATGTGTGTGTATATATATATATATATATATGTGTGTGTGTGTGGTGTGTGTGTATGTGTATATATATTTATAGATATATATATATATGTATATATATATATATATATATACATCTATATCTATCTATCTATCTATCTATCTATCTATCTATCTATATATATATATATATATATATGCGTGTGTATGTGTGTGTGTGTTTGAATGGCAGTTTTTGCTCCTAGGAGATTCAAATTTAATAAAGGAGAATCTTCGGCATATTGGACTATATTCATAGCGATCTTTCCCATCATTCAATTTCATTCATGTATGTATATATATATATATATATATATATACTGTATATATATATATATATATATATATATACATACTTCCATACATATGACTGTGTGTATGTCTGTGGGTGATTTGGTGTTAGTACGCGTAAGATTGTCAGCAGTCTTCCAAATGAGAGATGTAATTCAAAGAGAAAAATACCAACGGTCGGAACTAAGAATTGACATAACGTATACTTAGATTTTGGGAAAAAAATTATATTTGGTTTGATTACTTTATAGGGAATGAACCCTTTTGTATTATGGATCAAACTACATGCCAGCTACATGATAATGAAACTTAATGAAACACACTAAATATTTCATAAAAGAAACTGTTATAATTAATTAGTAAGTAAAGTCAATTTTAGTTTCTGCTTCGTAATTTCCAACATATTTGGCGGCTTTGGGTTGAAGGTTGATCTTTGCAATGAGAAACGTGTCACTGCCGCTATTTGTAAGTATCATCTCTACGAAACTGGATTATAGGAACGCCATTGAGATATTTCTAGTCTTATAGTCTTAAACACTCATATTGAAATTCTAACGTTGCTCTTGGCATGACGTTGCAATTTACTCACATTACATTTAGGATTTAGAGTTGTTTGATAAAGTAAATGTATATCAGATATTTTTTAGAAAAAATAATCTTTCAAAATTTTCCAATCAAAGAATATGGTACGTAATGTTATCGCTATAAATAAGTAGACTCTATGAAAGCAGATTCCCTAGAAAGAGAAACGGAAAAATAATAAAACATATTCGAAATTGTCGTAAGGGTTATTAAAGTAGTAAAATCATAATGTTCATTATTCAGACAATTCAAGCTTACATAATAACATAGAAAGACCTTTGACATAAAACTAGAAATTGAATAGTAAATGGATACCTCTGGAATATTATGAAGATATTTCGCAAGAACCTTATGCAACTAAGTAAACACAAAAGATAACATGTTTTAATCTCATGACTATCAAAAGGTAACGTGCTTAAGCAAATTATAGCCATTATTTTCCCTATGTGGTTTGAAAGTAGACATTCGTCTTAAGATATAAAGGCCACTCATGAATGGCAGAGGCGAGGGACAATGACATTGTCCTATCAAGCAGGACAACGCCCTAGAAACTGATCACATATACATACGATCAGTGCCCAAGCCCCCTCTCCACCCAAGCTAGGACCGAGGAGGGTCAGCTAATGGCTGCCTGATGACTCAGAAGATAGACATAAAGGCTCCCCAAAATCCCCCATCCTTAGCTCACAAGGATGGTAAGGTTACAGCGAACAAATGAACCAACGAGTTTGAGCGGGACTCGAACCATAGTAAAGTAATCATACAGTCTCGTTTACAATGGAAAGAATAATATAACCAATTGTCTATCATCAGTATGGTCATTATTATCGTTACAAATATTGTTATTGTTGTCGTTCTTTATTCATAATGACTAAACATTATGAGGGTACACTTGAGCACACCATTCTATCTTATTTCTCTTCCCTCTTGTTTTGTTATGCTTTTATAGATTATATAGGAAATATCTATTTCAATGTTGTTACTGTTCTTAAAATATTTTATTTCTTCCTTGTTTCCTTTCCTCACTGGGCTATTTTCCTTGTTGGAGCCCCTTAGCTTATTACATCCTGTTTTTCCAACTAGGGTTGTAGCTTAGCAAGTAATAATAATAATAATAATAATAATAATAATAATAATAATGATAATACCACTGGATACAATTAATTCCTTCATAAGCTTAGTTTAAATTTAACGTCCCTCTCAGGGGGAGACTAAAACGAGGTAAAGGGAATTATGAATAATATTGATAAGTAAAATAAAAATAAACGAAAACTAATGGACAACTCAATAAGAAAGCATTATCTCATTACCATGTGGGTACTGATAAAGATGTTAGGGCAATAATATAAGATCATTCACTATAATGCTTTAGGCTAAAATCTCATCAGAAAGATAATGACATCAAATCACAAAATTTCTAAATTAATTCCTGGAAGAGGATTCTGTTGACGTAATGGAGACCAATTATTTCTTTTTTCTTTTTACAGGTATAGAAGTTTATGAAAAGGAAATGTATTAATGGTTAAAATATGATACAGATTGAAAAATCCATATTAGTTTTCGATGTGTATTTATTATTATTATTATTATTATTATTATTATTATTATTATTATTATTATTATTATTATTATTATTATTGAATTTTACTATCCTTCACGAAAAGTTATAACCATTTAAGACAATGATTAAAAAATATTACAAAATAGCAACAAATTGATAAGAATTAACCACCAAATAACAATAATAATGAAATCACTCCCACTAAACTTACATTTCTCAATATCAACAACTCTATCGAGGAGAGGTCTACGAGGGCTTGAATAACCCAGGTTGTGGAACAGTGACAACAGAAGGACTCTTAAGATTGGGTTCAAACTTTTATGTAAAACAGGAATATATGTTTGTTAAAGTTTATTAGAAATTGTATAAATTAGGAAAAAAAGCCTTAGGGAAAGGTCCATTCGTTTACGTTAGTTATTCAAAGCTTAATAGATGGATATATCCTGAATTTAGTTCTAATACTTATGACGTGTCGTTTCATGCTTCCCTTTATCCAAATATCCAAATTTGCTTTAGATATACGTAATTGGTTATATTCTTATTATCAACTATTTGGAATCAAATATAATATACAATTGTTGGTTTGCTTCCATTTTCTATTTGTTTTGGTCCATATTATGAGTCAAGAACTTTATTTACTAATAAACTTTAAATGACCCTTTTACTATGTGACTGTATTTGGTTGGAGAGCAAGCTGAAATTAATGATATATCAATCGCGTATCTAAGAGTGCTGATTTATTTTCTTATGTATAATTCTTAGGTTTAAAGGATAATTTCCTAATCATAAAATAATAATTTGACTTTAAAATGAAAAAATAATATCATGATTTGATCTGAATTAGGAGAGCAAGCTAGAAATTAATAATATACTTACATTACATTTAAACACGATAAACTGTTTCAATATATTTTGATTAGTATAGAGGATAATCCATAGTACATAAGAAAATGATTTGACTTTGAAATAAAAAAAATTATTTGATCTGTATTTGAAGAGCAATCTAAAAATTTATAATTTGTATATTTGCATATAAAAGTGATAAACTGTTCGTATATATTTTTCTTAATTTAAAGGATAATCCACTATGCATAAAAATTATTTGACTTTGAAATAATAAAATCCTTTTGATTTAAGCTGGCATTCGTTGGAAGCGTTTTCCCAGTTAGCTGATAAAATAACCGGTCCGCCTCTCTTCAAAAAAAAAAAAAAAAAA
>NC_090739.1:103293757-103308757 GCF_036898095.1 Palaemon carinicauda | reverse complement strand
GAATGTGTATCTGGAGTGGCTGAATCCTTTATTTCAGATCTAGCTAAAATTAGTTCATGGTGCAAATTATGGGTAATGAAGTTGAATCCTAGCAAATCTCAAAGTATGATTGTAAGTAGGCCATGGGCAGTTGTTCCTCAACATACGGATCTCAGCGTTAATGATGTTTCTTTAACTCTCTATGACTTGATATTTTGGGTGTGATTCTCGGCAGCAAGTTAGTTTTGAGAAGCACATTAGGTCTGTGTCACCTTCAATTGCATAAAAAAAATGGCTTATTGAGAAAGTCTCGTAAGATTATCGGCTATCAATCTATTCTGAAGAATTTATTTAATTCTTCCAATCCCTATTGTTTCGAGAAATGTTCTCTTGTCTGGTCTTCAGCTGCTGATTCTCTTTTTAATTTCTTGGACAGAAACTTACAGTCTATTAATTTATTATTCCTGATCTAGATATTAATCTGGCACCATCGTTCAATCAGTTTGTTATGCATGTTGCATAAGATTTTTCATAATTCTGACCATCCTTTGCATTCAGCTCTTCCTGGATAGTTCCATCATGTTCGTAATTCTAGGCATGCAGTTAATTTTAATAGCCGTGCATTCTCCATGATGAGGCTCAATACCACACAGTATTCTAGAAGTTTTATCAAAGCTGCGACCAAGTTGTGGAATGATTTTCCTAATCAGGTAGTTGAATCGGAAGAAGCTTGCAGCAAGTGTTTTATGTTGAACACGCTGATATAAGTCTTTTTTTATAATTTATATATGAAAGATCTGTTTTATTTTTGGTACTCTTTTTAAAATATTTAATTTTGATTGTTCATTATTTCTCACATAGTTTATTTATTTCCTTATTTCCTTTCCTCACTGGGCTAGTTTTCTCTATTGGAACCCTTTTGTTTAAAGCATCCTGCTTTCCCCAGCTAGGGTTGTAGCTCAGCTAGTAATAATAAAAATGAAAATAAAAATAAAATAAAAATAACAGTAACAGTAACAGTACAGTAACAACAACAACAACAACAACAACAACAACAACAACAACAACAACAGCAATAACAACAACAATAATAATAATAATAATAATAATAATAATAATAATAATAATAAATAATAATAATAATAATAATAATTATAGTATAGTATAGTATAGTATAGTATAGTATAGTATAGTATAGGGGAAGCTTTCTGGATAAACCTTTAGCTTAGACCCAGCGATTATTTATTTTGTAACAGCTGGTCAATTTGCATTTTTACAGGCAAGTAAGGTCACATGGATTCTTGAACACATGCAAAGAACACATTTACTGTATAGTTTAGAAAATCCAGTATGCTTATTAAAGTGTAAATTTATATCCTGAATATATAGTTTTGGAAATTGATAATCGACTTTCACGAGATGAGTAGCAGATGTCACCACAAACATACACTGTATATAACATGCGTCAACTCATAAATTCTACGAAAAGTTCCTTTTCAAATGCTGGAGTGATCATCATGATTTGAAATGGCTCTAAATCATAGAGACGACTCCCAGAAGTACTAAAATTGCTCATTGAAATTAGCTATACATCTGGAAATTTAGTTAAAAGCCATTGCAAGGATCGACGGAACCCTATACCTTCAAAAGACACCCTGTCCAAGACACCTGCCAAAAGAACGTTGCATCGCTTTGATTAACCACGAGAGAGATTCAACGGGGCCTTTCAGAACTTTTTCTTCATATACATATTCCATACATAACCTGAATAGCCACTAAAGAACATTATCACCGTTTTGTTGCAGTATCTTACTGGGAGTAGTTATATATATATATATATATATGTATATATATATATATATATATATGTATATATATATGTATATATATATATATATGTATATATATATATATATATACATATATATATACATATATATATATATATATATATGTATATATATACATATATATAGATATATATATACATATATATATATATATATATATACATACATACATACACACACATATATATCTATAAGTCCAGAGAGAGAGAGAGAGAGAGAGAGAGAGAGACTTTAATATTCCTGATATCACGAATTTATCTTATGTAAAGAAGCATTTCTGTCAGTATCTACAGAGGACAATTCATTACCAAAATTTACTTTACATTAATTACCGATATTTCTTCATCACTGCATTAAAATACAAGAATTTATTATAAAAATACGCACTTAAGAAAACATGAAAATGTAAAATCCGAAACCTAAAAAGTAAGTATATATTTCTCTTTTATCTGTGGAGACCTGAAACCTAAAAATTGGAATACAGAATACGAAAACAACCATCCGTATATTTCCGCCCTAATTGATGGGAATGCAATTAAACAGTGCCATATACAACATTCCATTTTCTCCGTCTGGCGTTCCAAGTACATCAGCAGGTATTTCAGTTAGCATTGCTATTACATCTAATTGGAATGTGGTGGTGAATCAAAATTTTCATTATTATTATTATTATTATTATTATTATTATTATTATTATTATTATTATTATTATTACTTGCTAAGCTACAACCCTAGTAGAAAAAGCAAGATGCTATAAGCCCAATGGCTCCAAGAGGGAAAATAGCACAGCGAGGAAATGAAATATGGAAATAAATAAACTACAAGAGAAGTAATGAGCAATATAAAATGTTTAAGAACAGTATTAACATTAAAATAGATCTTTCATATGTAAAATCTTAAAACTTAAAATAACAAGAGGAAGAGAAATAATTCTTGAAATTCATGTAATTCATGAAAGGATTTCAGATAAATCTACATCTGAAGGAACTCGGTTTCGTAAAATTCGTGTGAATATGCATTTCTAATATCCATATATAATTGTTGAAGCTATAAAATTTAACAAGTCTCTCTCTCTCTCTCTCTCTCTCTCTCTCTCTCTCTCTGCTTCTTAAAAACTTATTAAAATAGGGAAAGCGTAATGAGTATAGATTCATGATGATAACTTTTTTCATAATTCTGTTCTCGGAAAAAATAGATTTATCATTGTATAAAATGTTTGGAACAGTAAGTGACTCGTAATTCAGTACTCCCTTAAATTCAGATAAATGTGGTCATGCAGAATAATAATAATAATAATAATAATAATAATAATAATAATAATAATAATAATAATAATAATAATAATAATAATAATAATAATAATAATTAAAGTATTTTTGAAACATTAAGTATTTTTTCTTAATTGAGGGTTGCTCCAGAAAAAAGAACACTGGTCATTATTACCTATTGTATATCCTCTAAATGAATAATTATAAATGAGCTTTAAGTACCTAAAAATTTCCAAAACATCAACACTACAATTTTGACCCTTAGCTTGTACACACACTACTGCTAGTCCGGGATATCAAGGTTTTTGCAATTAGAATTTTAGTCTTCAATCTACTATTAATTTTTTCCACAGGACCGAAACATCTGAAAATACTCTATACTACTATTTTATATTCCGCCGAATTTCTGACCTTATTTTATCAAAATAAACATTCTCCATTTAACATTTAGAACCTTCAGATCGAATCTTAAAAATTAGATCTTTAATGGATGTGTTTTTGCTAAAAGTTTAAGAAGATACAATTTCTTAGAAGCTAAATTTTATTTCATTTTCTTTTTGACAGTAACTTGTTCTTTTAGATCCCCAACAACCATTACTCAAAATGCAGGAGTAATTGCACTGTGAAATTGCCAAAGTAATTAATACTTTGCAAAGTAATTTTATTTTCATTACTCAAATTGCAGGAGTAATTGCACGGTGAAATTGCCAAAGTAATTTAATACTTTGCAAGGTAATTTTATTTCCCAGACGTTACGTCTTCTACTGACTGTTCTGAAGGACAACTTAACTCATTTTAACAAACTTGTACGAACCGTGTTTCACACAATTGTGCATAATTCCTTTTGTATATATTATGCTTGTATCTTCGCTCTTCCCTCGCACTAAAACGAACATGAAAATTCATGTCTGGTTTTTCCTCTGTAATATTTTCTGTCTTGTGAACTTGTTATGTCCTGTTGCCTTGAGGTTTTGTATATAAGGAGAGTGTTCTACAATAATATAACTCAGTCGTTTCCAACCTGCCTTTGAGTTCACAACCTTACTCGGCGCCGTCACATTGGTGACCCCGGAAGTCGACTCGCTCCCACTGCCTTCCACCCCGACCTCCTTCGCCCCTCCATCATTGGTACTATGACGGAGACGGACTCTACTACAGCAGTTGGCGCTGCGGCCGCCCCACTGAAACTTTCACCGTTCGCCACCGGAGTGGCGTTTGCTTGGTTTTAACGTGCAGAAGTCCACTTCCGTATCAGGGGCGTGACTCGCTCAACCACCAAAGCGGATTATGTTCTGCGGCGATACCCGAGGACACCTTCCCAGAAATATCCGACTGGCTTTGTGAACAAGGAGACACCCCAATAGCGTATGACGCCCTCAAAACATACCTTCTGCAGCAGTACTCGCCATCGCCAGCCGCCCGTATAGCAAAGCTTTTTCAACTCTCGCAACAACCGTTGGGGGACCAAAGGGCTTCGCTTGCTCTCAGGGAAATGACCAGTATCGCTCGCCTTCAACCTGCCGCAGGCGGCTCTCCTCGTAAGGTGAACCTACTTCGTGCCCTTTGGATACGCCGTTTACCCGAACCTGTACGCGCTGCCATACCCGATGTCGATAGTTTACCCATAAAGGACTTGATGACCAAAGCCGACGCCCTTATGGACAGCCACTTCAAGACCTCCATCAACGTCTCCACCCCTGACGACGAGGATGCCTATTCAACGTCAACCGAAGCTGACATGAATGCCGTAGGACATACACGCCTACCCTGTGACGTGCAGAAGCGGAGACAAAGCCGCCCACCACCAACCAATCGCTCGCGCCCCAACGAACGACTTCTACAGCCACTTACTACCTCCCATCCGCAGCAGTTTTGCTACTACCACTGCAGATTCGGGGCAACCGCGAAGAAATGTGCCAAGGATTGTCAGTATCCAAAAATCGTGTAAGTAGGCCATCGCTTGTGGCGGTGGCCTCCCATGTTTCTAATCTTTTCTTTTTACAGGATGCAGGAACGGGCGTGCGATTTTTGGTAGACACGGGTGCTTGTCGTTCTCTTTTGCCAAGGAAACTCTTCAAGGCACAACGTAGTCTGTCTACATCTGCCGACGTCCGCTTAGTAGCTGCCAACGGATCTGCGATACCCACCTACGGTTACGAGAACCTCACATTATCGTTCGGAAACGGTAAATTCAATTGGAAGTTTCTCGTTGCTCACGTCACAATGCCAATCCTCGGTGCGGATTTCCTCTCTCCTTTCCACCTTCTGGTCGATGTCTCCCACCGACAATTGGTCAACGCAGACTCGTACTTGTCGACACCTCTTCAACCTGCCCCTTCTAACCTCGCTCTCCACATCAGCGCACCCACGGATGCCTACGCCCACTCCTCACGTCGTACCCGGAAGTTTTCCGTCCAGAACTTCGCCAAACGCCCACAGTTCCTGCCAAGCACGGTATTTATCACCATATCAAGACGACGGGACCCCCAGTCTTCGCAAAATTGAGACGTCTGGCACCGGAACGATTGGAAGCCGCCAAACAGACGTTCGCCGAAATGGAGAAAATGGACCTTTGCCAAAAGGCCTCCAGTCCATGGTCGTCACCCTTACACATCGTTCTGAAGAAAGACGGCTCCCTTCGTCCGTGCGGGGATTACAGGCGCCTGAACATGCAAACAGAACCGGATCACTACCCCCTGCCAAACATTGCCGATGTTACCTCCCACCTGCACAAAGCGAAGGTTTTCTCTACGCTCGACCTCCAGAAGGGGTATTATCAGGTGCCTATGAACCCAGAAGACATCACCAAGACCGCCATCACCACTCCGTTTGGCACATACACCTTCAATTACTCCTGTTTTGGCCTTTGTAATGCTGGGGCAACGTTTCAACGTCTCATGGATGGCATTTTAGGGGACCTCCCTTTCTGTGTATGTTATGTGGACGACATACTTATGTTCTCCTCCTCAAAAGAGGAACATCTCCGTCACCTGCGCATCGTGCTCGACCGCCTGCAACAAAACGGCCTTGTAGTCCGGTACGACAAGCGTACCTTTGGCGCCAACGAAGTGTCGTTCTCAGGGCACCGTATCACTCCTGAAGGAGTCCATCCCCTCCCTGAGAAGGTAACAGCCGTTCAGAATTTCCCCGCGCCCTCGACCGTCAAAGCTCTGCAGGAATTCTTGGGCATGATCAACTATTATCACCGTTTTCTGCCAGCCATTGCCAACACTCTTGCTCCCCTCTACGCCTCCCTCAAGGGCAAGTCAAAGGACCTGAAGTGGGGTCCCCTTCAAGAAGCAGCCTTCTGCAATGCAAAGAAGGCCCTATCAACTGCTGCGGCTCTCACTTTTCCTATCCCACACGCCCCTCTCCTTCTCTCCACCGATGCCAGCGACGTCGCTATTGATGCAGTACTCGAGCAGGTGGTCAAAGGCTCGCCCCGCCCATTGGCCTTCTTCAGCAGAAAACTGTCCAAGCCAGAATCGGGTTATTCTACCTTCGATCGAGAATTGCTGGCGGTGCACTTGGCTGTCCGTCACTTTCGCCATTTCTTATAAGGTACGCCCTTCGTCATTCACACAGACCACATGCCTCTGGTGCACGCCTTCACTCGACAGTCTGACGCCTGGTCCGCCCGTCAACGCCGACATCTCTCCGCCGTGGCTGAATACAATTGTACCCTCTAATACGTCCCTGGGAAAATGAATCCCGTTGCCAATGCCCTGTCAAGAAACACGTTGGCTGCCGTTCAACTGGGATTGGATTACAACGCCCTGGCTGAAGCCCAACGACAGGATCCAGAGTATCAAGCTTGTAGGACACGTCCCTCCGTTGGGAAGATTTTCCCCTCGAAGACTCCAACACCACCTTCCTCTGTGACGTCAGTACTGGTAGACCGCGACCTTGGATTCCTGCTCCCATGCGCCAACAGGTGTTTGATTTCATTCACGGCCTTTCACATTCCTTGTGCCGTCCTACTGCACAGCTGCTGAAGGCAAAGTTCATTTGGCACGGCATTTCTAAGGATTGGGTCCGCGCTTGTACTTCTTGCCAAACTTCCAAAGTACATCGACACACGGATTCAGGAGTGGGCACCTTTCATCAACCTCAGCGTCGTTTCGCACACATTCACGTCGACGTTGTAGGCCCCCTACCCACATCACAAGGACATCGTTACCTGTTTACCGTCATCGACCGCTCCACTTGTTGGCCTGAAGCCATTCCCATGGAAACTGCAACGTCCACCTCATGTACATCTGCCTTACTCTCTGGATGGATTGCAAGATTCGGTATCCCTGAGCATATTACTTCTGACAGGGGAACCCCTTTCACCTCTCAATTGTGGACGTCATTAGCGAATCTCCTGGGCATCACCCTACATCAGACAACGGCCTACAACCCTGCTGCCAATGGAATGTTTGAACGTTTTCATCGCACCCTCAAAGCAGCTTTGATGTCCCGCTGCAAGGATTGCAACTGGTTTACTCCGCTTCATTGGGTCCTCCTGGGACTAAGGACCACTCCTAAAGACGCCCTCGATGTCTCGGCAGCTGAAATGGTGTATGGCGACCCATTGGTCGTCCCTGCCGAATTTTTTCCTTCTACAACCTCCTCCGACGATCTCCAGCGCATACGTCACGCCGTGGGAAAATTTACTCCGTGCTGCCAGACTTACAAGCCCCTAGCGAAGCATCACATACCAACGGACTTGCACTCTGCAACGCACCTCTTCCTGCGCAACGACACATGCAAGCCACCACTAACGCCCCCTTACACGGGCCCTTTCCTTGTGATCCGACGCAGTCCGAAAGCATTCCTCCTAAACATTCGGGGCAAAGAAGATTGGGTCTCCATTGATTGTCTAAAACCTGCTTATCTTCTGCCAGATGACCCGCCTACAGTTTGCCTCTCTAGATCAGGGCACCCTATTTAACATGTACAGTATGCAATTTTTATGGGGGAGCCATGTACCACCATGTTTTACACAATTGTACATAATTCCTTTTGTATATATTATGCTTTTATCTTCGCTCTTCCCTCGCACTAAAAAGAACATGAAAATTCATGTTTGGTAATATTGTCTGTCTTGTGAACTTGTTATGTCCTGTTGCCTTGAGGTTTTGTATATAAGGAGAGTGTTCTACAATAATATAACTCAGTCGTTTCCAACCTGCCTTTGAGTTCACAACCTTACTTGGCGCCGTCACAAACTTCTTAATTGTTACCAATGTGTGAATTACATTCACAAGGACACCAACACACATAATCACAAAAACACACACACATAAAGATACACACTCGTACATATATATATATATATATATATATATATATATAGAGCACCTGTCCGTACAGAAGGAAAATCCTGGAATCAACCATCATAAATCAATCAAACACAATGAACCTATCTGGGGGCCAATGGAAAGCTGACACAGTGGACAATACTCTTCTCAACCCTATCATTAAGAAGATAATCCACGGAGACCGACCACCAGACATGCATCAGAGGTCAAGACTTCCTCCAAGCGGCTCAACAATAAGAAGACGCACCTGGATGTAATTAAATTTGGCTAATCCCACCAGCAATTATAACAACTATAGAACAATTGAACACACCCTTTTGCTTTCATATATAAACCGTCACTCTCCACTGTATACCTCATTTTTACTTTACATCCTGAAGAGGGTCGATGATTATTGACCGAAATATAGTGTGATTTATTCATATTTCCTGTGTTTCTTTTATGGGCCTTTTTGAAAAAAACATCTTAAACTGTTCGATTACAGCTATAAGTAAGACATATATATATATATATATATATATACAGTATATATATATATATATATATATATATTTATATATATATATATATATATATATGCAGAAGAACCACAGGGAAAATGAAAATACAGAATATACACTTGAGTCCTGACTAGTTTCGTGATACTTCCTCAGTCGTCTGAGGAAGTATCACGAAACTAGTCAGGACTCAAGTGTATATTCTGTATTTTCATTTTCCCTGTGGTTCTTCTGCATCTGAGCATCACGTTTTCCTGTGATTTTTACGCATATATATATATATATATATATATATATATTTATACACATACACACACATATATATATGTAATATATATATATATATATATATGTATATATATTATATATATATATATATATTTGTGTGTGTATGTTAATATATACCAATATATGTTAATTTTATCACATACACTTTATTTTCATTTTTTAAAGCCGCAAATACAATTTCCTATCGAATTCAGTCTGCCATGGCATCAAAGACCCATAGGGAAAATCCTTTTATGATAACTGCTTCTGTCTGACCTAAAAATCGAACCTTAATATAGAGCACATATGAAGGTAAACAGTAAAACTATACCATTGTATACCCTCACTTTTCACCTTCATTTCTAGTTGGCGCTAAGTTTCGAGTCCTTGGCTAGGCAAAAGTACCTGTTCCCTAAGGATTTGTGATCCCGTGGCAGAGTAAATGTGAAAAAAATTTTGTGTGATCTTGTGTATTGGTGCTTGCGTCTATATACATATATACATATACCAAGGCACTTCCCCCAATTTTGGGGGGTAGCCATCAACAAATGAAACAAAAACAAAAAAGGGGACCTCTACTCTCTACGTTCCTCCCAGCCTAACAAGGGACTCAACCGAGTTCAGCTGGTACTACTAGGGTGCCACACCCCACCCTCCCCCGTTATCCACCACAGATGAAGCTTCATAATGCTGAATCCCCTACTGCTGCTACCTCCGCGGTCATCTAAGGCATCAGAGTAAGCAGCGGGGCCTACCGGAACTGTGTCACAATCGCTCGCCATTCATTCCTATTTCTAGCACGCTCTCTTGCCTCTCTCACATCTATCCTCCTATCACCCAGAGCTTCCTTCACTCCATCCATCCACCCAAACCTTAGCCTTCATCTTGTACTTCTCCCATCAACTCTTGCATTCATCACTTTCTTTAGCAGACAGCCATTTTCCATTCTCTCAACATGGCCAAACCACCTCAACACATTCATATCCACTCTAGCTGCTAACTCATTTCTTACACCCATTCTCACCCTCACCACTTCGTTCCTAACCCTATCTACTCGAGATACACCAGCCATACTCCTTAGACACTTCATCTCAAACACATTCAATTTCTGTCTCTCCATCACTTTCATTCCCCACAACTCCGATCCATACATCACAGTTTGTACAATAACTTTCTCATATAGAACTCTCTTTACATTCATGCCCAACCCTCTATTTTTTACTACTCCCTTAACTGCCCCCAACACTTTGCAACCTTCGTTCACTCTCTGACGTACATCTGCTTCCACTCCACCATTTGCTGCAACAACAGACCCCAAGTACTTAAACTGATCCACCTCCTCAAGTAACTTTCCATTTAACATGACATTCAACCTTACACCACCTTCCCTTCTCGTACATTTCATAACCTTACTCTTACCCACATTAACTCTCAACTTCCTTCTCTCACACACTCTTCCAAATTCTGTCACTAATCGGCCAAGCATCTCTTCTGTGTCTGCAACCAGTACAGTATCATCCGCAAACAACGACTGATTTAACTCCAATTCATGGTCATTCTCGTCTACCAGTTATAATCCTCGTCCAAGCACTCCAGCATTCACCTCTCTCACCACTCCATCAACATACAAGTTAAACAACCACGGCGACATCACACATCCCTGTCTCAGCCCCACTCTCACTGGAAACCAATCACTCACTTCATTTTCTATCCTAACACATGCTTTACTACCTTTGTAGAAACTTTTCACTGCTTGCAACAACCTTCCACCAACTCCATATAACTTCATCACATTCCACATTGCTTCCCTATCAACTCTATCATACGCTTTCTCCAGATCCATAAACGCAATATACACCTCCTTACCTTTTGCTAAATATTTCTTGCATATCTGCCTTACTGTAAAAATCTGATTCATACAACCCCTACCTCTTCTAAAACCACTCTGTACTTCTAAGATTGCATTCTCTGTTTTATTCTTGATCCTATTAATCATTACTCTACCATACACTTTTCCAACTACGCTTAACAAACTAATACCTCTTGAATTACAACACTCATGCACATCTCCCTTACCCTTATATATATATATATATGCGTGTGTGTCTATACAGACCTATGCAAAATATATGTATATGTATAAATATATATATATATATATATGCGTGTGTGTCTATACAGACCTATGCAAAATATATGTATATGTATAAATATATATATATATATATATATATGTGTGTGTGTGTGTGTGTATATATATATATATTATATATATATATATATATATATGTGTGTGTGTGTGTATATATATATATATATATATATTGTTAGGTTAGATACATTGATAGATATAGCATGTAATTATTATTATTAGTATCATCCATATGGTTTTATTAAAACTGAGTCTAATCTAATCACTCAATTTTTCGGTAAGAGATACTTGTAAGTATATGGAAAATCAATTGAGTAATTAATTACTTATTTTCTCGAAAGCAGTTGATCATTTTATCTTTTGGATATGATATGAGAACGAGTGGTACTGACCACAATGTCCCTTTCCATTATAAATTCTGCTATATGAACACGTAATTGAAAATCAAAAGTAAAAATCTCCTGCTTATTTCGAATATATCTGAAATGTCAGTCTGTGAGAAATGGATGCTTTAATTGCTTGCACATTTATTAGGGTTGAAATATGGAAGACAGTTTGGGAACGTTTTTCATGCTACTGCTTTTTTCCTGGTTTGGGTTCCAGTAATAACACAACAATTCACAATTTACAGAGTTTTAATGTGGATTTGGTAAATATATGATACTCTAATTTCTAGCCAAATACATGAAGAATATATTTGTCCTATTCGTTATCTTGTGTTTTATGCATTTCTGAACATGATTATTGGGCAAACCACCCGTTCATGAGTTTTTGGACCCCCTTACATAGAAACAATTATGGGGTTCCCAGTGATAAACTGGGATTTTTTGGGGTGGGGAAATATCATAAACGAGTGATTTGCAGCAATAGTAATGATCAGAAATGCAAAATAGGAACAAGATAACCAGTTGGAAAAATATATGGCTCATGTAAGTGGCTGATAAAAGGCCAAAACGTGATTATTTAATGCTTTTAAGATTTGTAAAAGGGTACAGAACCTAACAAACCATCTAACCTAACCTAGTAGTTCCCAGGTCACAACCGCTAGCCGGGGGGGGGGGGGGGGGGGGCAAGCCCCCCGGACCCCCTTCTCAGGTCACAACCGCCAGCCGGCCAACCCCTTCCCAGGTCACAAACTAAAAGTAAATCAAAAATAAAACCTTACATTACGATAAGGTAAATCACAAATAAATCCTTACCTTATAACTTTGTCTTGGTAATCTTTACAGAAGCTTTTCAGTAAAAAATGTGCTGGTCTTCCCTGAAAATTAAGTCAAAATCGGACCTGAGGCATTATTCCGCTGTTATTTTTCAATTTCACGTGATAACAATAGCTTTACACTGAACGGAGAGTATTTCTATCATAGCCAATTGCCGACATAAACGAAGTTACACTAAATTTCGAAATATACTGATCTACTTCCCTTAAGTTCCCTCTTGGAGACGTCTTTACGTGATGATGGTTAATTTGAAACTGAAGGGGAAGGTGGAAAACAAATGGCTGTTGTAGAACAATACCCAGGAACTTATGAAGAAGTATTTGTAAGCTGTTAATTGATTTAAAAAAACCACCTGACAGGTACGTCATTGTAAATACACAGAAACCAACCATGCGCAGTAAGTCCCTTTCAGTCGTTCGGATGTAAACAATGGACTCAGAGTGGAAAATATACTTCACATTTTAATTGACCGATACATATAGAGAAAAATACCAAACTAGCCAGCACTCGTCCATTTCTTAAAGCGAATTCCAGTTTTGCTACTAATTAAAGTATCATATATTTACCGTGGATTTTAATGTTAGATATTGTATCTCAGAATCAAAATGCTCCTATTGCTACGTTATAACAGTACAGTAACATAATAGGTTATTGAAAAATACAAAATAGTGAAAATGGGTAATTTTCCTTCGCTGGTTTAGAACTGCATCTTAATTCAGAATGACAATTTAAAAGGAAAGAAACCCTCTCTCTCTCTCTCTCTCTCTCTCTCTCTCTCTCTCTCTCTCCTTCTTCCTTTTCTTCTTCTTTTTTTCCCTCCTGATCTCACCATCTAATTCTCTGATTCCCTCTCCATCCCCTTCTAACAGGTTTCTCTCGAACCCTCCTCACTCCCTCACCACCATACATCATCAGCATCTGCCTACACCATCTAAGTACTGACACTATTATCCCCTCTGTAATCTTTACTACGCCTACCCTCCTTATTTCACCGTTTTTCAATCATTATATTCAGATAATCCACTTCAGTATTCTCATCTCTCAAGCTTTGCTTCCTCTGTTCGTCTTCAAGTCACGTCTTCGATCCATACATTAACACTCGTTTCATTACTGTAGTATAGATCTGGACTTTTCTTATCTCATACCATTCCTGCTACCTCGCTCCACTTCCCCAAGGCTGCTTTTATCCTACTCTCAACTTCGGCCTCACAGCCTCCCTCCTAATTCATAGCAGATCTCAAGTATCTAAATGTTCCACATGTTTTATATCAGAGCCTCTACTTTCAAATATGGTTACCCTACCCACCATAGCTTCCGTCTTATCCACATTCACCCTCTAGCCACCACCCTCCAAAGACTCTTGCAACTCTTCAACTTTTCTCTGTAAGTCTTCTTCATTTTCAGGGGTAATCACAAAATCATCTGCATATAGCAAAACCCACAACTTTTCACTTCTGTTAACTTAACTCAAGTATAAGTACAAGTATAAACGGGCTTGGTATAATACAACAATAACTTCAATTGTTTCCGTTTCTTTAACAGCTGTTATTACTTTTGTCATTGTTTATTTGTACATCATCTCTACCCTTCTAACCAAGTTCTCCGGGACTTTCCTCTTCCTCAAGCACCAAAACATCACTTCTCTTGGTATTCTATAATAAGCCTTCTCTAGATCTACAAAAGGACGGAGGAGCTTTTGGTTTCCCTCTAGCCTCTTTTCCTGTAACAGCCTTACTATAAAGTTTACATCCACAGTCCCTCTCCCCCTCATGAATCAATACTGAGGTTTCTCAATCTTTACAATCTCTCTCAATCTCTCATCTTGTAACCTCTCAAAAAAATTAAAGCGGTGTTCTGTTCATTTAATTCTCCTGCAGTTACCCCATTGCACAATATCACGTTTCTGCTTAAATATTGATAACAGACCCTCCACCCAGTCTATAAGCATTATGTCTTCTTTATATATTTCTCTTAATAAAGATAGTATTTATTCTTCCCGCCCTGTAACTAGTATCTTGACCATTCTAATTTGAAACTAATGAACCCAGTGCTTTACCATTTCACATTTTACTCGATGCCAGTCAAACTTCTTTATTCTGTATCTTTATCACTTGTCCCTCCACCCTTTGTGCTTCTTGTAGCTCCTCTCTCTCATTTTTGGTATTCAATAGTTATTAAAAATACTCTCTCCATTGCCTCTAAATGTCTTCATCCTTATGCAAAATATTTCCATTTTCATCCCTGATGACTACTAGCTGCCACAAATCCTTTATTTGCCCTTTCTTCAAGATTGAAATCTTTTATATAGCATTTTCCCTTTTTCCTAGCCTTTCATTCAGTTGCTCTACCACTCCTCCAATAGCTATAGCTACTTTCCTTAACGAATCTTTTTTCCTCTTTCCAGTACCGTTCCTCTGTTCCCTGTGAAGGACTTACTTTCCATTCTTCAAATGCCTTCGAT
>NC_090739.1:103276257-103286257 GCF_036898095.1 Palaemon carinicauda | reverse complement strand
GTAACAAACAGACACCTGCATACAGGTTTATATACATATATATGTATATATAAGTTGTTTATACTATATATCATATTTATACATATGTATACACTTACATATATATATATATATATATATACATATATGAATATATATATATATATATATGTGTGTGTATATATATATATATATATATGTGTGTGTATATATATATATATATATATATAAAATCATTAGTATCATATGATCTTCGAATCATTATTAACAGGAAAAATAGCCCAGTGAGGAAAGAAACAAGGAAAAATAAAATATTTTAAGAATAGAAACATTAAAATAAATATTTCCTGTTTAAACTATAAAAACTTTAACAAAACAAGAGGAAGAGAAATTCGATAGAATAGTGTACTCGAGTGTACCCTCAAGCAAGAGAACTCTAACCCAAGAGACAATGGAAGACAATGGTACATAGGCTATGGCACTAACCAAGACTAGAGAACATGGTTTGATTTTGGGAGTGTCCTTCTCCTAGAAGAGCTGCTTACCATGGCTAAAGAGTCTCTTCTACCCTTACCAAAAGGACTAAACAACTACAGTGCAGTAGTTATATATATATATATATATATATATATATGAATATTTATATATACATATACATATACATAAATATATATATATATATATATATATATATCCTTAATCTGATAATTGCATTTGTTTCTTTGTGTAAACTTTATACTTTTTTTAGCAAAATCTATATCTGATTAAATTGACAAAAAATAAACAAAGAATATTTCATATATATTAGGAGATAAAATAGATATTTTATAATAATTTCATACACACACACACACACACACACACGCATATATATATATATATATATAGATAGGTTGATAGATAGATAGATGTTTATAACTTATATATATGCATGCATGCACATAGATATATATATATATATATATATGTATACCTACATATATATACATGCAGACATATACATATATACACACATATGTATAGGCCTATATATATATATATATATATATAATTTTAAGTAATTTCACGATCAAAACCAAAACCAAAACCAAATAATAGTAATAATGATATTACAAACAAATGTGATAAAGACAAAAGTTATTTCAGAGTGTTTGTGGCTATTTAACTTCCTACCATTACCCTCGGAAGAGCCGGGTACACGTGTACCGGATGCAGTAAATCGCAGTTTAATCAAATGTTGCTTTTGTGCTTTAATGACAGACCATTACACTTCGTCTCTCCTCTTTTGCTTGATAAGAAGACCATTTTCTCTCCGGGGCCGTTAATGGCCACTTCCTTTCCAACTCGCTTTAGTGATTAATCCATTAAACGTTGGGTGATAGAAAAATTGGCATATGCTGATTGATTTTAGCATATAGACTTTATTCATTATAGTTAGGCTCATTTGAATTGTAGCTGACCTTCCCTTTACAGCAATCTATTTTTTGTGTTTCTAAGTTTGCTGTTTCTATGAAGTCTTAGAAATAAATACTTATACAGCAATGTGACTTATTGGAGTAGGTTTCCTATATACTGTATCTGTAACTGTGTGAAACTATTGCTTTGACAATTTTCAGTTTCTTTTATTTCTTTAAGTCTATTAACTTCAAGTGTTAATGAAATTATTTAATAAACATCATGAAGATTTAATGTTCAACAAAACATTTAAACACAAACTCAGACACATAATACACACTGACACACACACATATATATATACACACATATATATATATATATATATAGTATGTATATATATGTGTATATATATATATGTGTGTATATATATATATATATATACAGTATATACATACATACTATATATATACATATATATAGATATATATATATATATCTATATATATATATATATATATATACATACATACTATATATATATATATATATATATACACACACACAAATGTGTGTGTGTCTGTCTGTGGGTGTATGTATGGGCGTGATTTTTTTGCCTATGCGGGTGCATGTATAAATGCATCTGAAATATCTGTTTCTTTAGGATTTTTCTTTTCATGGAAAGTTTATATAAACATTATGTACCTTAACTGAACTTTAAAAGCCACAAGAAAAAAAATGTATTAGGTAAGCTACACCTCCACTTCTTGTGAACTGAACGAGATTCTATTTGAACAAAAGAGTTTAGGTTTCCTTATGTTTTAAATTTTATAGTTGATATTGAGGTTAAAAAAAGGAACGAATTTGATTTGTTTAGGGCCTTTTCGTTGTTACAAAAATTCTTATTTTTCTCCTTTGATTTATGCTTGATATTTCATTACCCATATACAGTATATATATATATATATATATATATATATATGTATATATATATATATATATATATATTTCAATATTTCTGTAAAACTATTTTGTGACAAACCATACGATGGTTATTAGTTCCAATACTCATGGCGTAATGGTTATTCCTTAATGGCATGGTTATCAATGCAACCATTATTATAGACCATGTTCAAAATATCTGGTCCGATGTACATGGCTTTTATTTTGTTAAAATAAAACTAGGAAAAATACCCATCACAGATACCATTACATATACGTAACACTGGAAATAAAAGGCTGTTTGTCAAAAAAGAATGAAAGAAGCTGTAGTTAAAATAAGGGTAAACGACTTTTGCACCAATTCTTTTTTATTTATCGATAACATAACCCTATAGTATATGCCACTTAACCAATTCCAATTTATCGAAAAATATTTTGACTATTTCTTCGCAACGAATGGCCAATAAAAGCTCAAACACTTAGAACTTTGGAAACAATTCCATTTTTTTTAGAAAGTTCATAAGTGGGCTGAGAGAAATTAAACACAGCCATATCATGTATTCATTATAAAAAGAAAGGCAGATAGTTTCTATGGTGTCTGTGTGTGTGTGTCCATACATACATACATAAATACATATTCCTTATGTTTCTACCGAACAAAATAATACAAATGCATCTCATTTTTCGTCCGACATGTACGTAATTTACGTAATGATTCTTATAGTCTGTTGAATAACAAATATAATTTAATATTTTAAGCTTAGAATACACTTCAAATGGACAATTTAGTATTTTTAAAAATATTTCAAAGCAAACTAGTTTTGCTTACTTCCAATAATCAAAATATTACCAGTTAAACCAATTTCATGTAATTGCAATAAATGCATAAAACATTGATAGTTCAAGCAGATCATCATATCAATGAGTTTAATTTAAAATTTAGAATTATTTTTAGTTTTAAACCATTTTTGATGCAACGACATATTATGCAAAAATAAATATCACTAATATATTTCAGATCTACATTTACCACAAGAAATGAATGAAATGAGGGGCAACAATTGCAGTGCAACATTTCCTGCTAATGTCTGATGTCAAACTATGTGGCCAATCGCTAGTCCGGGTTCAATTGACAAACGAAATCAAACGCTATTAATTCCTTTTAATGAAATTGCTTATTTAACTATTTTCCATCGAGAATGATTTGATTAGTAGGTAATGCATAAATTCATGATTATAGGTCGTGCGTGATTCATTGGTTTTATTACTTCCGATACATTGCAAAACTGCCATATTTCCATTCTGAATGGTCGCTAATGCTTATTGAATAAAGCGATAATATTTTGTATTATTATTATTATTATTATTATTATTATTATTATTATTATTATTATTATTATTATTATTATTATTATTATTATTGTTATTGTTATTATTATTATTATTATTTTTATTATTATTATTATTATTATTATTATTATTATTATTATTATTATTATTATTATTATTATTATATGTTGTTGTTGTTGTTGCTGTTAACGTTTTTTCTTATCAAAATGTATTATATTGCCTTATCTTTTATGAAACATTTCATACGAAAAAGAAACACACCATTACGAGAAAGCAATAAGATAAATTTCCGATCGATTTATTACAACGAGGTGATTAAAGGCAGACTAAAATAAGGTGAATAAATCAATTGAGAGATCTCTTCAAATAACCATCTCGATATCTCCGGCTCCCTTCAGTTTCTTCCCGATCTGAAGATAGCAGCATGCAATGTCCGTCCCCTCCTGACGCAATCAACTAAATGGACTTTCATATTGTGATCTGCTTAAATGGTTCTCTAAATGAGGAAATAAGATTTCTTTTTATTAAGGCGAGTTTTGGGTCGTCGTATTTCTTCACTAAGATTTAATGGATATCGCTGATGATTCTCAATGCTTCCAAAAGGAAAAATTATCCGGTTGAACGGGTTTGGTATTGGTTATTATCCTGTGTATTTCTCATTTTAATGAATTTTTTGAAATTAATAGTGTGTTTTCCTGTATTTCATTGCAAAGTGATTGATAAATCCTACTGGGCACACTGAATTGATCGAAAGTTTGGATTTTAATAGGACCAAAAAAAAAAGAAAAGAAAAAAAAAGAAAAAATTAGTAAACACATTTTTTTTTTGTCGTCAATGAATAGTGTGTGCTTAGCAAATGCAAATGATGCGTAATTATCATGAATTAGTCAGTATATGATTTTTTAATGTTTCAATAAAATAACTTCTTATATAGACTAATTTAATGAACTCGTATCCATCAAATTTCGTGTGCAACCTCCTCCGAAATTCCAAAGTGCCTACGTCACGTTGTGGGAAAATTTATTCCATGCAGTCAGACTTACAAGCCCCCATCTACTCGGCACATACCAACAGATTTGCATTCCAAAACGCACATTTTCCTCCGCAATGACACTTTCAAGCTGCTGCACCCTTACACGGGCCCTTTTCTCGTGATCTGTCGAAATTTGGAGTCTTTCTTAGTTAACAATACTGGCAAAGAAGACTGAGTCTCCATTGGTCGCCTAAAACTTGTGTATCTCTTACAAGTTCATCTATCTCCAGTATGTTTTTTTTAGGGATTGGGAGCCAGGTACCACAAGGGTTTCACACACGCTCGTACACTGTAAAAGTATTTTCATTTCTTTGTATATCTCGCTCGCACCCTCACAGTTAACAGAACTTGTTTAAGCCTACCCTAACATGAAAAAAATCTCTTTGAATTTTTGTTACATTCTTGTCCCGAACATTTTGTTTATGAACTCGCTATCTGTTGAAATAAAGTTAGTTGCATTAACATCCCTTCTCAGTTATAACCTAACAGCTCTGTATCAACCGTGTGTCACACGATCGTACATAGTTCATTTTGTGTATATATTATGTTTGTATCTTCGCTCTTCCCTCGCACTAAAAAGAACCTGAATATATATGCCTGTTTTTCCTCACCGGTAACGGTGTTGGTTTTGAACATGAAATTTCCTGTTGCCTTGAGCTTTTGTATATAAAGGAGAGTGTTCTATAATAAACTCACTCAGTTGCTTTAATCCTGTCTTTGAGTTACAACCTTCTCTCGGCCCGTTACATTGGTGACCCCGGAATTCGACTCGCTCCTCCCACCTTCCACACCCCCTCGCCCCTCCATCGTTGGTACTATGGCGGACTCCACGGAAGTTGGCACTGTGGCTGTCCCATTGAAACTTTCATCATTCGCCAGCGAGAGGCGTTTGCTTAGTTTCAGGGCGCAGTTGTCCAGTTTTGCATCAAAGGCGTGACTCGCTCAACCACCAAAGCAGATTATCTTCTCGTGGCGATACCCGAGGACACCTTCCCGGATATATCCGACAGGCTTTGTGAACAAGGAGACACCCCAATAGCGTATGACGCCCTCAAAACATATCTTCTGCAGCAGTACTCGCCGTCGCCAGCCGCCCGTATAGCAAAGCTTTTTCAGCTCTCTCAACAACCGTTGGGGGACCAAAGGGCTTCGCTCGACCTCAGGGAAATCGACCAGTATCGCTCGCCTTCAACCTGCCGCAGACGGCTCTCCTCGTGAGGTGAACCTACTCCGTGCCCTTTGGATATGCCGTTTATCCGAACCCGTAGGCGCTTCCATACCCGATGTCGATTGTTTACCATAAAGGACTTGATGACCAAAGCGACGCCCTTATGGACAGCCACTTCAAGACCTCCATCAACGCCTCCACCCCGGACGAAGAGGACGCCTATTCAACGTCGACTGAAGCTGACGTGAATGTCGTAGGACATACACGCCTACCCTGTGATGTGCCGAAGCGGCGACAAAGCCACCCACCACCCACCACTCACTCGCGTCCCAACCAACGAATTCTACAGCCGCTTACTACTTCCCATCCGCCGCAGTTTTGCTACTACCACTTCAGATTCAGGGCAACCGCAAAGAAATGTGCCAAGGATTGTCAGTGGCCAAAAAACGTGTAAGTAGGCCATCGCTCGTGGCGGTGGCCTGCCGTGTTTCTAATCTTTTCTTTTTACAAGATGCAGGAACGGGCGTGCGATTTTTGGTAGACACAGGTGTTTGTCGTTCTCTTTTGACAAGGAAACTCATCAGGATACGACTAGTCTGTCTACGTCTGCCGACATCCGCTTGGCAGCTGCCAATGGATCTGCGATACCCACCTACGGTTACGAGAACCTCACATTATCGTTCGGAAACGGTAAATTTAATTGAAAGTTTCTCGTTGCTGACATCACATTGCCAATCCTCGGTGCGGATTTCCTCTCTCCTTTCCAACTTCTGGTCGATATCGCCCACCGACGATTGGTCAACGCAGACTCGTACTTGTCGACACCTCTTCAACCCGGCCCCTCCAACGTCGCTCTCCACATCAGCACACCCACGGATGCCTACGCCCACCTCCTCACGTTGTACCCGAAAGTTTTCCGTCCAGAACTTCGCCAAACGCCCATGGCTCCTGCCAAGCATGGTATTTATCACCATATCAAGATGACAGGAACTCCAGTCTTCGCAAAATTCAGACGTCTGGCACCGGAACGATGGCAGCCACAAAACAGACGTTCACCGAAATGGAGGAAATGGGCCTTTGCCAAAAGGGAAATGGTCCGTCACCCTTACACATCGCCTGAACATGCAAACAGAACCGGATCACTACCCCCTCCCAAACATCGCCGACGTGACCTCCTACCTGCACAAAGTGAAGGTTTTCTTTATGCTCGACCTCTTGAAGGGGTATTATCAGGTGCCTATGAACCCAGAAGACATCCCCAAGACCACCATCACCACTCCATTTGGTATATACACCTTCAATTACTCCTGTTTTGGCCTTCGTAATGCTGGGGCAACGTTTCAACGTGTCATGGATGGCGTCTTAGGGGACCTCCCCTTCTGTGTTTGTTATGTGGACGACATTCTTGTGTTCTCTTCCTCAAAAGAGGAACACCTCCATCACCTGCATATCGTTCTTGACCTCCTGCAACAAAACGGTCTCGTAGTCCAGTACGACAAGTGTACCTTCGGCGCCAACGAAGTGTCGTTCTTAGGGCACTGCATCACTCCTGAAGGAGTCCATCCCCTCCCTGAGAAGGTAGCAGCCGTTCAGTACTTCCCTGTGCTCTCGACCGTCAAAGCTCTGCAGGAATTCTTGGGCATGATCAACTATTATCACCGTTTTCTGCCAGCCATTGCCGCCACTCTTGCTCCCCTCTACGCCTCCCTCAAGGGCAAGCCAAAGGACCTAAAGTGGGGGTCCCCTTTAAGAACCAGCCTTCTGTAATGCAAAGAAGGCCCTATCAACCACTGCAGCTCTGACTTTTCCTATCCCACACGCCCCTCTCCTTCTCTCCACCGATGCCAGCAACGTCGCTATTGGTGCAGTACTCGAGCAGGTGGTCAACGGCTCGCCCCGCCCATTGGCCTTCTTCAGCAGAAAACTGTCCAAGGGTTATTCTACCTTCGATCGAGAATTGCTGGCGGTGCACTTGGCTGTCCATCACTTTCGTCATTTCTTAGAAGGTACGCCCTTCGTCATTTGCACAGACCACATGCCTCTGGTGCACGCCTTCACTCGACAGTCTGACGCCTGGTCCGCCCGCCAACGCCGACATCTCTCCGCCGTGGTTGAATACAATTGCACCCTTCAATAAGTCCCTGGGAAAATGAATCCCGTTGCCGATGCCCTGTCAAGAAACACGTTGGCTGCCGTTCAACTGGGATTGGATTACTACGCCCTGGCTGAAGTCCAACGACAGGATCCAGAGTATCAAGCATGTAAGACATCCTGAACGTCCCTCCGTTGGGAAGACTTCCCCCTCGAAGACTCCAACACCACCCTCCTCTGTGACGTCAGTACTAGTAGACCACGACCTTGGATTCCTGCTCCCATGCGCCGTCAGGTGTTTTATTTCATTCACGGCCTTTCATATCCCTCGTGCCGTTCTACTGCACAGCTGCTGAAAACGAAGTTCATTTAGCACAGCATTTTTAAGTATGCTAAGGATTGGGTCCACGCCTGTACTTCTTGCCAAACTTCCAAAGTACATCAACACACGGATTCAGGAGTGGGCACCTTTCCTCAACCTCAGTGTCGTTTCACACACATTCACGTCGACATTGTAGGCCCCCTACCCACATCACAAGGACATCGTTACCTGTTTACCGTCATCGACCGCTCCACTCGTTGGCCTGAAGCCATTCCCATGGAAACTGCAACGTCCACCGCATGTACATCTGCCTTACTCTCAGGATGGATTGCAAGATTTGGTATCCCTGAGCATATTACCTCTGACAGGGGGTACCACTTCCACCTCTCAATTGTGGACATCATTAGTGAATCTCCTGGGCATCACCCTATATCAGACAACGGGCTACAACCCCGCTGCCAATGGAATGGTTGAACGTTTTCATCGCACCCTCAAAGCAGCTTTGATGTCCCGCTACAAGGATTCCAACTGGTTTACTCAGCTTCCCTGGGTCCTCCTGGGACTAAGGACCTCTCCTAAAGATGCTCTTGACGTCTTGGCAGCTGAAATGGTGTATGGCGACCCGTTGGTCGTCCCTGCCGAATTTTTTCCTTCTACAACCTCCTCCGACGATCTCCAGCGCATACGTCACGTCGTGGGAAAATTTACCCCATGCCGCCAGACTTACAAGCCTCCAGACTTGCACTCTGCAACATACGTCTTCCTGCGCAACGACACTAGCAAGCCACCGCTAACGCACCCTTACACGGGCCTTTCCTTGTGATCCAACGCAGTCCGAAAGCATTCCTACTAAACATTCGTGACAAAGAAGACTGGGTCTCCATTGATCGTCTAAAACCTGCTTATCTCCTGCCAGATGACCCGCCCACAGTTCGCCTCTCTAGATCAGGGCGCCCTATTTAACATGTACAGTATGTCATTTTTAGGGGGGGAGCCATGTACCAACCGTGTGTCACACGATCGTATATAGTTCATTTTGTATATATATTATGTTTGTATCTTCGCTCTTCCCTCGCCCTAAAAAGAACCTGAATAAACATGCCTGTTTTTCTCACCGGTAACGTTGTTGGTTTTGAACATAAAATTTCCTGTTGCCTTGAGCTTTTGTATATAAAGGAGAGTGTTTTATAATAAACTCACTCAGTTGCTTTCATCCTGTCTTTGAGTCCCAACCTTCTCTTGGCCTGTTACAGCTCCCTCGCACACTGGTAAGCAAGTTACATGTGGTAAGTTTTTTCATGCAACTTTGGAACAACTATGCTCACTTTATAAAAATATTTACATGAGTAAAAATTAAAAAGCTTCAATATTAACAAAATAAGGGATTTTACGTATCTATAATACCTAAAACACCGAAGAAAGATATAAACAAGGATCTACAGATGAAGCTGACAGCGTTTTTTATTCTATTCTGATTGCTATTTCTAATTTCATGTTTCAAAATCATTAACAAAAGTTACCTATCTTATAAAATAAAAACTAACACGAAAATAGCAAGATATGCAATTTCTAAAAAGTATGAAGTCAATAATCAGAAAAATTCAAGGAAATCGTATATACATATACAGATATATATATATATATATATATATATATATATATATATATATATATAATATATATATATATATATATATATATATATATATATATATATATA
>NC_090739.1:103199871-103257371 GCF_036898095.1 Palaemon carinicauda | reverse complement strand
ACCAGCTGTTAAAAAATAAATAATCGCCGGCTCTAAGCTAAAGGTTTATCCAGAAAGCTTCCCCTATTCTATTATACTATACTATACTATACTATACTATACTATACTATACTATATTATTATTATTATTATTATTATTATTGTTGTTGTTGTTGTTGTTGTTTTGTTGTTGTTGTTGTTACTGTTACTGTTACTGTTATTATTTTTATTTTTATTTTTATTATTACTAGCTGAGCTACAACCCTAGCTGGGAAAGCAGGATGCTTTAAACAGAAGGGTTCTAATAGAGAAAACTAGCCCAGTGAGGAAAGGAAATAAGGAAATAAATAAACTATGTGAGAAATAATGAACAATCAAAATTAAACATTTTAAAAAGTGCCAAAATTAAAACAGATCTTTCATATATGAATTATAAAAAGAGACTTACGTCAGCGTGTTCAACATAAAACACTTGCTGCAAGCTTCTTCCGATTCAACTACCTGATTAGGAAAATCATTCCACAACTTGGTCGCAGCTGGGAGAAAAATTTCTAGAATACTGTGTGGTATTGAGCCTCATCATGGAGAATGCACGGCTATTAAAATTAACTGCATGCCTAGTATTACGAACATAATGGAACTATCCAGGAAGATCTGAATGCAAAGGATGGTCAGAATTATGAAAAATCTTATGCAACAGGCATAACGAACTGATTGAACGATGGTGCCAGATTAATATCTAGATCAGGAATAAGAAATTAATAGACTGTAAGTTTCTGTCCAAGAAATTAAGAAGAGAATCAGCAGCTGAAGACCAGACAAGAGAACATTTCTCGAAACAAGGGAGATTGGAAGAATTAAATCAATTCTTCAGAATAGATTGATAACCGATAATTTTACGGGACTTCCTCAATAAGCCATTTTTTGTGCAATCTCAAAAGTAAACTTGCTGCCGAGAATCACACCCAAAATATCAAGTCATAGAGAGTTAAAGAAACATTATCAATGCTGAGATCCGTATGTTGAGGAACAACTGCCCCTGGCCTACTTACAATCATACTTTGAGATTTGCTAGGATTCAACTTCATGCCCCATAATTTGCACCATGAACTAATTTTAGCTAGATCTGAAATAAGGGATTCAGCCACTCCAGATACACATTCAGTAGATAGAATTGACACATAGTGAGTAGCATCGTCCGCATATGCAACATGCTTGTTTTCTAGGCCAAACCACATGTCATGTGTACAGTATATAGTATGAAAAGTAATGGAATAAAAACACTATCCTGAGGTATACCAGATATCACATTCCTATACTCACTATGGTGACCATCAACAACAACTCTCTGCGATCTATTACTTAAAAATTCAATAAAAATGCTGAAAGAAGACCCACCCATCCCCAACTGTTTGAGTTTAAGTATAAGGTCCGCATGATTAACACGGTCAAAGGCAGCACTAAAATCGAGGCTAATCATACGAACTTCCTGACCACACACAATCAAGGGATTTCTGTATAGCATTGGAAATTATAAGAAGGACGTCACATGCCCCAAGGCCTTTACGAAAACCAAATTGCAAACTAAAGAACAGATAATCGATTACATTCAGCACACCTATTTAGATGTTTAGCTAAAAGACGTGCTAAAAGCTCCTCTTCTTGCTAACTTCCGCAAAATGACAGATAACATTGGAGGCAAGAAATCTGTAGTCTTTATGAGAAATAAAGAAAAAATACCATTTGGGTCTACACCTCCATAAGCATCAAGGTTCATCAAGAGAGCTTTAATTTCACAAGATCGAAAAGATAAACTAGCTAGTTTTAGCCTCAGGAAAACAGGAATGAAGAAGCTCCAATTTCTCATGTTTACGCGATCCGTACAAAATGATGGCTAAATATAAGCAGATAGATATGCACACACGCGCACACGCACACACACAGATTCAACCCTTCCAACTTACTCCCACAAGGGTATAACTGCTCCCTGTTATCCCAACCAGAGGGACTGGGAGAAACTGAGTAGTTATACGACTGGCAATGGCCCTCAGCATGACGGAAAAGAATATATATATATATATATATATATATATATATATACACACACACACACAATTCAAATACAATCGTCCCTCTCTAGCATTTACAGATAAAGCGTTCGTTCAGCCCCATGGAAAGACTCTCAACAAAAGTAACAAATTCCTGGAACATTGCCAGCATCTTATTTTAAAGCAGAGCTGAAATACTTGAACAATGTTGACCGCTTCTGGATATTTATGGAGAATAAATATTGTGAAGTTTGTCCCCTTGTACAATGTGGAACCAGAATTTCGAGATATTCTCGTAAAAAGGGTCTTGACCTGGATTGCAGTTCGTTTGAGCTGATAGAGCTGAAATCCATACTGTATAGGGGAATATATTCATGTGAGGCTCTCTTAATCTTCTTGTTATTCTGATAGGCTTAAGGTGCTGACAGATTTATATGCATATTTATTCCCATATTCATAAGGGATGAGCGAGAATGTAGTCATACGTAATAGACAGATACATAAATACATAAATACATACATACACTTATACAGTATATATATATATATATATATATATATATATATATATATTATTTTTATTATCATATTATGATGATGATTATTATTATTATTAATTGCTAAACGACAACCCTAGTTGGAAAAACAGGATGCTACAATCCCAGGGTCCCCAACAGGGAAAACAGCCCAGTGAGGAAATGAAACAAGGAAAAATCAAATTTTAAGAACAGTAACAATATTGAAATAAATATTTCCTATATAAACTATAAATACTTTAACAAAACAAAAGGAAGAGAAATTGTATATATATATATATATATATATACTGTATATATATAATATATAATAGATATATATATATATATATATATATACACACACATTTATATGTGACACATATGCTACACGCATTTAATATATATATATATATATATACATATATATATATATATATATATGTGTGTGTGTGTGTGTATATATATATATATATATATGTATATATATGTATATGTATATACAGTATATATGTATAAATTTTTGCACATTTAAACGTGTTTCTTTCATATTTCAAATAAGCCATATATATTAATATGTTAAAGTCTGGATTCTCTTAACGACCTCGGGATCTGAGCCCCAGGCGGAATCACCCAAAGACTATAATATCAGACCGGCCGGGATTTGAACCCTGGTCCAGGATATCTGTATGCCAGAGTATGGTCACTGGCATACAGATATCCTGGACCAGGGTTCAAATCCCGGCCGGTCTGATATTATAGTCTTTGGGTGATTCCGCCTGGGGTTCTGATCCCGAGGTCGTTAAGAGAATCCAGATTTTAATGTATTAACATTATCTGGCTTATTTGAGGTATATATATATATATATATATATGTATATATATATATATATATATATATATCCAAATAAGCCATATATATTTTTGATACATTAATGTCTGGATTTTCTTAACGACCTCGGGATCAGAGCCCCAGGCGAAATCACACAAAGACAAGAGCTTGGCTCCGGCCGGGAATCGAACCCTGGTCGGCAAGCTTGTATAGACAGTGACTAAGCCATATCATTAGCTGCTTGTAACAGACGTTTGTCCATTAAAAGAGCCTTATAAGATCCCCGAGACAGAAAGGGTAATACTTATAAACTTGCAGCCTGTCTTCCCCCTCGTCTTCATAACCTGGCCAGAAGCTGTAGGAAGTTTCCGTCTTTACGGTTTAATATCATCGCTTTATCGCAGTAAACAAAGCGAGGGACCTCCATCACATAAGGCGGAACTTGACACAAGCTCATGAAGGTTAAAGGGTTTAAAATAAAGGCTATGGGGGACAGGTTACTGTACCTATATATATATATATATATATATATGTATGTATATTTATATATATATATATATATATATACACACACAAACACACACATATATGTATATATATATATATATATATACATACATATATATATATATATATATATACATACATATATATATATATATATATATATCCCTTTCTGAGTGGGGATCCCTTACCGAGGTGAAAGGTGCTATGATCAGCAAAAGTGTACTCGCAAGGGTCACCCATATTAAGTTGGTTTGCTGTGAGCGATCAGACAAAAATCTCCCACAATCACCAATCCGCAGTAGCCAGCGTGGTGATAAAAACTGGCCAAATTCAAGAATGAATATGGATATGTCCGTGGCATTTGTCCTGCAGTGGACTGGAAACAGTGGCATTTGTTTTTGTTGATATATATGTTTACATGTGTAGTCATCATCATCATCATCCATTGCTAGTCTTATGCAGGACAAAGGCCTCGGAAATGTACTTCCACACGTATCTGTTTATGGTTTTTCTATACCAGTCCATACCCGTAAATTTTCTTACCTCGGCAATCCATCATCTTTTCCTACCCCTACTTCGCTTTCAATCTGTAGGGACCCATACGGTTATTCTTCTTTTCCATTTATTATATGTCTTTTTCATTATGTGTCCTGCCCATGTCCTTTTCCTTATCTTAAATGCTGCTAGAATATCCTCTACATTAGTTTGCTCTCGTATCCAAATTGCTCTTTTTCTGTTTCTTAGTGTTATTTCAATCATTATTCTTATGTTCTAAGGTTTTAGCAAGGCTCCAGTTAATATGGTAGAACCGTCTGATTAAAAACTTTTGTTTCTAGAGAAATTGACATTTTACTTTTAATAATCTTATTTTGTTCACCAAAAGCTCTCCATCCCATGTTTATCCTTCTTTCAATTTTGGTCTCATGTCCGAGGGAAACACTGCCTGCCGTAAGTATGTATATTCGTTAACAATCTTTGGAGGTTCGTCCATAACCCTTCATTATCTTAGTTTTAGTCATATTAATTTTCATTCCTACAATTTTGCTTTCTCTATTCAATTTTTCTATCATCATTTGCAATTCCTTCCATGAGTCTCTAAAAAGAACTATGGCATCTGCAAAACACAAGCTTTTAAGGTATTTCCCATTAACGCTAAGCCTTACACTTTACCCATTTAAATTTTAATCTCTCTCTCTCTCTCTCTCTCTCTCTCTCTCTCTCTCTCTCTCTCTCTCTCACTATATATATATATATATATATATATATACATTGTATATTTGTATATACAAATGTGTATAAGTTTATACATATTCAAATATTCACATATATTGACGTTACAGATCACTTATGAATAAAGTTCTACACGGAAATGAACAGTGATTAATTCCCATGTGAATCAGAACTATGAGTTCCTCTCCCAAGTTTTCATAAACAGAGACTATATTTCAAGACAAAATCGAATGAAGCTGAAAGTTTTAACCAAATTAAAGTGGCAACTTATTCACAATAGAATATTCCTTTTGCTAAATATCAATTCAGTAATGAAGACTTAGGTACTCACACAATATACTAAAGGTAATTTGAAACTATGCATCTCGAAAGTTCGCGATTTTACTAATGCTAAAGGTTATTGCCGTTAGTGTCGAGTCTTGTGTAGTACTGTGTGGGTACGAACTACTGATTTTCAGTTTAGGCATTATTGTACTGTGCCTTTGGTAGAGTTTCAATTATATTAATAGGCTACACAATCAGTTAAACTACTTATTTATGCAGTTATTTGTTCCTATGATTTTTTCTTTCATATATTTCTTTACACTTTTATATTTGATAATAGTAATTTTGATCCTTTGTCAATGTTCTTCGGTAAATATACGTGTGGTATTCTTTTGTCGAGTAAATAATTGTTCCAGCCATTGTTTTAGAGAAAAATCCACCAATGACTTACACAGACACGCGCATATACGCACTCACGCGCAGAAACATAATTATACTCCCACATATATCTGTGTGTAAGATATATAAAAAAAAAACTGTCTTTGTGGGCTAAAACCAACTTTACTTACTTTTAACAGATTGTAATTCTCTTTCTTTACTGTATGTAACATATTGTTTTAATAAAAGGTTGCAGAGCCGTAGTCTTTTCTGAATTATATGCTATGAAACCAAGGAAACACTTTTCATTTAGAAAAAATTGTATTTTTTCTTTTACTTTTATGGAGATTTAATATACGAAAAAAAAAAAATATTATTCTGCGGTAATTTCCTTACATAGGGAAAACGGTCAGTTCATATAAATTTTGCTCTATCTAAACTAGATAGTATGATGTGCTTTAGGAAAAAAAACTGTAACGTTTAAAACAAAGGAGTACAGTTTTTAAATATTTCTAGTTTAATTAAATAATTTTTTCTGTTATTATTTTTTTAGATAAATATAAGAATAAATAGAAGCGTAACTCGGATGTTATTCTCCCTCAGATGTGTGAATACATTATTATTATTATTATTATTATTATTATTATTATTATTATTATTATTATTATTATTATTATTATTATTATTATTATTATTATTATTATTATTATCATTGGCATTATTATCATATTTGAAATAAATGAACATCCATTTGTGAAATTCTATATTTTTTTTTCAATAATATAAATTATATTCGAATATATTTTTTTTCTAAATTTACAGAAATCTTCTTTAGGTACATTGCAAAAAATACAGCGAGAGAGAGAGAGAGAGAGAGAGAGAGAGAGAGAGAGAGAGAGAGAGAGACTCTCAGTAATGAGAAATCTAAAACCGTTCCGTCTATAATTATTTTTACCAGAACGAGTGCCATTTGCATATTCTTTAGAAGTTGAGCATAAATTATTGAATTGGTCATTAAGAATTTGAGCTCATTAGCCATCATGAGAAAAAAAATCCAGAGAATTTAGATAATTTTCATTTTGTTACACATTTTTCTATTTTTCTGGAAGGGAGGCGACCAGTTTTTTTTTTTTTTTTTTTTTATTAAACTGGGAAAACACTTCCCACGAACGCCATTTTTATATGTAAATATGCAATATATTAATTTTTAACTAGCTCTCCAAATACAGATCAAATAATTTTTTTAAATGTCAAAAGCAATATTTTTTTATGTACAATGAATTATCCTTTAAACTAAGAAATATATATAGTAACAGTTTATCACGTTTAAATGTATAATAGGTAAATTATTAATTTTTAGCTTCCTCTCCAAATACAGATCAAATTAAGATTGGTTTTTTTTTTTCATTTCAAAGTCAAATTATTATTTTATGATTAGTGGATTATCCTTTAAACATAAGAATTATATATAAAAAAATAAATTAACCGCCTTAAATACACAATTGATAAATTTCAGTTTGTTCTCCAACCAAATACAGTTCCATAGTAAAAGGGTCATTGGAATCTTATTAGTGAATAAAGGTCCTGATTCCTAATATGGACCAAAATAAATAAAAAAGGGGAAGTAAAGCAACAATTGCATATTATATTTGATTGCAAATAGTTGCTAATAAGAACATTACCAATTCTGTATATGTAATGCAACTCTGGATAAAGGAAAGCATGGAACAAGAGGCAGCAAGTTCTAAAACTAAATTCAGAATATATTAATCGATTAACTGAATTCATTGCAACGTAGAAGAAGGGACTTTCGCCTGAGGCTTTTTTCTTTGATTTTTCTTTCATAATTTAGACAATCACTAATAGATTTTATAAACAAATATTCATGTTTTACATAAAAGTTTTAACGCAATCTTAAAACTCCTTCTTTTGTCACTGTTCCACAGCCTGGGTTATTCAAGCCCTCGAAGACCCTGTCTTGATAGACTTGTTTATACTGAGAAATGGAAGATTAATGGAAGTTATTTCATTATAATTGTTATTTGCGGATTATTTCTATCAATTTTTTGCTATTTTGAAATATTTATTAGTTCCGTCCCGAACGGTTATAACTTTTTGTGAAGGTTTAGTAAAATTCAATAATAATAATAATAATAATAATAATAATAATAATAATAATAATAATAATAATAATAATAATAATAATAATGATAATAATAACACATCGGAAACTAATATGAATTTTTCAATCAGTATCACATTTTAATTATTAATACATTTCCTTTTTGTAACTTCTATATCTGTATAGAAAGAAGACTTGGTCTCCAATACGACAACAGAATCCTCTTCCAGGAATCAACTTGGAAATTTTGTGATCCAAGGTCATTATCATTCTAATGAGATTTTACCCTAAAGCATTATATTGAATTATCTTATATTATTACCCTAACATCTTTATCATTACTCACATGGTAATGAGATTATGCTTTCATATTAATTTGTTAATTAGTTTTCTTTTATTTTTATTTTCCTCGTCAATATTATTCTTGTTAATTCCCTATATCTATGATTTATTCGAATGTTTAGTCTTATTGAATAAAGATGATAATAAGACCAACAACAATAACAATATTTGTAACGATGATAATGACCATATTGATAATATGAAATTAGTTATATTAACTGATTCAAGTCTTCCAGGTTTTTGAATAATGGTACATTTGTAATAAATGAAACAGTTAATTATTACATGTTTAAAACACATGACGTAATATGTCATTGTGGATGAAGATGCTAGCGTGAGATTTGCTGTAGTCATATAAAATCATAAACAGGATGTACTTTGCAGCCTCGGCAATGTAACATTTTTCTGAAACTCAACACAAATGCATGGCGTGTGAAAGATTGTGTCGTCACCAGATGCAGGTGTCTTCCGAGAAAGAATGTAAAGTTTCCATATTGTGTTTAAATGCTAAGACAACTAAGCATACGATATCTGTGATATCGATAATTCAAGCAGTTCATATCTATACTTCACCTGAATTGGTCATCCGACCAAACCAGCTCCACTCCTGTGATGGAGATGTTTAATACTGTTGTTTTTAGAGAATAAATACTTTTTAAAGTTACTAAGATGAACTTCATTTTCAAGACTTAACATCTTAAACAACACATACTCAATGTGTGCTTATAAAAGTAGCACACTAATAAATGGTGGCAGCGGTTAAACTCTAAGAATCAGAGAAAGATCTTCAAGTAATTAATAATAAACTCTAAGAATTAGAGGAAGATCTTCAAGAAATCAAAAATAAAGCTGTAAAAACCAGAGAAAGATCTTCAAGAACTCAACGTTAATGAATCTACAATTTTGACTAAGTAACATAGTCCATCGAAATCTATAACATTTAATGAATGTTATACATGCAAACTGATGAACTGGATCTTCAATCAACATCCTAGGAAACCCAAGGACTGACGTTCAACGCTTACAAAACATATCCAGGAAGCACTACATTCAACGGAAACTCGAACGATACATTGCTAACAAACATCAAGAGAGAGAGAGGATGTGACGACATCACACAGAACCATATATAAGCTAAGTATAATTTTTCAAATTCATTCCAGTTTGGGCAGTGAAGTGTAGTTATCACGAGTCGTTAGTCGATTATTACTGGGGTGAGTGGTTTGCTAAACTTTTATTTTCCTGTCATTAAAGGAAACTGTGTTCAACTCCGAATTCTCATCTAGAATTTTTTCTCTCTTTGTGCTAATTCCCTTTTCTTTCAGAAATTTACAGGAAATATCTTTGTGTTCGGTTTTCTTTCAGAAATTCTCGGGAAATGTCTTGGGATTAGTAACGTTGTTTTGGGGAATTTTATTATAATCTTTGTCAGTGGGTACTTATGCGTTTACGCAGTGGATATCTGTATTCATATAGATATTTTGATAGAATTGCAAGGGGTCGAAGAGATAGGAAAAAAAATACAGCCGTCATGACGCCCCCTGTGAGCCCCACCCCTGGGCCTAGTGGCATAGGACAGACTAATCCTCTCCCAATTGTGACGCTTGTAAATGCCAGGTCTGCAATCCTTCCTTTTCAGGGTCGAGTCAATGGGTTCTTGCCTCAAAATGTGGAGTCATGGATTTCATCCGTCGATGCCCATTTAAATTCCAAACAAATCGTAGACCCTTTTGTACAATTACAAGAAGCTAAAAGTTTTATAGATTTTTCTAAGGGGGATGCGAGTGCGTATTTAAGAGGTGTTTCATTTCAAGAAGCAGTTACCTGGGATGATTTCAAAGTTAGGTTACGCGCGGTCTATGGGGGTGAAGAAGCCTTGGATGTAGTATTAACGTTAAGAAATACACTTAATCAAGCCACTATGAATCGGCTTATTGTTATTGAGAGAGCAGCTCTCATAGCTGATAGGCTTAATGAATATCAGGACATTTTAGGTAATTCCACTTGGGTTACTAGAGATAACATTTCCGTGAAAGATTTTTTACGATTAATGTATTTAACTTGCATGACACTTATGTTGCCTGAAGCTTTAGTGCGGTGTTTTGATAAAAAGTTAACGCCTGCAAGTACGGAATTGGATGTATATAAACAGATAAAAAAACACATGTCTAAGTGTCCGGATCTCGATCCCGTGTTAACTCAAGTTTTTGCGAAGAATGAAACAAAGCCACAAACAGTGAACGTAGTTAATAATAGTCAAGTAGCGGGAATGACGTGTTATAATTGCAAACGTCAAGGTCACTTAAGCGCGGACTGCAGAACGAAATTCTGCTCGATACATAATAGTTCGACTCATTCATACAATCAGTGTTACTCGCGTAAGCCACAACAGAATCCCAGAAATACAGTCAATTCCACAGTCAGTTCCATATGGAAATAAAAAGAAAAATCCTCATTTTAACAATAAGAAGAAACAACCAAATGTCAATGCAGTTCAGAGTCCAAAGCAAACAAACACTTCTTCGAATATCGCTGAGCCTGGGTCGTCAAACCAGACCTCGCAAGGTCAGGCTAATTTTCAGAATGTGCAGAGCAAAGCAAATACCACATAGTTAACTCCAGAGGCGAAGAGAGTGATGTTGGGTCAAGGTCATTCATGTCAACATCAATAGTATTGAATAATCAATTTAATGTTTTATCAGACAATTGTGAGGCAATACATTTTCCTATGAAACACACGGCCGAATTAAGTAAAACAGTGCATGCTCCCATAGATTTGCAACGAATTCATACAATAATAAGCCAAAATGAGTTACGACCAACATTATATGCTGTAAATTTAGAACACAAATCCTTTACGTTATTTTTTGACTCTGGTAGTCCACGTAATATCATGGATTTGAAGACACATCATTTGTTGTTTTCGAACTTTCTGATTGAAAAATCCGGAGTTAGACTCTCGGGTATAGGAAATAATGAATTAAGTGTCATAGGCATAACTCATGTTCAATTCAAAGTCGGTAAACGCACGTTTGCCGATACATTTGTTGTTGTACAAAACATTGATATGTATCCAGCTGTAATTATAGGATACCCATCTATGGGAAATCAAAACTTTATCTTAGCCCCTGCCAAGCACGGCGTGTATATCAAAGGGAAATTCTATAAGTCTTCTAATACCTTAAAATCAGTTTTGGATAAAAAGGAGACGACAAATGTAACCGTAACGTACGTTGAAGAACCAATAACTTGTCTCACTAATAAAGAAATAATATACGTGAACCCAGCAGAATTCTCGTTCACCCGTAATATCATCTTGCACGCAATCTATTGAGCCAAACGTACCTTCGAATTTAATAGTGCAAATAAAGAAAACATTACCGGGATCTGAAATATTAATCCTTTCCGACACTTTGAAAACTAACGGATTGTCTGTCACACAAGCTATTTATACAGTAGGCTCACATCAACAATGTAATATCGAAGTCTGAAATCATTTAAATAACACTTTAGTAATTCACAAAAATCAACATATCTTGGATGTAGAAGTTTATAAACATCGTATTCTTACCGTTGCTGAAATCAATCACTCTCAATCAGTTGCGTATGAATCCCTTTTGCAATCTATTAAAAATAAAATCAATAAAGACATTCAAGACGAAGAAATTCAGCAGAAAATTTTTGGACTTTTAACTAAATATCATGATGTTTTTTCCACTACGGATGGATCCTTAGGAAAAACAGATGTGATTGAGCATCAAATAAGGTTAAAAGACAAGCAGAAAATTATCTATGTACCCTCGTACAGACTCCCTATGAAATTCCAGAATGAAATAAATGATGAAGTAGGTAAAATGCTAGAAGAAGGAGTCATTAAGAAATCAAACAGCCCTTATAATTTTCCTTTAATAGTTGTACCGAAAAAAGATCGAACATGGCGTATCTGCGTCGACTTCCGTCGTCTAAACGAGGAGACGATCCCTGATCGATTCCCAGTGCCATGTACTGACGATATTTTGTCTTTGTTAGGTCAGAATAAATATTTTACCAGTTTGGACTTACTTAAAGGCTTTCACCAGATATCATTAGCAGAAGATAGTATCCCATACACAGCCTTCAGCACAGCCAGGGGACATTATGAATTTTTACGGATGCCTTTTGGTTTACGTTGTGCTCCTATAACATTTACAAGAATGATTAACATAGTGTTTGGAGACTTGTTAGGGGATATATTGCATGCCTATATGGATGATCTTGTAATCTTTTCCAACACCTTAGAAGAACATCTACGTAAGTTCGAACTAGTACTACGGAGATTAAAACAACATAACTTAAGGGTAAAGATTAGTAAGTGTGAATTTTTCAAAACAGAATTAATATATTTGGGTTTCATGGTGTCAAGCCAAGGTCTTAAAGTACTCCATGATAAGGTGTCGGCTCTACGTAATTTTCCCATACCTACTAATGTCAAGGGAATACAGCAATTTCTGGGTTGTAGTGGATATTACAGGCGTTTTATACGCAACTATTCAATAATAGCCGATCCTTTAACTGATCTAACGAAGAAGGGCGTAGATTTCATATGGTCTGAGCATCATCAACAGGCGTTTAATACCTTGAAAGATGAACTGTGTAGTTCTGCTATCTTAAAATTTCCTGACTTCGGTAAGGAATTCTTCATTGCAACAGATGCCTCAGACTTAGCAGTAGGAGGGGTATTGCTTCAGCAATATGATAAACAATTTTTCCCGATAGCTTTCTATTCTCGAAAATTGAGAACTTCCGAAAGTAAGTATGCAGTAATAGACAAGGAAGGGCTAGCTATTGTTAATTCACTAGTGCATTTTAAGTTCATAATTTATGGTTATCCCATTAAGGTTCTTACTGACCATAAACCACTAACTGAGTTCTTTAAAGGCTTCAACCACAGCCCTAAACGAACTCGGTGGTATTTGATCATTCAAGATTTTGGCGCAAGAATCGGGTATTTACCTGGGAAAGCAAATATCATTGCGGATGCATTATCACGCAACCCCGTGTCATCTTGTACGGAGCCTTTAGCTGAATTAATAGATATATCAACATCCATGCCTATTGTTAAAACGATATCTGAACAAGAAGATTTAGGCTGGAGCGCTGAATTATTACAGACTGAGCAAAGAAAAGATCGGAAAATAGAAACAATTATAAATGCTTTGAAAGGCAATCATAAGGAAAAGGGATATATAAAGTATAAGCAGCAGAATTATATAATCAAAGATGATATTCTGTGTAGGACTGTCACAAGGAAAACCCGCAATACACTACATGTAACTAACGACCAGGTAGTAGTACCAATCTCACTTATTTCCACTGTCCTGAATTGGTTGCATTCAAATCCATTACATGGACACCCGGGGTTCTCATTAATGTCACAGAAAGCCAAATCATTGTTTTATTGGCATACGATGCTTACAGATATAAAAAGACACATAGCTAATTGTCGCACATGTCAGGAAAACAAAGGGCATACGAAAACACCTGTCAGCCTAGGGGCTTATCCCGTGCCCAATCAACCCTTTGAAAGAATACATTTAGATTTGTTAACAGGATTTTACGAGTCAGACAGAGGAAATAAGCACCTCTTAGTAATTATAGATGCTTTAACTCGATATACAGAACTAATAGCGCTTAAAACTAAATCTGCGATTGAATGCGCTAGGAAGTTTTACGAGTGTTACATTTGTAAACATGGAATTCCACACATGATAATCTCAGACTCGGGTGGTGAATTTAATACTCACTTTCTTACCTCATTGTGTGAATTCCTTAGCATAAAGAAAATAAATACCATGATATATCACCCAGAGTCTAATGGGCTAGTGGAAAGAGCAAATAGAAAAGTTTTAAATATATTAAGAGTAACACTAGGGGGATCAGACCAACCTAGCCACCAATGGGTGCCGGTCCCAAGCCCGGATAAATAGGGAGGGTTGGTGTCAGGAAGGGCATCCGACCGTAAAAACCTGTGCCAAAACCTTAAATGGAATGAGCCAAAATAGGGAAAGAGGTAATGCTAGGGCGTACTCCGTAAACGACGCACAGAGACATCGCCCTAACTCTGTGATAAGGCGAGGGCTACTGCATCAGGAGCGGGTGCAGCTAAAGAAGCGAGCTCACTTTGGACTCAGAATATGTCAGCTTAATGTTGGGTCCATGACTGGGAGAGGTAGAGAAGTGGCAGACTTGATGAGGGAAAAGAGAGTAGATGCTATGTGTGTGCAGGAAACACGATGGAAGGGAAATAAAGCTAAAGAGTTTGGTGATGGATATAAGCTATATTATAGCGGAGCAAATAAACAAGGTAGGAATGGAGTTGGCATAGTACTGTCTGGTGAGCTGAAGAATGCGGTGATAGAGGTGCATAGAAAGAATGACCGTATCATCAGATTGAAGATGTGTTGTGGAGGAGAGATTCTGAATATTATAAGTGCATATGCACCTCAAGTTGGTTGCACAGAAGAGGAGAAGGGAAATTTCTGGAGAGACATGGATGGAGTAATGCAAGAACTGGAAGAACAGGAGAGGGTCATAGTGGGGGCAGATTTGAATGGCCATGTGGGAAGTGAGAATGAGGCAATTGGTCGGGTGCATGGGGGCCATGGAATTGGGGAGAGAAACCCAGAAGGAGAGAGTGTAGTGGATTTTGCTGTGTCATTTGACATGGCAATAGTAAACACATTCTTTAAGAAGAAAAGGGAACACCTAATAACTTATAGGAGTGGGGGAAGATGCTCCCAGATAGACTACTTCCTGTATAAAAGGATAAAGCTGGTGGAGATCAAGAACTGCAAGGTTATCCCAGGTGACCATGTAGCCCCCCAACACAGACTGCTATGTATGGACTTAGGCCTAAAAAGGGAAAGAAAAGCTAAAGCTAAAGGGATAAGGAAAATTAAGTGGTACAAACTAGTGAGGGAAGGAGATAAAATGAGAGAGTTTAAGAGAAGGGTTTTGGAGGATATTGATATAGGAATTGAAGATGTTCAAGAATGGTGGACACGAAATGCAGCAGTAATGAGAAGGCATGGAAAGGAGTTGCTAGGAGAGACATCTGGTATCATATGGGAAGAAAAGGAGAGTTGGTGGTGGAGTGAAGAAATTGAGAAAGTTATAAAAGATAAGAAGGAGGCAAAGAAGAGATGGGAAGAGTCACAGTCAGGGGATGACAGAGAGAGTCTCAGAGAGAAAAACAAGGTGGTGAAGAAGGTAGTAGCCCAAGCTAAAGCTAAGGCATATGATGATGTGTATAAGGAGCTGGGGACAAAGGAAGGATTAAACAAGATGATCAAGCTATCAAAGACTAGAAATAAGAGCACCAAAGATATTACACACATCAAACAAATTAAAGATCAAGATGGTGTAGTACTTAGAAAGGAGGAAGACATTATAAAGAGATGGAAAGAATATTTTGAACAGCTGTTAAATGAAGAAAATGATAGATTACTAAGAGAGGATGGACAGGCGAGCTTTGGCATGGTAATAAGTTTCTCTAGGCAAGAGGTAATAAATGCACTGAGGAAGATGAAGAATGGGAAGGCAACTGGGCCAGACCTGATTCCTGTGGAGGCATGGAAAGCATTAGGAGATGAAGGAGTAGATATACTGTATGACCTCATGATAAAGATTTTTGAGCAGGAAAAGATACCAAATGAGTGGCGAGGGAGTATATTGATCCCAATCTTCAAAGGGAAAGGTGATGTTCAAGAGTGTGAGAATTACAGAGGTATTAAATTGATGTCCCACACTTTGAAGATACTGGAAAGGATGATAGATGCCAGACTAAGAGAAGAAGTAGAAATAGGCAAAGAGCAGATGGGATTCATGAAGGGTAGGGGAACAACAGATGGTGTATTTTGTCTGAGGCAACTAATGGAAAAATTCCGGGAAAAGCAAAGAGACCTGCATGTGGTATTCATTGACCTTGAAAAGGCTTATGACCGAGTCCCAAGACAAGAGGTGTGGAGGAGTCTGAGGGAGAGGAGGGTGCCAGAGAAGTACGTTCGACTGATACAAGAGATGTACCATAATGTATTTACCAGAGTGGGGAGCAGTACTGGGGAGACAGAGGGGTTTGAGGTGAGAGTAGGATTACACCAAGGGTCAGCTCTGAGCCCATTTATCTTTAACATAGTGATGGACGTTTTAATAGAAGAGGTAAGGGGGGCAGTACCATGGAACATATTGTATGCAGATGATATTGTTCCGTGCGCAGAGAGCAGGGAAGATCTGGAAATGAAATTGGAAAGATGGAGGCAAGTACTGGAGGACAGAGGAATGAGAATAAGTAGATCTAAGACAGAATATATGTGTACCACCAGTGAGGGGGATGATAGAGAAAGTATTCAGCTTAGGGGAGAACAGATAAAGAGAGTTGATAAGTTTAAGTATTTGGGATCATTTGTTAATGCTGGAGGAGGTATGGAAGATGAAGTTAAACATCGGGTACAGGCAGGCTGGAACAACTGGAGAGCAGCCTCAGGAGTTCTTTGCGACAAAAGAATACCACTGAGATTGAAAGGAAAATTTCATAAGACAGTGGTAAGAACAGCAATGCTGTATGGAACAGAAACAGCAAGCATGAGGAAGACAGAGGAGAAGAAGATGGATGTGGCAGAAATGAGAATGCTTAGGTGGATGTCTGGGGTGACAAGAGAGGATCGGATAAGAAATGACTACATAAGGGGGTCGACAAAGGTGGTGGAAATATCAAAGAAAGTGCAGGAAGGGAGGCTGAGATGGTATGGACACCTGATGAGGAGAGATGAGGACCACGTTGGGAGACATACTATGGAGATGGAGGTTCAAGGAAGAAGAAGAAGAGGGAGACCAAGAAAGAGATGGAGGGACTGTGTCAGAGGAGACTTACAGGAGAAGGGGATTGATGAGGCAGAAGCGCAGAATAGAAAAAGATGGAAACGGCTCATCCGCAACGGCGACCCCATATAAAAATGGGAACCAGCTGGGAAGAAGAAGACTAGGGGGATCAGACCCCAACTGGGATATTGCAATACCGGCGGCACTGAGTACTCTGAATCATTCATATCATATATCAATTAAATTGTCACCGCATGAAGCATTGTATGGTACCCCAGTTAGAACGCCTTTCCATGTATTAACGCCTACAACTAATCTATCAAATCCTTTAAAAGAATGTATAAATGCAAGCAAAAGTCGATATGATATCCTTCGAAAGAATTTAGAAGAATCACAAATCATAATGAAAAGGAATCATGATAAAATAGCGAAGCCAACTAAAACATATACCGTGGGTGATAACGTGTATAAACAGATCAATGTGCGTAAAGGACTCAATTATAAACTAACACCTAAGTTTGAAGGCCCATTTAACATTTTGGAAACATTACGGGCAATAGGTCTAGAGTTCAAAACGTATCCCAACCCACGGATGAGAGAATAGTACCATTGGCTCACTTAAGAAATTAAAAAAAAAAAAAAAAAGAGAGGGAATGAAGTGAGGGAAAAATTTTTTATTTTATGTGATTAAAAGTTTTCTTCTTAATACAGGAGTAATTACATATATTTTTCTCGTTACAGGTTTCCAAGATGAATTTTTTGTTGTTGGGAGTGATATTGTTCGCTCAGACATTTTTCTCGTGTGGGATGAGCTCTAAAACTAAAAGTATAGATTTTAAATATGGCACTATAGTTGAAAGACAAGAAGACGTTTTTATTACATCGAGCAACGTAGTTGTAGAAGTGAATATCCAAGCAATTTTTCTTCCAGAGAATGATGTCACTAGCTTAAAAACCGCCATTTCAAGGTTTTCTGTCTCATTGGATGAGTTGCATAGAAGACATTTTCATTTGACTACAGAGAGTTTGCTTGGATCGACATTAAAAGTTGCAGAGATGCTATCTGATGACTTGAAAAATAAGACTTACGAGACAGAATCTTTGGCCTATGACCTTTTGATGTGGACTGTAGGACACGAACATAAAGAAAGACGAAATCCGTTTATTTATGCTGCATTAAAAATCTTTGGGTCTATTGCAAGTTTAGGTTTAGGAATTTCCAATTGTCTTAAGATTAGTAATCAAAATAAGAAAATTGAGTTCTTGACTCATGAAGATGAATTGATTATGTCAGAACTAAGGAATCAGTTAGCTTCGATCAATCAAATTATGGATTTAGTAAATGAACATTCAAATAATATCATTCAGATTATGGAAGTACAGGATTTGTTGGCGACGTTAACGTATTATGATTCAAAGATAGATCACATACATAACAGAATTGCACATTTCATTGAGAAATCCAAGGATTATGTAGAAGCTATCACGTTAGCAACTAAAGGTGTACTGTCGCCCCATTTGTTGCCTATAAATTACTTAAAGTTAATTCTGGAGAACGGAAGGGATAAACTAGGCTATGTTCCTTTGTTAGGCGAACGTAAGATAGAATTTTATTACAGCCTAATTACAGTAAGCGTTGAAAATAACAAGATTATGATTACAATTCCCTTTGATTCTTCTGATGCCTGGCAATCTTACAGGATATCACCATTTCCGACTTTCATGACGAATCACTCAAATCCAGTAATATCCAGTTTGACAGGACACGTATTGATTTCCCCAGACAAGGAAACATATACGGTCATTAAAGACTTAAATCAATTAACTCACTGTTCAGACGCAACGGATAGAAAAATATGTACAGCTGACTCATTTTAATTCCATAAAAACTTAATGGATTCATGCGAGTTAGGTATAGTGCTAGACGGTGCTCTCTCCCATACAAGTGAAAATTGTCTGGATAAGCTTTATCCCTTTGACAATAATGAGTTCAATTGCAGACTGAACAATGGCTCGTGGATACGATACGACAAGGACGGCTTCAATGTATCATGCCCGGACGGATCCACGTCATTTGCACACATCTTTGTTGCAGCAGATGGTTGTATCGGGACTTCCCCTAATTCCATGGTGACCGGACTAAGGACACTCATCAGAGAACGAGCCTACTTCGTGAACTTCACGTGGACGTCTACAATGCCAGCACTACCTCTCCCGTACAACAAACAGGTTGCCAAGCGGTTGATGAAATTGACCGAGATGGACCACCTGTCACTGACTTATAAGGAATTTCTTCACCCCATACTACTAGCAGGATTAAGCGTTACGGTGATAATATTTATCGCCGTGAACATCCTTGTTTGGCGTAGGTTACGGAACAGTTGGAAGCTAAAACAGAACGCTTCGCCATGTCCAGACAAAACTCCTTATTTAATTCAGTTTAAAGCCATTTGAAGTGGCCACCTCATTCGCTAAAGGAGTAAAATGCTGGAAATTGTGTTTGTACGAAAAGCTGTTAGTACGCTAGTAATATGTAATTGAAGAAATTATCTACATTGCATTGTTAAAGATACATTTAAAAAAAAAATATTTAAAAAAATATAAATCATTTTTTCTCTCGGCATCTAATAAAATATATAAGCCGGAATGTTAAAAGAAAAGAGAAAAAAAAATAAATAAAAATAACAGAATCTATGGGCATCTAATAAAATATATCAGCCCTATATATAAATATATGTATATATATATATATATATATATATATATATATATATATATATATATATATATATATATATATATATATATATATATATGTACAAAACCGTGGTACGTGTACGTACCAGGAATTCGTGTTTGTGCACTAAAATTGAATCTTTACCAAGGTAACAAATATTTTTATTAGTTACCGTATTGTGTTAATCTATGTTTCTGACAAAGGTAACAATTATTCTTTAACAAGTTACCGAATCATATGTATATCAGTATTTTTTTGGTACCATATAATCATTTGCTAGCAATGTACCATATATATGATCTGTATTTATCATGCATTTTTTTTTCTTTGCTTTGGTAATATCTTTTCATATGCATTATTGTTATTATTTTTTTGATGTGCCTATTTGGACATTCGTCCTCATTTGCTTATGGCTAAATTTAAACAAAGAATAATACATATATCCAGTCACACCTAGTAAACATGTTTTGGCTTGTTGTTAAATTTTTTTGAAAAAATTGAGATAGCTGGCCAAGCTAATGTAATAAATGAAATAGTTAATTATTACATGTTTAAAACACATGGCGTAATATGTCATTGTGGATGAAGATGCTAGCGTGAGATTTGCTGTAGTCATATAAAATCATAAACAGGATGTACTTTGCAGCCTCGGCAATGTAACATTTTTCTTAAACTCAACACAAATGCATGGTGTGTGAAAGATTGTGTCGTCACCGGATGCAGGTGTCTTCCGAGAAAGAATGTAAAGTTTCCATATTGTGTTTAAATGCTAAGACAACTAAGCATACGATATCTGTGATATCGATAATTTAAGCAGTTCATATCTATACTTCACCTGAATTGGTCATCCGACCAAACCAGCTCCACTCCTGTTATGGAGATGTTTAACACTGTTGTTTTTAGAGAATAAATACTTTTTAAAGTTACTAAGATGAACTTCATTTTCAAGACTTACCATATTAAACAACACATACTCAATGTGTGCATATAAAAGTAGCACACTAATACATTGTTGGTAACGTCCTTGCCTGGTGATCGCCAGATTGCTGTTCGAATCCCGCTCAAACTCGTTAGTTCCTTTGGTCGCTGAAACCTCACCATCCCTGTGATTTAAGGATGGGGGATTTGGGGAAGCTTATAGATCTATCTGCTGAGTCATCAGCAGCCATTACCTGGCCCTCCTTGGTCCTAGTTTGGGTGGAGGAGGAGGTTGGGCACCGATCAAATGTATATGTGATCAGTCTCTAGGGCATTGTCCTGCTTGATAGGGCAATGTAATTGTCCCTTGCTACTGCCATTCATGAGTGGCCTTTGAACCTTAAAACGAATATCTACTTTCAAAGCCCCTAGGGAAAATAATAACTTTAAATTTCTTAAATACATTAGCCCTTTTAATTTGCTTGCTTTAATAGTCATGAAACTAAAACATGTTATCTTTTGTGTTTACTTAGTTGCATAATGTTCTGGCGGAATATCTTCATAATAGTCCAGAGTTATTCATTTACTACTTCCTTTCTAGTTTAATGGCAAAGGTTTTTCTATTTCAGCATATAGCTTTAATCATCTGAATTATAAACATATTAATAATTAGAGTAATTACAATTTGCTTTTTCATTATTCTTACTACTTGAATGACCCTTTTTTTCATGGAAATTTTGAGTATGAGGTTATATTATCTAATTTTCCATTTCATTGTCTAGGGTATTTAAATTAATAGAGCGCATTTATTTCTAGTAATAGATTTACCTAACACATACTTAGAAAGGAAATTTTTTAGAACGATTATCTTTCCTAAAAACTATCTGATATACATTTAGATTATCAAACAACTCTAAATCCTAAATGTAATGTTAGTAAATTGCAACGTTATGCAATAACAGAATTTCAATAAAACAGTTTTAGACTTTATAGAAATATCTCAATGGTGTTACTATAATTCAGTTTCGTAGGGATGATACTTATAGATAACGGCAGTGCCTTGTTTCTCATTCCAAAGATCAGCCTTGAACTCAATGACACCTGACATGTTGGAAATTACGAAGCAGAAACTGAGAGATGTCACTACTAGTAAATTAAATTTATTATTTGTGGTGAGAAGACATGGTCACAGAGCTCAACTCCTTCAAGTTTCATTAATATATAGCGAGTTTGATCAAAAATATAAAAGGGTTCATTCCCTATAAAGTAATTAAATCCAATCTAATTAATTTTCTCCAAAATCTGACTAAACGTTATGTTAATTCCCAGGCTCGACCGGTGGTATTTTTTTTTTTAATTAAATCTCATTTTTGGAAAACTGCTAACTATCTTAAGCGTACTAACACCAAATCACCCACATACACACAGTCACACACACACACACACACACACACACACACACACACACATATATATATATATATATATATATATATATATATATATATATATATATATATATATATATATATATATATATATATTTACATATATATACATATACATATACATAGCCTGTAATTTTCGAAGATGAAGTTTTTTTTTTTCTTTTTTCGTTAGGCTATGGAATTCATTATCTTTTTTATATTTTGATAAAAACGACTTATAGGCAAAAAGGCAGTAGTAATTATTTTCCGAAATTCTCATATTATGAGAAATCGGTCTTCATTTTTTTCCTTTTAGAGACTGATTTGATAGACTTTTGTATATTTAAGATTATCATACAAATTATAAGGCAACTAATAATTTACTACTCTGGAAATAATAGAAAATGGTAACTTTATTGTATATGGGATGGCGGGTTGGGGTGGGGTTGGGGGTGGGGGGGGGGGTGGCGTCACTGGAGTTCTAATTACGTCTTTAGTTAGTAATATAAAAAAGGAGACATGTGCTGTGCATGGTTTAGAGGTCCACATCAGACTTCACCTTACCACTCGTATCTTATAACGCTTAGGGCAAGTACCCTAACTATGGTGACATAGGGCTTCTTAATTTTAACAAGACTACCAACTTCTCTCTCTCTCTCTCTCTCTCTCTCTCTCTCTCTCTCTCTCTCTCTCTCTCTCTCTCTCTCTCTCTCTCTCTCTTTGTACAGGCAATAGAACTAACAGAAGTCGCCTAATGTTGATAGAAGTTGAATAAGTTATTGCTAAATATATATACCCTTGCATATATATATATATATATATATATATATATATATATATATATATATATATATATATATATATATATATATAAATATATATATATATATATATATATATATATATATATATATATATATATATATATATATATATATATATATATATATATATATATATGTGTGTATCCCGTAACTGTACTTTTTGTATACAAGAATCTCTCTCTCTCTCTCTCTCTCTCTCTCTCTCTCTCTCTCTCTCTCTCTCTCTCTCTCTCATCTTCTTCTTCTTTCGAAGTCTTTCTATATATCTTTCAATAACACTTGTTTGTTCTACTACTATCAACCCCCTACTGCTAGTATTAGTTTCAGTTTACACTAGCAATTCAGTGCAAATTTCAATGAAATAAGATGGTCAAGATGATAAAGATTAGGGAACAAATAAGTGAAGTATTAAACTTGGCGGAACATTGTTGGAACCTTTTTGAGGGGGCATAATGTTTACCGTGTAGCTGTTACCGAAGGTTTGTAACAGTAATATCTCCCACCACTTTTCTTCCTTGGCAACAATGAACGACTATAAATTTAATCTAGCTGTGTAATTCTTCTGTTTTCCATTACAGTGAAGGTAATCCAAAATAATTTCATTGACATTTAAATAATTTTACGGTTAAAGTGGTATTCTTTCTTAGAGTGAATCTGATCTCATAGAATTATTATTTAAGTCCAGACCTAATGTTTTCAAGATCTAGCAACTTAATGCTAGACTAAGCCTACTCTAGAGTAGGCTTAGCATTACAGATTCGCGTTGGACGAAAAAAAAGTTTATAAAATAAACTCTTCTGTTAATATTGTAGTTACTTAACCTAACTTTACCAACTCTTACCTTACTGGTAAAATTATAGTTTAACACAGGACAACATTTATAATGGAGAAAACAACTTTTCCTACAGTAAATAGTGAGCTTTCAGTGAATTTGTTTTCAATTTCCGTCACAAATAAGCCGTTCTCCTATGATCCAACCCTTTCCCAACGGATACAGGTGGGAAACGGGGTCCTTTGGTTGGGGGAAAACCGAAAAAAAAACGTAATTATTTACAACTGAAATAAAGGTAAAATTCATTGGAAATATAATGTTAATTGTAGGAAAAACAGTTTGTCCTTTAAGGAAAGTTTTTCCTGAATGAAAAGATAAAATATGTGATTCGTTCAAAAGGCCACAAAACCTAATACAACCAACCTAACCTAACCTAGTATTTCCCAGGTCACAGTCCTAGCTTCGGGGCAAGCCCCCTGGAACCCCCTTCCCAGGTCACAAACCCTAAATGTTATGCACATATAATGCAATACTTTATTTCCTTTATATACACTAACACTATATACAGCAGGGTCCTAAATTGCAAATAATGGCTGACTTACAAGCAGATACATGCGAACTGTAGGACGTAAACAATCAAATAAGAAATAACCCAGGAGTGTAGAATGCTAATATTTTGTGTAATTTTTCGTGGATTTATTTTGAGCCCTAGAAAATAATGCATAGAAAAGAAAAGGTTAGTTTTACTATTATTTAACGATTCTCCTGTAAGTTTTCTCCACCCAAGACCTATGGATCCACTTCCTTAGGATATAATTGGGTTTACCTTATTAACTAATCATTTGTGACGGAAATAAGGGTAATTTTTTAAGAAAACGAGAGTTTTTTTTTTTAGTAAAGCTTTTCCTACATTGTTCTAAAAATAAAACCACTTTACCTTCCCTCATTTTACATACTGTACTTACTCTAACTACCCTTACCTTAACTACTCTTACCTTTTCGACTCATGCCTTGCTTACCCATCACTTTGCCTACCATATCTTTCCCTGCCACCACTTTGCCTACCATATCTTTTGGAAAATTTACAGTTTCATTCATTATGGGAAATCTATTATAATAATATATTTCCCGAGTAAAGCAAGTCTTTTGTAGTATTTCTGTAAAATATTATCTGTCGCAAATGCCTAGTTCTTTTTATATCGACGATCAAACTCACGCTACTCATGTCTTCCTCCCAGATTTTTTCTAAGTCTGTTGTTATTGTTGACTGTGTCTTGTATTTGCTTAAATGAGCCCTGTAACCACTATAATCCGCAGACAAACTAGTCCACAATAAAGTCTTACACGTTTGGCCAATCACAGCACCTATCCACTATGACGTCATACATGTTTGGCCAATCACAGCGCGACAATACAACAGCGCCACATTACATCTTTCCCATGCATTTCATTTCGTTCTTAGAAATGGAGGCAGTAGCAAGCACGTCATCTCATATTGCACAAGAAGTTGAAATTCCATCTTCTTGTCCCGACTGTTTCCTAACTTGCAATGAATTTGTTGTAAGTTATTCGGGGATTATTGAAAACCTAGTGGATTTGTGCCAGAGAGACAATTTAATTTTACAAAATCAAAATTGGCCTGCATGTCAAGGAACCTTCCCAACGGCTTCACGTTTTCCTCAAAGCAGCAACACATCTTGATGAACCAACAGTTTAAGGTAAGCTTCATTAATTTATAGAGTATATTATAATGGTGATAGTATAACGATGTATGCAGCAGTACCATCACTTTGGATTTGGTTTGATGGATGTGTTAGGTAGTGGCTGTAAGTGGGGGTGGCCTCGCAGGGGTAGGCCTAGGTAGGGGTAAGGGGCCCTAGGTTAGGTGGTTGTATTAGGTTCGGTAGTGTCCCAAAATTCACTGTGGCCTTAAGGGGGGGTCGCAGGTGGGGCGGAGGCCCCCCCCCCGGTAGGCCTAGGTAGGGGTTCAGGGCCCCTAGGTAGGGGTACAGAGCCCCTTGGCTAGGTTAGGTGGGTTTATTAGGTTCAGTAGTGCCCTGAAAATCACTGTGGCCTTAAGGGGGGGGGTCGCAGAGGGGGCGGAGCTCCCCCCCCCCCCCCCCCCCGGTAGGGCTAGGTAGGGGTATAGGGGGAGGGGTGGTGGAAGGATAAGTATTCATTTATTGCAAATGTCATTTGACGCCCCCCCCCCACCCAAAACCCCGGTTCCTACCTGGTGTCCCCCATAATTGTTGGGATGAAGTAGGGTCTTTCTGCATTCTAGAACAACTTAGTAAATCTCTAAATCGGATGGTTTGCGGTCAAAATAAACGTTAAATTCGTTGGAACTACACTATTTCTGATGCAACAAATATATTTTTATTCCAGTTTCCCCATAATGGATGAAACTGTAAATTTACCTAACTTTCCCTGCCACCACTTTGCCTACCACCATTTTGCGCCTATCCTAACCTCATTTTACCTACCCTTCCCTTACACTATCTAACCTCACATTATATACCCTAACCTTACCTAACCTCACCTTACCTGCCCTTAACTTACTTTTCCTTACCTTACTTGCCCGTAACTTACTTTTCCTTACCTTACTTTCCCTTACCTTAATTACCAATACTTTCCTAACCTTTCTTTACCTACCCATACTTTACCTACCCTTACCTTACCTACCCATACTTTACCTACCCTTACCTTACCTACCCATACTTTACCTGACCTTACCTTACCTACTTTTATTTTACTTAGCCTTACCTTACCTACTATTATTTTACTTAGTCTTACCTTACCTAGCTTTATTTTAAGTATTATTTCACTTAACCTTATCTTATCTAGCCTTACCTTACCTAGCCTTACCTTACCTGACCTTACCATAACCCCCTCTTACGTTATGTACTCATACCAGAAAATAATCAGATTTAGAGATACAGGACCCTACTTAATAACTACAATAATGGGGTTCCAGGGTGGGAAATTGATGTTTTTTGGTGAGAGAATACAGAAAATGGATAAAAGAAGATAAGCTCTCTATCTTAAACACACCAATCCTCGTGAAAAAGAAAAGTTACCATAGTCATAATCGAATAATGGTAATGAAACATGGTCAAAACACTGAAGGTTCTGTTTACCAGACTCAGACGCATAGAAAACATGATTTTCCATCTCATTTTCTATGGAGTTGAGTTGTACATAGCAGTCTTCATCATAATATTATTTCAAATACCTTTTTACTTGAGCTCATTATCTATTGGTTTTTACTCTGCTGTATACTTGCTTCGTTTGCAAATAAACATTTACTCACCTCTCCAATGTTCTGGCAAGCTTATTACATTTGCTACACACGTTACCCTCATGGGCTAGTATTTTGGTATTGATTACTAATTATACAAACTTCAAGGAGTAAATTGGCAAATATTACCATAACCTTTTGGTTAACCACTTCACTTTCCTTAAATATAATCAGAAGTTGCAAACTTTGACAGTTGGTGATCAATCTGTTCACTCAGAAACCCATGCACAATGGAATCTATGGCAGTCTCCTACTGACACATGCCTTTTTAGAAGGATGTATGAATTAAAAAATAGCAGTTAATTGGCTGATCTTGAAACAAAGCAAGCAATAAGGTTTCAATATTTTTACCATACCTATACTTCATAACCAAACACAAGATGCCACTCAACTTCGAGATTTGTCTTCTATTTACAACAGAGTCAACTTTTCCTCGACGGAGCTGTCATTCCTCTTTAAGAGTGTCAAGCTTACTGGTTACCAAATCAGAAGTTAGACCACATCCTTGGAGCATAGTTCTTGTGCCATGCTCTAGGAAAAGAGTACTTTTGCTGCTAGTCAGTCCTCAGAGTCTGTTGCCAAGCCTCATACTCCAAAAGTAGCTATCCAAAGGTTTGGCCCCTTCTTGATTGAATGTCTTTGTACCTTATCCTTTGACTCGGATCATAAGTTTCTATATTATTATCATTATTATTTTTTAAACATCTGACTTAACCGGTAGTTATATATATAGCTTACGTCCCTGACGTCACGGCAGAAATTTCAAAACTCGCGGCAATCGGCGATTGGGTAGCCAGGTGTACCACTAGTGTGGCCTCTAGCCAGTTACCTGGAACCATTCCAGTGATTCCTCAGATCTTCCCTGCCGCCGCACCGGCGACATCGTTGGATATTTCACTCGTTGTTAACCTGAATTATTGCAGTTATCTTGGTGATGTACAATTTGGTTTTGGCTTTCGCTCGTTTGGATTCGCTTTTGGATTTTCTTGAACCACTATTGAATTTTGTTATTTTGACCCTTGCTCGTTTGATCTCTCTTCTAAATATTCAAAATGTCTGACCCTTCTCCAACTTATAGAAAGTGTGTGAGAGGTTGTAAGGCCCGGCTTGCTAAAGCCTCTATTGATCCCAACTCCATTTGTGTAAAATGTAGAGGTAAAGTTTGTGAGTTGGGTGATCGTTGCGATGAATGTATTATTTTGTCTGAGCGTGAGTGGTTAGAATTTGACCACTACACTCGTAAACTTGAGAGAGATAGGATTAGACGGAGTTCTTCTCGTTCTTCTAGAGATTATTCCTCTTCCCGTGTCAACGAACCTAATCCTTCCCCTGTAGTGGTAGTTACAGATCCCACTACTGTTACTGCTGATAAACCAACTCTAAAGGACATGATGGTGGCCATTCAAGCCTTGGGCGTGAGAGTTGAATCGGTTGCTGCGGACAGAACCCAGTTAATGTCCGATGTTAAACAATTAAAAAGTGTCAGTGCTAAAAATGCAGTGAATTTAATTAGTGCAGTGGAGGGTGCGTCTGCTCGGACCTGTCGTTCTCCTAGCCTTAGACCTCTTCCAAGCTCCCCAACCCCTGGGAGAAGGAATGTCGAACGGCGAAAGGAAACGAGGCGTTAGCGCCCGACCAGACGTCCCCTCGAGCGTACCTGTTGACGCTTCATGGGACGCTCGCCCTCACCGAGGGAAAGGTGAGGTGAAAGTGTTTTCATCATCTTCGGATGACGCAGCGCCCAGACGGGGCTGGCGTCACGCTTCCAGACCTCTGAAGAGGAAGATGGACTCTGTCGATCAGCGTCGTGTCATGACGCTACAAGCTCCTGGTTGTAGTCATTGGAGCAGTCTGGAGCGTTTTCCTTCTTCTGAAGAAGGCTCTCCTGCCAAGCACCCTGTAAGGATGTCGGAAACTGTCAAGTGTCCAGCCCAACCAGTTGCAGGACAGATTTCTGAGACTGGCATGACCTCGGTTCATGCTCCTCCTCCACCTTCAGATTGGTTGTCGTCCTCTGGACGCTCTGCGCGTTTCTTGAACAACGTAGAAAGCGAGCTTGTGGTAGAGGTAACGTCTCCTGTTTTGTCACAAGAAGTTGACCCTAATTTTAGTATGCTGCAAGATATGCAGCAGAAACTCTCTTCTCTCATGCAAGTCTATCAGCCTGCGGACAACAAGAGAGTGGCTCGCCATGACCCCGAGCGTCAGGAAGCTTCACACCTTGACGCCAAGCGTCAGAAGGCTAAAAGTCGAGAGGCTCTTGACGACGGACAGCTTTCCAAGCGTCGAGAGCATGATAGTCATGACGCTGAGCATCAAGCAGACAAACACAACGCCGAACGGCATAATAAGGATCCTCCTGTTAAACGTCGAGAGACTCATCCGCATGACACCGAGCGTCAAGCAGCAAGACGTAACGCCGAGTGTCAAGCAGCCAGACGTGACGCCGAACGTCAAGCAGCTAGACGTGACACCGAGTGTCAAGCAGGATGGGACGCCAAGCGTCAAGCAGAACGTGACGCTGAGCGTCAGGCAGTTAAGCGTGATGCCGAGCTTCAAGCAGTGAGACGTGACGCCGAGCGTAAGAGTCTCGGACGTCGTGATGATGCCAGTTGAGCCGAGCGTCGAGATCGCGCACGCCTTAGTTCCAGTCGTAATGATCGCGAGCGTCTTAGTTCTGAGCGTCAAGCATTGGGACAACGTGACACCAGACGTGATGATCTTGGACCCCTTGACGCCAGAAGTCATGACCTTAAGGAGTTGCCTCCTGATAAAAAAGACGTCTCAACCTCGGTTAGAGCATTGTCGGAGGAAGGGATCGACGATCATCTTTCCCCTACTGAGCTGTTAGAGGAATTCTTGGAAGGAGAAGATCCTAAGACCCTTCATCCTTTGGTTGACCTTAAGAAACTCATGAGAGTTTTTACTGAAGAGTTTCCAGATTATTTTGTGCCTGTTGCTTCTCGTTCACCACCTTCAGAATTTACGCTAGGGAAGGCGTCGAAGGAGTCTCTTTTTACAAAGATGGTTCTATCTCGATCATCAAAGAGAGCTTTGAGGATGATGGGAGACGGGATGCAGTCCAAGAAGGACCAGGGAAAGACGGTTTTCTCTTTTCCCCCAGCTATATTGACCTCCAGATCTAGTGTTTGGTACGAGACGGGAGAAGTTCCCGGCTTGAGAGTTCCTGCCTCTGCCCAAGGAGACTTTTCAAGTTTGGTAGACACTCCTCGTCGGACGGCCATGAGAAGGACCAAAATTCTCTGGTCCACTTCAGAACTTGATCATCTTCTCAAAGGCATCTTCAGAGCCTTCAAGGTATTCAATTTCCTTGATTGGAATCTGGGAACCTTGGGGAAAAAGGTTTCTGCCTTAAAGGATGTTGACACTGATAGTCTCATCCATATCATATCATGCAAGGACAAAGCCTTAAGGGATGGATCCAATGAGTTGGCAGCCCTTTTCTCTGCGGGGGGCCTTAAGAAAAGAGCCCAAATGTGTTCTTTTCTGTCCATTTGGGTTACACCCTTTCAGAAGTCAGAATTGCTGTACGCACCTCTCTCTTCCTCTCTTTTTCCTCAAGAGTTGGTCAGAGAGGTTTCTTCCGCTTTAACCCAAAAGGCCACACAGGATTTGGTGTCAAAGACTGCAAGGAAGGTTCTACCTACTTCCTTCACTAGCCGCAAGCCGCAGGAAGAAGCTCCATTCCCTCAGTTTTCGCAGCCCTTTCGAGGGAAGACTTCCAGTAGGGGTAGTTCCAGACCCGAGGGAAAGAGAGCAAGGAGAAAAAGATCCAGACCAGGGTGAAGCAGAGTCTGACTGCTTTTGCCTTCAGACAGCAGTAGGAGCCATACTAAACAACTTCTGGCGAGCTTGGGAGAAGAGGGGAGCAGACCTTTGGTCCATACAATTACTGAAGGAGGGATACAAAATCCCTTCCATAGGGAAACCTCTTTTAGTATTAGCTCCGATAGATCTCTCTGCCAGATAAAGAGGGGAGTCGAAGAGGCAGGCTATGCAACTTCAAATGTCTCTCTTGTTGGAGAAGAAGGCAATAGAGAGGGTGCGAGACTTGCGGTCACCAGGTTTCTACAACCGCTTATTCCAGGTTCCCAAGAACTCGGGGGGATGGAGACCAGTCCTGGACGTAAGTGCTCTCAACGCCTTTGTTCAGAAGACAAAGTTCTCCATGGAGACATCGAAGTCTGTCCTAGCAGCAGTAAGAAAGGACGACCTCCAGGATGCTTACTTCCACATTCCCATTCATCCGAGGTTCAAGCATTACCTGAGGTTCATTTACAAGGAGGAAGTCTTCCAGTTTCGAGCCCTGTGTTTCGGCCTCAGCACCGCCCCTCAAATATTCACGAAGCTGATGTTAAATGTAGCAAGCATACTGCACTCAAGAGGTATCAGAGCCTCCCTGTATCTGGACGACTGGCTATTCAGAGCTCATTCCTATAATCGCTGCCTGAAGGATCTACAGATGACATTGAGGTTATCAGAAGAACTGGGTCTTCTTATAAACAGAGACAAGTCTCAACTGACACCATCCCAAAAGATCCTTTATTTGGGGATGGAGATTCAGAATCAAGTTTTTCGGGCTTTTCCGTCACCCTCAAGGACGGAGCAAGCCCTCTTGAAACTTCATTCCTTTCTAAAGAAACGGAAGTGTTCTGTGAGAGAGTGGATGAGTCTGCTGGGAACCCTCTCCTCGTTGGAGCAGTTTGTCTCCCTGGGAAAGCTGAATCTTCGTCCTCTTCAGTTCCACCTCAATCGTCATTGGGACAAGGAAAAGGATCTAGAGACAAAATGCATCCCCATTACGGAATCTGTAAGAAGTTGCCTTCAGTGGTGGAACGACCCGAGCAGACTTCAAGAAGGTCTCTCCCTGGAACAAAGGAACCCAGACCTTGTGTTGTGTTCCGACGCCTCGGACTTGGGGTGGGGAGCAACACTGGGTAAGTTGGGGATCTCGGGTCTGTGGACAAAAGATCAGGAAAAACTCCACATCAACTAGAAGGAGCTGTTAGCAGTCCTGTTGGCCCTCAAAGGTTTCGAAGGGTCAGTATTGAACAGAGTGGTGCAGGTCAACGCTGACAACACTACAGCATTGGCCTACATAGCCAAACAAGGCGGAACCCACTCGAGGTCCCTTTACGAGACTGCGAGGGTTCTTCTCTACTGTGCAAAAGAGAAGAATGTAACCCTTGTGACAAGGTTCATTCAGGGGGAAAAGAACATGATGGCAGACAGTCTCAGCAGGAGAGGTCAAGTTCTGTCCACAGAATGAACACTTCATCAAGAGGTCTGCAAGAACCTGTGGCGGATTTGGGGTCATCCGTGTATAGACCTGTTCGCAACCTCGAAGACGAAGAGGTTAGAGACATACTGCTCCCCAGTGCCAGATCTCGAAGCAGTCCACATAGACGCTTTCCTTTTAGACTGGTCCCACCTGGACGTGTACGCATTCCCTCCGTTCAAGATTCTGCACAAAGTGATGCAAAAGTTTGTGTCACACGAGGGAACCAGATTGACTCTAGTGGCCCCCTTTTGGCCCTCAAGAGAGTGATTCACAGAGGTACTAGAATGGATGGTGGACACCCCGAGAAGCCTTCCATTAAGAGTAGATCTACTCAAACAATCCCACTTGGAAAGGTACCATCAAAACCTCCAAGTTCTACATCTAACTGCCTTCAGACTATCGAAAAACTCACAAGAGCTAGAGGTTTTTCGAAGGAGGCAGCTAGGGCTATTGCAAGAGCAAGGAGGACTTCTACCATCAAAGTTTACAAATCCAATTGGGAGGTTTTTAGAGAATGGTGCAGAGTCAACTCTGTTTCCTCGCCCAGTACCCCTATGACTCAGATTGCTGACTTCCTGTTATACCTTAAAAGGAAACGTAGCTTTTCATCTTCTACCATCAAGGGATACAGGAGCATGTTAGCGGCCGTCTTCAGAAGGAAACGTAGCTTTTCATCTTCTACCATCAAGGGATACAGGAGCATGTTAGCGGCCGTCTTCAGGCATAGGAACTTGTACCTTTCTAATAATAAAGACCTGCAGGATCTTCTCAAATCCTTTGAAACATCTAAGGAACGGCACCAGGAATCACCAGCTTGGAATCAGGATATAGTCCTGAAGTTCCTAATGAGTGACAGGTTTGAGCCCTTGTACTCAGCTACATTTAAGGACCTCACTATGAAGACTCTATTCTTGGTCAGTCTGGTGACAGCTAAAAGGGTCAGTGAGATTCATGCCTTTAGTAAGAACATTGGCTTTAGAAATAACAAAGCTATCTGCTCCTTGCAGCTAGGCTTTCTTGCCAAGAACGAACGCCCTTCTCAACCCTGGCCCAAGGCTTTTGAGATTCCGAACCTTTCAGATGTGATTGGTGAGGAATTGGAGAAGGTTCTGTGCCCAGTAAGAGCCCTGAAGTTCTACCTGGACAGAATGAAAGAGTTACGAGGCAAGTCAGAAGCTCTTTGGCGCTCAGTCAAGAAGCCCTCGTTACAGATGTCGAAGAAGGCTCTATCCTTCTTCATCAGGCTCTTAATAAGAGAGGCTCATTCACATTGTAGTGAGGCAGACCTCAAGCTTTTGAAAGTCAAGACACATGAAGTTAGAGCTGTAGCAACTTATGTAGCCTTCAAGCAGAATTGATCTTTGCAAAGCATTATGGACACAACCTTTTGGAGGAGTAAATCTGTGTTCACCTCACATTATTTGAAATGTGTCCAGACTCTTTATGAGGACTGCTACACTCTGGGACCATTCGTAGCAGCGAGTGCAGTAGTGTAAGGATCTACCACTACATTCCCATAACGTAATACCCTTTTCTTCTCTTGGAACTTTTTTATTTGTATGGTTGTTTGTGGAGATTGGTCGACAGTCTTCCACAATCATTGAATTTAGTCAGGTGGTCAATTTTGTTCCTTGAGAGTGTCCAGAACAAGGGTATTGGAGGAGATCCTGTCACATAGAGGTATTTACACCGGTTTGACAGCTCCTAGAGGTCTTCAGCCCCCTGGGTGGATTGCTGGATCTCGTAAGGAAAGCGGACATAATGAGACAGGAATTCATTGAAGTCAGCTTCCGTATCAGGTACGAACCCTTAAGCTTGTTTATTAACTCTTAAGTAAATTCCAACAATGTTGGCTGTCTCTGACCCTCCACCAAAGGTGTCAATCAGCTATATATATATATATATAATTACCGGGTAAGTCAGATGTTTAAAACTGATATTTTCATAATAAAATAGATTTGTTCCGTAACCGAAATACAAATCACGCTATTTACATAGGGTATTACTTTCGGCGTAGCTGAATGACGAGCCATTAGATTTTTAACGAGGGTTAACTACCCCCTCGCTAGTTAGCAAGGGGGTAGGGGAGGGGTAGCTAGCTACCCCTCCCCCCTCACACACCGGTGAACTGATTCACTTCGCTTTTGGCTCGGGTGATGGTCAGACGTGTCTGCTCTCACCCTCGCATATTGACAGCCTTAATCTTTTTTTGCTTTATCTTTCAGTTGTGTGTTCGGAAGTTGGCCTGTACCTCTATCATGCGGAAGTGCCCTGCCTTACCCGACCGCCCTTGTGGGACTTTTATGTCGGTGGTCGAGACGGATCCTCACACCTTGTGTCCGTACTGCAGAGGTCAACGGTGTGATAAAGACAAAGTGTGCAGTGAGTGCAGGGAGTGCTCTACCTCCCAGTGGGAGAGGTTTTCCCGGCGACGGAAGAAGAAGTCTAGGCGGGATCTTTCTCCTTCAAGGGTTTCCTTGAAGAAGGAAGGTTCCAAGGACTCTTCTTCCGTTGCCCAAACCTCCTCCGAAGCTCCCACTCGATCGGTCTCTCGTGAGAGGCCGTCGAGTGGTAGCGTAGGCCATTCTTTTGTTGACCAACCTCGGGGTTCGGGAGAGGGAGTTGCCTCCCATAGCGAGGCAGCTCCTCCTCCTCCGGGGGAGGATTTTAATAACACTGTGTGTAATGATGATTTATTACAGCTTTGGGCTTCCTTGGGGCTTAAGGGTTCGCCCTCCAGGGAAACCCTGTTTGACTTGATCCAGTTGGGCGCAGCTGTCAAGAAGTTGCCGGCGATAGCGGAGGTAGATCCTTTGTCTATCGTCGACGTTGTTGTGGCAGAGGCTTCCGACGGGTCGGGTCAAACCCCTGCCTTGGTCACTGATGTCGCTGAAGGCTCAGTTCCCCCCTCCGAACATCCTTCGACGGAGGAGCTTAGTCCAACGGTCTCTCCTGTGGGTGATTCTCTCCCTCGGGGCAGTTCACTGACAAAGACTCCTCTTCGGAGGACCGACGATGGTGTTCCCGCCCCTAGAGGTCGTCTTCGCCGCAAGGCTCGCCCTCCTCTTCACCGTAGAGATCTTCCTTCTCCCTACAAGGGAGTTAGGAGGCGCCTTCTTTGGTTCTTCGCCCTCGACGTCCCCCGCAGAGGATCCTCCTCGACGTGAGTCGACCGTTGCAGCTGCATCATTAGACCTCTCTGCAGATCGTTCGCGATCTCCTACGCCTGCCAGACCTGTGGATCATCCTTCACCGTTCCTGGATGCAGATACGCAGTGGGCGCCCACGCACCCCGTTATCCAACGGGCACCGGTCCCTTCGGGGCAAAAGGGCTTGTCTCACAATGTGAGCAAGTCCCTCAAGTGCCAGGTTTCACCTGCGTGCCCACGTTCTCCTGCGCGCTGCAAGCGCGCTCCTGCTGTTGCTGAGGACCATCCTGCACCAGAATCAACATGCCAGTGATCTCCTGCAGCAGAGTCAACTCGTCAGTGCTCTCCTGCTCGTCACCGATCTCCTGCTCACCAGCGCTCACCTGCGCGCAAGTGCTCACCTACGCGCAAGCGCTCACCTGCGCGCAAGCGCTCACCTGCGCGCAAGCGCTCACCTGCGCGCCAGCGTTCTCCTGTGCACCGGTGATCTCCTACTCGCCAGCGCACATCTGCAAGCCCTGTTCCTGACACGCGCCATGTGCGCCCACGATCTCCTGCGCGCCCACGATCTCCTGCGTGCCCACGATCTCCAGCTCACCAGTGATCTTCTCCTGCGCGTCAGCGCGCACCTGCTCGCCATCGTTCGCCCCGAGCGCCCACGATCTCCGGATTTGGGTGCAGGCAAGAAGACTCTTCCTTCTCCTTCTCGCCTGCGATCACCTGCGCGCCCACGGAACTCGACCTCGCCTGCGCGCCATTGTGCGCACTCACCTTTGCGCACTTCCAGAGTTGAACGAGACACTACGCGCCCACGAGAAGTCTCCTGTACGCGCCCACGAGCAGTCCCGGGTACGCGCTTCTACACCTACTGGTCCTGCGCCCCAGCTGTCTTCTCCAGACCGCGCTCCTGCACGCCCGCGCGATCCATCGCCTGCGCGCAAGCACTCTCCAGCGCGCCCGCGTGCCCACGATCCTGCTCGCCGAAGGTCACCTACGCGCCCACGCGCAAAATCACCTGTGCGCAGTCGCTCACCTTCTCGCCCTACGCGCCATCGCTCGCCTGCGCGCCATCGCTCGCCAACATGCCATCGCTCGCCTGCGCGCCATCGCTCGCCAACACACCGTCGCTCGCCTGCGCGCCTTCGCTCGCCAACACGCCGTCGCTCGCCTGCGCGCCATCGCTCGCCAACACGCCGACGCTCGCCTGCGCGCCGTCATTCTCCCGGCTGCCAACGCTCTCCCTTACGTCCACGCCCCCCCCCCCCGCCCCCTCGCCCCCCCCGCCCCCCCCCCCCCCCCCCGCCCCCTCGCCCCCCCCCCCCCGCCCCCTCGCCCCCCCCCCCCCCCCCCCCGCCCCCTCGCCCCCCCCCCCCCCCCCCCCCCCCCCCCCCGGCCCCCCGCCCCCCCGCCCCCTCGCCCCCCCCCCCCCCCCCGCCCCCTCGCCCCCCCCCCCCCCCCCGCCCCCTCGCCCCCCCCCCCCCCCCCCCCCCCCCCGCCCCCTCCCCCCCCCCCCGCCCCTCGCCTGCGCGCCCCCTCGCCTGCGCGCCCCCTCGCTCGCGCGCCCCCCTCGCCCGCACGCCCCCTCGCCCCCTCGCCCACGCGCCAGCGCTTTCATCTCAGCGCGCCCACGCGCGAACGTTCGCCCACGCGCGAACCTGTGATTTTTCCATCGCGCGAACGCCAGCGCGACCCCAAGCGCGATTCCCATTGGGTTTCGCAACGCGAGCAGCCTAGCGAGTCTTCAGGAGCGCGTACAACCAGGTCATCATCTTCACGACCCCCCCCCCCTGCAAGCGCAGAACAGCGCGCTCGCAGGAGGAGGGGAAGTCTTCAGAGAGGTCTAGGCACCAATCTTCTTCTTCTTCTTCCTTTCAGGCAGGCCCTATGGTTTCTAATCCGAAGGATTGCCTGATCCCCTTCCCTCCAGTGGGAGTCTCTGACACTGCGTCTGTCAGTCGGCAGCCTTGGTTTGGGTTCCTTATCAGAGCTGTCGTCCAGGCTATTAAGCCTGCCTTCGCTGATTTGGGTCTCAAACCAACGACAGCTTCTACCCCACTGAAGAGGAAGAGAGGAGTAGAGTTCATAGTGACTTCTCCTAGGGTCAAACTGGCTCCTAAGAAGTCCGTAAGGAAGGCTCCTTCCCCCTCTCAGACGTTCTCTCCTTCTCCTGTGGACGAAACTTTTCCGTCCTCAGGAGAATCTATCGAGGTGAGACCTTCTCCCACCGCAACAATGGGAGAAACCCCACCATGAGTAGGAGAATCGTCGCGTGTTGGGGCAGGGAAGAGCCCTCAGACTTCTTTACTGGAGTCCTGCATCCCTCCTAGAAGGGAACCGAAGGAGTCAAAGACTGTCCTGAAGTCTTCTTCCAGGATTCGACCAGAGCCAGCGAGACCCCAGGAGAACGTCCACGTGTCCCCCCCAAGTAGAGCAGTTGGGGACAGGAGACTTTGCTGCCAGTACACCAGGAAAAGAGCAGCATGATTCAGAGCATGCCTTCTGGCAAGTCCTGACTCTGATGAGGCATCTCAACAAGTTCAAGGACCCCGAGACCGCCCCTCGTGAAGGCAAGGATACTGTCCTGGACCAAGTCTATGGCACTCAGAAACCCTCTAAGGCCAGTGCGGCTCTGCCTTAGTCCCAAGGGGTGAAGAGTGCCAGAGATAAGGTTGAGGGCCAGCTTTCCGAGCTCGCCTCCTCCAGCCGTTCCTCTGCTGGTAACAAGCTCCTCCCACCTCCTCGTGTGCAACAGAGGAGGTACTTTTGAGATCATGGGGGAGCCTTGTTTAGCTCTTCCACTCCATCACTCCGTGGAAGAGCTTACCAGGGAGTCTCTCTTGAGAGACTCTCCAGCCGGCAGGTGACATTCTCGGCAACAGAGATCCTGAGTCAGGAGAAGGTCGCAAAGTGTGCCATGCAGGCCACTTCGTGGCTGGATGTCTGGCTAGGGTCTCTGGGCATCCTGCAGCGATCCGAGGATCTGTCCAAGGAAAGCACCAGGATATCCCTGGAGAACTTCCTCCTCTCGGGCACACGTACCATCGAGTTTCTGGCCCACCAAGTTTCAAATTTGTGGGCAAACTCGATCTTGAAACGACGTGATGCGGTGGCTGAGAGGTTCCACTTGAAGGTCCCAGCCGTGGATGTCTGCAAGCTCAGACACTCTTCCATCCTAGGAAAGAGCCTGTTTGAGCCCAAGGATGTGGAACAGGCAGCTGAGAGGTGGAGGAAATCGAACCACGATTCCCTTCTCCAAAGGGCTCTTACATCTAAGCCCTACAAACCTCCAGCACCTCAACAACCTCGCCAGTCCAAGACGATGAAACCGGCAGCGGCAGCAAAGACGAAGGTGTCCTAGCAGCAGCCCTTTCCTGTCAAAGACAAGAAGGGCGGAAAGTCCTCCAGGGGAGGCAAGAATCCTAGAGGCAGCGGCCAAGGCTGCAAACGCTAGGATTGGCAATCCCCCTGCATGTCCACCAGTGGGGGGATGCCTGCAAAGTTGCGCATTCAGGTGGCAGCAACTCGGGGCCGATTCCTGGACGATCTCCGTGATCAGTCAGGGATATCGCGTCCCGTTCATAACATCTCTTCCTCCCCTGACAGCGAATCCAGTGTCGTTGAGCTCCTATGCCATGGGATCGGCAAAGGGGCTAGCCCTTCGGGCAGAAGTCGAGACCATGCTCAAGAAGGATGCTCTCCAGGAGGTCGTCGACGGCTCCCCAGGCTTCTTCAGTCGACTCTTTCTTGTAAAGAAGGCATCTAGAGGATGGAGACCCGTCGTCGACCTCTCAGCTCTGAACAAGTTTGTCAAACAAACTCCGTTCAGCATGGAGACAGCAGACACAGTCAGACTTGCAGTGAGACCGCAAGACTTCATGTGTACACTGGATCTGAAGGACGCGTACTTCCAGATCCCAATCCATCCGTCTTCCAGGAAGTACTTAAGATTCAGCCTAGAAAACAAGATCTACCAGTTCAAGGTGCTGTGTTTCGGTCTCTCCACAGCACCCCAGGTATTCACCCTGATATCTTCATGGGCACACAGGATCGGCATCCATCTCCTCCACTATTTGGACGACTGGCTGATCCTGGCAGACTCGGAGTCGACCCTTCTTCGACACCGAGACAAGCTTCTGGGACTTTGCCAGGATCTAGGGATCATGGTAAATCTCGAGAAGTCTTCTCTGCTTCCATCTCAACGACTGGTATATCTAGGCATGATATTGGACACCAATCTCCACAAAGCCTTTCCATCAGACGACAGGATAGCAAGGCTGAGGAGGGTCGCAGATCCTTTCCTCAGACGAGAAGAGCTTCCAACCCAATCTTGGTTACGTCTCCTAGGTCACCTTTCATCCTTGGCCCGTCTGGTTCCAAACGGCCGCCTCAGGATGAGATCCTTGCAAATGCGGCTCAAGTCCCGGTGGAATCAAGGTCACGATTCCCCAGAAATTCTGGTCCCTATGGGTCCTGCGGAGCGGACGGACATAAACCTTCGAAGGAGTGGATCTTCTCGTCCTCCCCCTGGATTTGATGCTATTCTCGGACGCTTCAAAAGAAGGGTAGGGGGCCCACGTTCTGAACCACAGGATCTCAGGCCTATGGTCAGAATCATAAAAGTGCCTCCACATAAATCTGCTAGAAATGAAGGCCATATATCTGGCACTTCAACAGTTCCAACAGATCCTGGCGGGTCACTCTGTGGTGGTGTTGAGCGACAACACCACGGTAGTGGCTTGCATCAACAAGCAGGGAGGTACCTTTTCACAACAGCTATCCCATTTTGCAGTAGAGATACTGAGATGGACCGAATTCCACTCGATTCCACTATCGGCTCGCTTCATTCCAGGCAAGAGGAATGTGCTCGCCGACAGTCTGAGCAGAGCATCGCAGATAGTGACTAGCGAGTGGTCTTTGGATCCTCTAGTAGCCAACAAAGTCCTGACTTTGTGGGGTTCCCCGACAGTGGACCTGTTCGTGACAGCCTTGAACTCCAAGCTTCCGCTGTACTGTTCCTCAGTCCCGGACCTCAAGGCACTCTGGCAAGATGCCTTCCAACAACGGTGGGACAACATCGACATTTACGCCTTCCCACCATTCTGTCTGATGAGAAGGGTGCTCAACAAGACCAGACTATCGGTCAACCTGTCAATGACCTTAATAGCTCCGCTATGGCATCATGCAGAGTGGTTCCCGGACCTTCTGCAGTTCCTGACGGAACTCCCGAGAGAACTTCCTCCACGACACAAGCTACTCAAGCAACATCTGCAACACTGCAACATCTTCCACAAAGCCGTAGCATCGCTTCAGCTTCACGCCTGGAGACTATCCAGCATCTCCTCACAGAGAGAGGCTTTTCACAACAAGTTGCAGAGAGAATGTCTGGACACCTGCGAAATTCATCTGCAGGGGTCTACCAGGCGAAGTGGAGAGTCTTCTGTGGTTGGTGTCGTGGAAGGGGTATCTCTCCCCTCGATGCCACTATTCCAGCAATAGCGGAGTTTCTTGTGTATTTGCGGGAAGAAATGCGCCTTTCGGTCTCGGCGGTGAAAGGCTATCGCTCAGCCTTAAGCCTGGCCTTCAGGCTGAAAGGAATGGACATTTCCTCCTCACTGGAACTTTCTCTACTCATACGAAGCTACGAGCTTACCTGCCCTCAGTCGGAAGTGAGACCTCCTCCATGGAACGTGGTTCGTGACCTCAGGTCCCTTAAGAGACCTCCGTTCGAACCATTACGCCAGGCTTCTGATCGTCACCTGACTTGGAAGACGGTGTTCCTGCTCGCTCTGGCCTCAGCCAAGCGTGTCAATGAAATTCATGGTCTCTCGTACGACGTCGCCCATTCAAGGGGATGGGGGGAGGTAACGTTCGGGTTCGTGCCTGAGTTTGTTGCTAAGACTCAAAATCCTGGAGTTCCGGACCCACGGTTCGGCTCCTTCAGGATTTCGAGTCTCCGTTCTGTAACAGATGACCCAGACCATCTCCTACTATGCCCAGTAAGGAGTCTGAGGCTCTGTCTTAAGAGAACAGCTGCAGTTCGTCCTCGAGTGCAAGCCCTGTTTGTGAGCACAGGAAGGACAAAGAGGAGGGTCACTAAGAACACCATCGCAGCTTGGATTCGCAGGGTCATCCACCATTCCCTGAATCTAGACCCTCCTCCGTCACGTCGCCCTAGAGCACACGATGTCAGAGGCATCGCTACGTCCCTGGCATTCAAGAGAAACTTCTCGGTGACGCAGGTTCTATTAGCTGGGGTCTGGAAACGTCAAACGACCTTCACAGCCCACTACCTGCAGGACGTGACCCACAGGAGGCTCGATACTTTCTCTATCGGCCCTGTGGTGGCTGCACAACAGCTGGTCTAACCTCAGGCTCCTTAATGGACAAGTAGCAGAAGGTTGAGGGCATTGTTACCCTGTTTTAGTCTGCATGAATGAAAAATTATGCCTGGCCCTTACTCTTTTCTTCATCCTCCCCTCTCTTGGGGAAAGCAGCTTCCTGGGTTCTCTGCATAGCTGACCTTAAACCACTGCAGGTAAACCATGCTTCCTTGTGTTCCTAGTATTAAAATAATACTGCCGCGTCCCCCATACCCTGACAAGGTGGTATTGGGAACGTCCTAGCCTAGAATTCCATCTAAAGGACTTCAGGTCAACTTCCTAGGACGAGTCACACCTCATTCCTTCACACACAAGCTTATGTAGGCCGCACGTTCCTTGCGGAGCAAGGAACTTGCGAGGTGCAGGGACTCCTTTTCTCGAGTGCTACACACTCGGATTCTGAGTCCCCGTGCAAAGCCAAAGCCAGTGAGGCTGGGACTTACCACCCTACCTAAGGGTTAAGTCACCCTATGTAAATAGCGTGGTTTGTATTTCGGTTACGGAACAAATGACAAATTCGGAGATAATTTGTATTTTTCCTAACCATACAAACCTTAGCTATTTACACATACTTGCTCGCCAGCCCTGTCCCCGGTGAAGTCCTACTTCTAAGCGAAGTGAATCAGTTCACCGGTGTGTAAGGGGGGAGGGGTAGCTAGCTACCCCTCCCCTACCCCCTTGCTAACTAGCGAGGGGGTAGTTAACCCTCGTTAAAAATCTAATGGCTCATCATTCAGCTACGCCGAAAGTAATACCCTATGTAAATAGCCAAGGTTTGTATGGTTAGGAAAAATGGAGTTTTTATGATAAAACAAAGTGTTATGAATACTTACCTGGCAGTTATATATATATAGCTGAGTCTCCGACTTCGGCAGAATTTAATCGAAAATCGCGGCAACCGCCTTGTGGTGGTTGTGTGGTTAGATGGTTAACAACCCTTACAGGGTGGTACTTGGAATCATTCCCGTTTTCTGTTCCTCAGATTATCTTTGCCCGACCTGTCTCCTGAGGGGTGGTGGGTGGGCTTTAAAATATATATATAACTGCCAGGTAAGTATTCATAAAACTTTGTTTTATCATAAAAACTCCATTTTTATGAATAGTACTTACCTGGCAGTTATATATATATATATATAGCTGATTCACACATTTGGAGGAAGGAAACAGACAGAAAAAACATAGTTGGGGAAACAACAAAAGAGTTGTAGGAGAACAAACACCTTGATTCCTTACCTGCTAAGGTAGCTGACTTCAAAGGTAACTGCCTCTAGAGTCGCTTTCCCTTAGGAGTGTTCAGCGAGGAGTAGACCTGCTACGCTGCAAACAACTCAATCGAGTCTGTCAAAGGGGTAGGACCAACAACTTGACTAGACTTCAGAAACTACCTTCGCCCCATAAAATAAAAAAGAATTGCAACCTTACTAAAACTAACCATCTAATCTTGCAGAAATAGATATAAGCTATCTATCTGGACTGAGGGAACCGTACCACAAGACGAGGACCTCAGACAACCATAAAAAACACAAACCCATATACAAGTACATAAACTAAGGTTGAGTGGGGGGTAGTAACTCCTTTGCCTAATACAGAAGCCGCAGCTACGTATGGGCCCAAGGTATAACTCTTGTCATAGTCCACTCTTACCTCTCTGAGGTAATGAGAAGCGAAGACAAAGTTGCTCCTCCAGAACGTTGCGTCCATGATCTGCCTAACTGACATATTTTTTCCGGTATGCCAGTGAGGCAGCAATGGCTCTTACTTCGTGAGCCCGTACTTTTAATAGGGCGAAGTTTTCTTCCTCACAAAAGAGGTGGGCTTCCCTAATAGTTTCCCTCAGGAAAAAGGACAAAGCGTTCTTTGACAGGGGTTTTTGAGGATCCTTCACCGAACACCATAAGGAGTTGGAAGCACTCCTCACGTTCTTAGTGTGGGCCAAATAAGCCTTGAGAGCCCTAACCGGGCAGAGGAGGCTTTCCTGTTCCTGACCCACTAGATTCGTGAGGTTAGGGACTTCAAAAGTCCTGGGCCAGGGTTTCGAAGGGTTCTCATTCTTGGCGAGAAAGTCGAACCTCAAGGCACAAACCGCTCTATTTTGGGTGAAGCCTACACGCTTCTCGATTGCCTGGACCTCGCTGATCCTCCTGGCAGTCGCTAGAGTCAAAAGGAAGAGGGTTTTCTTAGTCACATCTTGCAGAGAGGCTTGCGAGATAGGTTCAAACTTCTTGGAGCACAAAAACTTAAACACCACATCCAGGTTCCAAGAAGGGGGTCTTAACTGCACTTGCTTCGTTGTCTCAAAAGACCTAATGAGGTCCTGCAAGTCCTTATTCTGAGATAACTCTAAGCCTCTATGCCTAAAGACGGTTGAGAGCATGCTCCTGTATCTTTTAATGGTAGATACAGCCAGCTTAGCATCCTGCCTGAGGTACAAAAGAAAGTCTGCAATCTGGCTTAGAGAGGTAGAGGACGAGGAAACCTTGTGTCTCCTGCACCAAGATCTAAAGGTCTCCCACTTTGACTGGTAGACTTTGTGAAGAGATCCTCCTTGCTCTGGAAAGCCGCTTGTGCCGAAAAGCCTCGAGATCTAACGAGCTTCTCGACAGTCTCAAGGCAGTCAGATTGAGAGCGAGAGGGTTTTGATGAAATCTCTCGAAGTGGGGTTGTCTGAGAAGATCTGGACTTGCTGGGAGTCTTCTTGGAACGTCGGGAGTCTTCTTGGAACGTCGGGAGTCTTCTTGGAACGTCCATCAGCAACCCTACCACTTCGGTGAACCATTCCCTCGCAGGCCAGAATGGAGCCACTAGGATCATTCGTCCCGAATCGAGGAGAGCGAATTTCCTGACAACCAGATTGATGATCTTGAACGGGGGAAAGGCATACATGTCCAGCCCCGTCCAATCCATCAAGAAGGCGTCCACTGCAACAGCTTCCTCGTCCGGGACTAGGGAGCAGTAGTTGGGGATCCTCTTGTTTAGACTGGAGGCGAAGAGGTCTATTACGGGTCTGCCCCACAACTTCCAGAGGCTCCGACAGACATGCGGGTTGAGAGTCCACTCTGTGGGAAGGACTTGTCCCCTCCTGCTGAGCATGTCTGCCCTGATGTTTCTCTGCCCTTGAACAAACCTTGTCAACAGCTGAGTCTCGTTCTTGTTCGCCCAAAGGAGAAGCTCTCTCGCAGTTGAGAACAGAGAGAGGGAGTGAGTTCCCCCTTGCTTCCTTATGTACGCGAGAGCTGTGGTGTTGTCGGAATTGATCTCCACAGTCTTTCCTGACATCAATTCCTTCCTGTTGATATGCCAACTGATCTGACTCCCTTCCCAAATACCTGAGACCTCTTTGTTCCCTAGTGTTCCTCCCCAGCCTGACTCGGACGCGTCTGAGAATAACACTAGGTCGGGGTTCTTCTTGAACAAGGAGATCCCTTTTCCCAACAGAGCTGGGTCCAGCCACCACATCAAAAGATCCTTGATGTTTGTCGGAATGGGAAAAGAAAAAGTGTCCTCCTGGATCTTTCTGTTCCAAACCTTTGCGAGGAAGTGTTGCAGAGGCCTTAGGTGCAGTCTCCCCAACGGGACAAACTGCTCCCAGCAGACTCATCCACTCCTTCGCTGAGCATTCCTGCTTCCTTAAAAAGTCTTTGACTTTGTCCAGGCACCTGGTCTGCCTCTCCTGGGAGGGAGAAGCCTGAAAAAGAACTGAATTCAGAACTATCCCCAAATAGAGAATAGTCTGATTCGGCTCGGTCTGAGACTTCCCCCAGTTGACGATGAGTCCCAGGTCCTGAGTCATCGTATACGTCTTCATTAGGTCCTCCAGACATTTTCCTTTCGACTGTGATCGGATCAGCCAGTCGTCTAGATAGAAGGATACCCTTATCCCCTCCTGGTGTAACCAGCCTGCGACATTCGCCATTAGTCTGGTGAAAACTTGGGGAGCTGTGCTGAGACCGAAGCAAAGTGCCCTGAATTGGAAGCACTTGCCGTGGAACACAAATCTCAGATATCTCCTCGAAGACGGATGAATGGGGACGTGAAAATAAGCGTCCTGCAGGTCGAGAGATACCATCCAGTCGCCTGGACGAACTGCAGCCAGCACTGACTGAGTCGTCTCCATGGGGAACTTTGTTTTCTCCACGAAGGCGTTCAGAGAGCTGACATCTAGGACTGGTCTCCATCCCCCCGAGTTCTTGGGAACCAGAAACAGGCGATTGTAAAAGCCTGGGGAGGCGAGGTCTTGAACCGGCTCTATTGCTCCCTTGACCAACATCTGGTCGACTAGCTCCAGAAGAGCCTCTCGTTTCCCCGCGTCGGTGTACTGAGCCACTAAGGCTAGGGGAGTGTCTGAGAGAGGTGGTTTCTTTAAAAAGGGGATCTTGTAACCTTCCTTGACGACTGAGAGGGACCAGGTGTCCGCCCCTCTCCTTTTCCAAGACTGCCAAAAACGAGACAGTCTTGCCCCTACTGGCGTCTGGAGGACTTCCATCTCATTTTTTGGACCGGGGCCTAAACGCACCTCTGCTGGTCCTTGGTCCTGACTCTTGTCTTCTCCCCCTAAAATCCACTCTCGAGGAGGTCCTGCCCCGAAAGGGCTGTTGAAACTTCTTCTCTTCCTTCTTCAGAGGAGCAGGAGCAACAGGTAAGGTCTTCCTAGCAGACCGAGACAAAAGGTCCTGAGTAGCCTTCTGTGCCAGAGAAAGGGAGATATCTCTGACCAGAGCTTCAGGAAAAAGATGACGTGAAAAAGGGGCGTAAAGCAGCTCCGACTTCTGGGCAACAGTCACAGATCTAGAGGTGAAGGAGCACAAAAGGGCCCTCTTCTTTAAGACCCCTGCTGAGAAAAGGGAAGCCAATTCATTCGCTCCATCCCTTAGAGCTTTGTCCATGCAGGACATGATACTCGTCAGGTCCTTCGCGTCCTCCAGGAGTTCAGACTTCCTGGCCAGAGTCCCGAGAGACCAGTCCAGGAAGCTGAAAACCTCGAAAACCCTGAAAATTCCCTTGACGAGGTGATCAAGCTCCGACATGGACCACATCACCTTGGCAGAGTTTGAAGCATGCCTTCTTGCTGAGTCCACAAGAGCCGAGAAGTCACCTTGGGAGGAGGCAGGCACTCCTAACCCCAAAGGTTCCCCTGTCTCATACCACATACCGGCCTTGGAAGCGAGCCGAGATGGTGGAAAAGAAAAGGTGGTCTTGACAGCCTGTCTCCGTTCCTTCATCCAATCATCCACCTTAGCATGAGCTTTCCTGGCCGAAATTGAAAGTTTCATTTTGATGAAGGCCAAAAACTTAGTAGCTTTCTTCCTGGTAAATTGAGACTGAGGAGAACGAGGGGCCGAAGGTTGAAATTCCTCCCCATAAAGTTCCAAAAGAGAGCGAAAAAGAATCTTATAATCACTAGAAGAGTCGGCAGGTTTTTCTTCCTCTTCCGAAATATCTTCGAGGTCCTGCTCAAGGATAACATCCTGAAGAGTTGGGCTGCCAGCAGTCTGGCACCGAGAGCTGTTTGAATCCTGGCGCTGAGCGCCGCTAACATCCAGTCGGCGAGAAGCGGTATCGTCACGATGACGAGAAGCGGTATCGTCACGATGACGAGAAGCGGTATCGTCACAATGACGAGAAACGGAATCGTCCTGAAGATGCAGGCTGCCTTCGCCTTGAAAATGCAGACTGCATTCATCCTGTTTCCGAAGAAACGAGGCGGTAACGTCCTGGCGTTTCGAATGAGAAACGGAATCGTCACGGCGCCGAGAATGAGAGGCAGTATAGTCCTGGCGCCGAGAGAGGGGGGAAGGAAATTCCTGGCAGCGTGCCGATGAAGAGGGTGTGCGTTGTCGTATGGCCGATGAAGTGCGCAGAGGTTTCTTGGGAGAGATACTAAGTTCTCTCTTAGAAGAAGATCTCTTAACAGGTAAAGAGATGTCCTTACGTCTGACGGACTGAGAAGGGTGGCTGAAAGCTTGAACTAACGATGAAAGTTGTTCCTGCATAACAACCATGAAAGCTTTAGTAACCTCCGCTGGCTCTCGCGGTGCCGAAGACGGCAGTTGTCGTACGGCTTGACTGGGAACGCTGGCAGAAGAAGCAGGGAGTTTAGCAGGATTAACTGGGCTAAGGACTCTCTGTTTCGCCCTCTTAACAGGAACAACATCGAAATCGTCTTCCGAAGGATCAAAATCTCGGCTACTCGAACCGGGAGAGGGAGAGCGAGACTGCACATCCCGGTTCCACCCTCTCTTCATTGGTCTTGATTCGTAACGCCAATTACGTCTGGGATAACGATCAGGCGAAGACACAAACGTATCCGACACGCCTTTTCTACGGCGGTCAAGAGCAGCCTGGGAGATCGCAACAGGACTGTCTGAGGCGACGACTGACCGAGGATAAGCACCTCTCACCCCCTTTCAGCTTTCGACGTACCTTCTCCCTTGGTCCTGGGAGCTTGGTAGAGGTCTAGACCTAGGGGTATGACAGATTCGATCAGTCGCCACCTCCACTGTACTTTCACAAGCACTAATTTCACTTACACCCTTACCTTTAAAGGCCTCCAATTGTGCTTTAATGGCCTCTAATTCAGAAGCTAATTTAGCATACCCGGGGTCATCCGTAGGCACAGATCCTGTAGAAGGGGCAGGAGTTACTTCATTCAGGAAAGGAATAACTTCCAAAGAGGTTACAATTTAAGGGTCAATAGATAAATCTAAGCTAGGCTCACTAGCAGACTTTGACTTTGATTTAGCTCTCCTAACTCTATCAACCTCAAGTTTGCGCACATAGCGCTTCATAGCTAACCAATTATCATCATTTAAAACCTCGCATTCCTTGCACCTATTATCTAGAGCACATTCAAACCCCCTGCAACCCATACAGATAGTGTGAGGGTCAACCGACACTTTCGGCAACCTCACCTTGCAAATATCATTCGCTCAAATACGAAAATGAATTTTTTCACTCATGATAAGAAAGGAAAAAAGACAAAAAACAAAAAACAAACACGATTGCCAAATCCCAACACAGTGTACTTCACCAAAAACGAAGTCCAAAAAGGCGATGAAGGGAAAGCGATCCGAAAAAACTCTAAATGGCGGACCAACGATGTTGTCGATCCGGCCGGCAGAGATAGTCTGAGGAACAGAAAACGGGAATGATTCCAAGTACCACCCTGTAAGGGTTGTTAACCATCTAACCGCACAACCACCACAAGGCGGTTGCCGCGATTTTCGATTAAATTCTGCCGAAGTCGGAGACTCAGCTATATATATATAACTGCCAGGTAAGTACTATTCATAAAAATACAAATTATATCCGAATTTGTCATTTTTGAACATACTTACCCGGTAGTTATATATAGTTTAATTCCCCCCTCTTCCGCTCTAGAGACCTATGGGCATGGAAGATCTGAGGAATCACTGGAATGGTTCCAGGTACCTGGCTAGAGGGCGCACTGGTGTTACACCTGGCTACCCAATCGGCGATTGTCGCGAGTTTTGAAATTTCTGCCGTGACGTCAGGGACGTAAGCTATATATATAACTACCAGGTAAGTATGTTCAAAAATTTATTTTGTTATGAATATATCATTATTATAATTATTATTATTATTATTATTATTATTATTATTATTATTATTATTATTAACTAAGCTACAACCCTAGCTGGAAAAGCAGGCTTCTATAAGCCCCAGGATGCCAACAGGAAAAATAGCCCAGTGGGAAAGAAAATAGATAAACTATTTGAGAAGTATTGAACAAATAAATACAAATATTTTAAGAATAGTAACAATATTAGAACAGATTTGTCCCGTCACTCTATACAAACCCTCGCTATTTATAGGAGATATTACTTTCGGCATGGCTGAAAGAAGCGCCATAATACCTTTAGCAAGTGATAACCACCCCGAGTGCTGGTTAGCAAGAGGGGTGAGGGTAACGGGTTACCCCGCTCACTCTCACACCAGGGGTGAGCACCCACTTTGCCTTTGGCTTGGGGCGAGACATGTTGTCTCTCTCTCCGCTCCAACTTACCGGCCATTTGACTTTTTTTTTCCTTTCTTATTCTTAAACTTATTTGTTCCGTAACTGAAATACAAACCATGCTATTTAGTAGGGTTATTACTTTTGGCCTAGCTGAAATGGCAAGCCATTAAAGTGTAGCGAGGGTTAACTACCCACACTGCTAGTTAGCAGGGGTTAGGGGGGTTAGCTTGCTACCGCTCCCACTCACACACCTGTGATTTACCTCACTTTACTTTTGACTTGGATGGTGAACGGACGTTAACGCTCTTCATCCTTCGCCTTTATTGGACTGCCATTAATCTGTTTTTTTGCTTTTTCTTTTTCTAGTGTGTGTTTGTGTATTGACTTCTGCAAGCATGCGCACCTTCCCTGGACTTGCTGGCTGGCCCTGTGGAACTTTTATGTCGTGGTGGAGACCGATCCCCACACCCTTTGTCCCACCTGCAGAGGTCAACGGTGTGATTGTAATAATAAGTGTAGTGAGTGTAGGGGGTGTCTTCCTCCCAGTGGGAGGGGTTTGGGCGACGGCAGAAGAAGTCTAAGCGGGATATTTCTCCTTCGAAGGGGGAAAACCGAAGGCCTCTTCTTCCGTCTCCCGACCCTCCTCCAAAGCTCCTACTATTCGGTCTCTTCCGAGAGACCGTCGAGTAGTAGCGTAGACCAGTTTAATATTGGCCAACCCGGGTCCTTAAAAGATGGTGTTGCTTACCCTAACGAAGCGGCCCCACCTCTCCCCACGGGTGAGGCCTTGTCACTAACTTCCTTGTTAGAGGTTTGGTCGTCCTTGGGGCACTCGGGTCTGCCCTCCAAGGACGCATTGCTGCAAATCATCCGCAGGGGTGCTAGTACGCAGCATTCATCGTCGCCGTCAGAGGTAGATCCTCTGGCCCTTGTCGACGTTGCGGTGTCAGAGGTGTCACCTATGATCTCGTCCGACTCCTCTGCTCCTCCAGACTATCCAGCTGTTGCTGCCGACTTAGTTTCCCCCGTTCCTGATCATCCTTCGAGGGGAAAACTAAGTCCGTCTGTCTCTCCTGCGAGTGTTTCTGCCCCTCAGGGGAGTTTACTCATAAAGACTCCTCTTCGGAGGACTGCTGCGGCGTATGGACAGCTTGCTGATCCAACGGCCCCTAGAGGGCGTCTTCATCGTAAAGCTCGCCCTCCTCTTTGCCTTAGAGGTCTCCCTTCACCATCGGTGAAAAGGCGCCTCTTCGGCTCTTCTGCTTCATCGTCGCAGCCATCACCTGCAGAGGAGCCTCCTCTGCAGTCATCTTTTGGCCCTCGACCTTCAACCATGCCTGAACCTGCTACTAGTCCTCCGACTTCGGTCCTGGACCTCTCTGCAGATCGTTCATGATCTCCATTGGTGGATGCTCGCCCTTCCAAAGGGCACATCCCAGTACCTGCCCAACCATCTAACAGACCTGCCGACCTTCCATCACCATTCCTGTCCCTGGTAAAGCCTTCGGTCCTGGACCTCTCTGCAGATCGTTCATGATCTCCATTGGTGGATGCTCGCCCTTCCAAAGGACACATCCCAGTACCTGACCAACCATCTAACAGACCTGCCGACCTTCCATCGCCATTCCTGTCTCTGGTAAAGCCTCTTGAGGCTCTACCGAAGTGTGCAGCTGTGCGCCATCGCCCTTCAGCTTGCCAATCTCCTGCAGTGCACCAGCGCTCACCAGCAGCCCATCAGCACCAGCCTGCTCGTCAGCGCTCTACAACGCTTCGGCGCGCCCCTTCACCTGCTTGCCCTCATAGACGGCAGCTGCAACATGCGCCTATGCACCAGCGCTCTCCTGCGTGCCAGCACTCTCCTGCGCACCAGCGCTCTCCCGCGCGCCAACACTCTCCTGTGCGCCAGCATTCTCCTGCACATCAGTGCCCTCCTGCGTGTCAACACTCTCCTGTGCGCCAGCGCTCTCCCGTACGTCAGCACTCGCCTGCGTGTCATCGAGCTCCTGCACGCCAGCGCTCTTCTACACGCCATCACTCCCGTGCGCGCATGCGCCATCATTCGCCATGCGTGAGCACCATCACTTGTCCGCGCGTACTCGCCATATCTCTCCTGGGCACCAGATCTCGCCTACACGCTCACCTACGCGCCAGCACTCTTCCGCGCGTGCTCGCCATCTCTCTCCTAAGCGCCAGCACTCTTCTGCTTGCCAGATCTCTCCCATGCGCACGCTCCAGGTCACGCACACCCGAAACTTGCCCACGCGCCTGCGCCAACATTTGCCCGCGCGTGCGCGCCAACACTCGCCAGCGCCAGCTCTCGCCTGCGCGCCACCCCTCGTTCGCACGCGCCAGCCAGTTTTCGCCCACGCGTCAGCTCTCCCCTGCGTGCTAACTCTCTCCTGCACGCCAGCTCTCGCCTGCGCCCGCGCGCCAGCAATCCCCCGCACGCTCGCCCGCACGCCAGCGCTCACCAACACGAGTAAAGGAACTGCACTCGGTCAGGTCACCTTCGCCCTAATCCCCTCCCTGCAAACGCCTTTCAGCGCGCCCATCAGGAAAAGGGGAACAGGCTTCTGCTGAGGGGTTCAGGATCCCTAAACTGCCTTCTTCTAAGGCGGACCCGCCTATAAAGGAAACTCCTCGCAAGGAACCTTCGGTCCCTTTCTCTTCAGGGGATCTGTCAGAGCTGTAACACAGGCCTTCAATCCTGCCCTGTCTGGCCGCTCATCGGAGCAGCCTATAGCTCCAGACTCTCAACACAGAACCATGGCTTCTTCCACCCCCCTTAAGAGGAAAAGAGGAGTCTCTGACGTGGTCATTTCTTCGAGGGTAAAACTGATTCCGGTCAGGCCATCAAGGCTAGTCCCTCCTGTATCTTCCCTGGAATACTTTCCCACCTCACCTTTGCCAAGGGAGTTGCATGGGGAAAGGACCTCCTCCATTCCACCGTCGTAGGAAGCCTCCCCTCACGCAGAGAGTTCCCTATCGGAGATCAGGAAGGACACGACATCCAGGCCTTCGATGTTGAAGTCCTACCTTCTTCCTCGGAAGGAGCCCAAAGACTCCAAGACTTTGCCAAAGTTCTCCACGAGGACTACCAAGACGGAGACAGCCAGCCGCTCGAGAGATGTCCGCGACCTACCCCAGGAAGAGCTCTTGGGGTTGGAAGATGGAGACTTCGCTGCAAGTCCGACGTCGGAAGGAGAGCAAAAAGAGTCAGAACATGCATTCTGGCAGGTGTTGACTTATTAGAGTTCTCAACGGGTTTACCGACCCAAAGATCCTCGCTCGGGAGGGCAAGGACATGGTCTTAGACCATGTCTTTGGCACCCATAAGCCATCAAAGACCAGTGCAGCCCTGCCTAGGGACCTTGGGAAACCTGGTGCGAACTGAGGATTTCTCCAAGGAACGTACTAGGAAGGTAATGGAGACTTTCCTTCTCTCGGGCACTCGCACGATCGAGTTTCTCGCCCACCAAGTTTTGAACTTGTGGGCGAATACCATCTTGAAACGTCGATACGCAGTGTCTGAGAGATTCCACCAACAAGTCCCCAACGTCGAGATAGCTAGGCTCAGACATTCCTCTCTAGAGGGAGCGCACGTGTTTGAGCCTAAGGACGTGGAACATGCTGCTGAGAGATGGAGGAAGTCCCATCCGTACTCCCTCCTCCATAGGGCTTTGACATCCAAGCCCTATAAACCACCAGCTCCTCAGCAGCTCCGTCCAACCAAGACCACGACGACCAAGTCAGCAGTGCAGACAATGGTGTCTAAGAAGCCCTTTCCTGCCAAGGACAGAAAAGGCACTAAGGTCTCCAGAGGAGGGAAGAATGCTAGAGGGAGCAGCCGAGGCCGCAAACGCTAGTTTTCCACCAGTGGGGGGATGCCTACAAAGTTGCTCGGACAGGTGGAAGCAACTCAGTGAACCCTGGACAATCTCTGTGATTCGTCTAGGATATCGCATCCCGTTCATAACATCTCTCCCTCCCCTGACCAGGAATCCAGTGTCAATAGACTCCTTTCCCATGGGATCAGCAAAGGGGTCAGCCCTTTGAGCAGAAGTCCAGACCCTGTTGAAGAAGGGCGCTCTCCAGGAGGTCATCGACGGGTCCCCAGGCTTCTTCAGTCGACTCTCTCTTGTAAGAAAGCCGTCTGGAGGCTGGAGACCTGTCATCGACCTCTCAGCCATGAACAAGTTTGTCAAGCAAACTCCGTTCAGCATGGAGACGGCAGACACAGTCAGACTAGCGGTAAGACCATAGAACTTCATGTGTACGCTGGACCTAAAGGACACGTACTTCCAGATCCCAGTCCATCCATCTTCAAGGAAGTACTTGAGATTCAGCCTAGACAACAGGAAATACCAGTTCAAGGTGCTGTGCATCAGTCTTTCCACAGCACCTCACGTTTTCACCAGAGTGTGTTCCCTAGTTTCATCTTGGGCACACAGGATTGGCATCCGTCTCCTCCACTATCTGGATGATTGGCTGATCCTAGCAGACTCGGTGTCAGCCATTCTTCAACACCGAGACAAACTTCTGAGACTTTGCCAAGATCTGGGGATCATGGTAAATCTTGAGAAGTCATCCCTGCTTCCTACACACAAACTGGTATACCTAGGCATGATAATAGCCACCAATCTCCACAAAGCCTTCCCATCAGACGAGAGAATAGCAAGGCTGAGGAAGGTCGCAAGACCTTTCCTCAGATGAGAAGAACTTCCAGCCCAGACGTGGTTACGTCTCCTTGGTCACCTTTCATCACTGTCCCATCTAGTTCCCAATGGTCGCCTCAGGATGAGATCCCTCCAGTGGCGACTCAAATCCCGGTGGAATCAGACTCTCGATTCCCCGGACATCCGAATCCCCATGGGATCAGCGGAACTGACAGACCTCGAGAGGTGGGTGGCAGACAAGAATCTACGAAAGGGAATGGATCTTTTTGTCCTCCCCCTGGATTTGATGCTATTCTCAGACGCTTCAAAAAAAGGGTGGGTGGCCCACGTGCTGCACCACACAACCTCAGGCCTCTGGTCAGAGTCAGAAGAGTACCTCCGCATAAATCTCCTAGAGATGAAGGCCATCTTTCTGGCCCTTCAACAGTTCCAACAGTTTCTGGCGGGCCACTCAGTGGTGGTGATGAGAGACAACACCACAGTAGTGGCTTACATCAACAAGCAAGGAGGTACTTTTTCGCAGCACCTATCCCATCTAGCAGTAGAGATACTGAGATGGGCCGAGATCCACTCGATACCACTATCGGCACGCTTCATTCCGGGCAAAAGGAATGTGCTTGCCGACAACCTGAGCAGAACATCCCAGATAGTGAGTTCCGAGTGGTCTTTGGATCATCTAGTAGCCAACAAAGTCCTGACTTTGTGTGATTCTCCGACAGTGGACCTCTTCGCAACGACCCTGAACTTCAGGCTCCTGTTGTATTGTTCCCCAGTCCCAGACCCCAAGGCTCTTTGTCAAGATGCATTCCAACAACAGTGGGACAACATTGACGTTTACACCTGTCCCCCATTCTGTCTGATGAGGAAGGTCAACTTTTCAATGATCCTCTTAGCTCCACTATGACATCACATAGAATGGTTTCCGGACCTTCTTTAACTCCTTACGGAGCGACCAAAAGAACTCCCTCCACGACACGATCTACTCAAACAACCACATGCCTACATATTCCACAAAGCCGTAGCTTCGCTATGACTTCATGTCTGGAGACTATCCAGCATCTCCTCTCTCAGAGAGGATTTTCACAATAAGTTGCGATCAGGATGTCTGGACACCTGCGAAGGTCATCAGCAGCAGTCTACCAGGCAAAGTGGAAAGTCTTCTGTGGTTGGTGTCGTAGAAGGGGTATCTCTCCTCTCGATGCCACTATTCCAGCAATTGCGGAGTTCCTCGTATATTTGAAATGCACCTGTCAGTCCCGGCGGTAAAGGGCTATCGCTCAGCCTTAAGCCTCGCCTTTAGACTGAAAGAAATGGACATTTCTTCATCGCTAGAACTTTACTTACTCATATGGAGTTATGAACTTACCTGTCGTCAGTCTGAAATGAGACCTCCCCCATGGAATGTGGTTTGAGTTCTCAGGTCTCTTAAGAGACCTCCCTGTGAACCATTACGCCAGGCAAAAGATCGCCACCTAACTTGGAAGACGGTGTTCCTGCTAGCTTTGGCTTCGGCCAAACGAGTCAGTGAACTTCATGGTCTCTCATACGACATTGCCCATTCAAGGGGATGGGGAGAGGTAATGTTCAGCTTCGTCCCTGAGTTTATTGCTAAGACTCAGAACCCGGGAGTAGCAGATCCACGATTCGACTCCATCCAGATTTTGAGTCTTCGTTCTGTAACAGATGACCCTGATTATCTCTTACTCTGCCCAGTGGGGAGTTTTAGGCTGCACCTTAAGAGAACAGCCGCAGCCCGTCCTCGTGTGCCTGCACTCTTTGTCAGCACAGGAAGGACCAAGAGGAGGGTCACCAAGAACACAATATCAACATGGATTCACAAGGTCATAGACGGTGCTCTGAATCCCTGACCCTGAATCCAGACCCTCCTCCTTCACGTCGTCCCAGAGCTCATGATGTCAGGGGCCTAGCTACATCCCTGGCATTCAAGAGAAACTTCTCAGTGACGCAGTTTCTTCAGGCTGGGGTGTGGAAACGTCAAACTACGTTCACATCCCACTACCTGCAAGACGTGACCCACAGGAGACTTGATACGTTTTCTATCAGTCCTGTGGTGGCTGCACAACAGCTTGTTTAAGACCTCAAGCTCCTTATTGGACAAGTAGCAGAAGGTTGAGGGCATTGTTACCTGGTTTTAGTCTGCGTGAATGAAATGGTTTGACTGGCTCTTATTCTTTTCTTCATCCTACCCTCTTAGGGAAAGCAGCATCCTGGGTTCTCTGCACAAGCTGACCTCAAACCACTGCAGGTAAACCATGCTCCCTTGTGTACCTAGTATTAAAACTAATACTGTTGTGTCCCCATACCCTAGTGAGGTGGTATTGGGAAAGTCTTGTTTACAACAGTTTTTCCTTCTAAAAGACTCGGAATAGCTTTACCTGGACAGTCTCACTTCTCTATATCTCAACACAAAGCTTGTGTAGGCCGCGGACCTTGCGTAGCAATGTTTTAGCGAGGTGCAGGGACTCCTTATTTTTGAGTACTGACATACTCAGATAAGGAGCCCCCGGGTAAAGCCAAAAGCCAGATTGGCAGGGGCGTCCACCCTTCCTAATGGGTGAGTCAACCCTAATAGATAGCGTGGTTTGTATTCCAGTTACGGAACAAATGACAAATTCGTAGATATTTTGTATTTTCCTAACTATACAAACCTTAGCTATTTATACAAACTTGCCCACCAGCCCTATCCCCCTAGAAGTCCTACCTCCAAGCAAAGTGAGCTAAATCACAGGTGTGTGAGTGGGAGCGGTAGCAAGCTACCCCCCCCCCCCCCTGCTAGCCTTTCCGCTAACTAGCGGTGTGGGTAGTTAACCCTTGCTAAACTTTAATGGCTCGTCATTTCAGCTAAGCCGAAAGTAATATCCCTAATAAATAACTAAGGTTTGTATAGTTAGGAAAAATACAAATTATCTACGAATTTGTCGTGTTTTTTTGTTTTATTTATATGA
>NC_090739.1:103184018-103199371 GCF_036898095.1 Palaemon carinicauda | reverse complement strand
GTTTTATGATTGTATAGCCATAAAGAGAAATTTCGCTTATAAGATTTTTGCGTGTATTTAATGCTATATCAATAAATGCCTTTTTATTCATTCCGTTTAAGAACCCCATTGGACAATCTTGAAAAATCTCCCCAAATAATTGCCATAGATGGTCAATACTAAATCGCGAAGCATGAGATTCGATCATTTTCTTTAATACTATTATGGATGGGGATTTCTGGGTATATTTCATTTATAAAGGTTAGATAGGAAGAATCTTTATTAATGATTGATAAAAAATCCCTGCATTTTATTGTTGTTATGCTTTTATATTGCCAAATGAAATGACATAGTTGTTTAAATTTACAAAATAAATTATATGTTTTTAGAGAACCCTCCTTTAATGCCATGTCATACAAACCACCATGAATTTCGGTAGAATTTAATCCAAATAACGAAAATAAAGTTTGTCGTTCATCGTGGTCAAAATGAACTCGTAGTTTCTGTTGTGAAATTATATTGTATTTTGGGTGAAATAAATGAATTAATTCTGATTGACTAAGTAAAGTCATGGATGGTATTACATGTAGACAATCACCATCAAAATCTGCATTATTTCCTTCTACGATGGATGTAGATATACCCATACATGGATACTGCCAAGTAGTTTTGACGCTATGAAATGTCATACTTCTCAAATCTAAGGTTGGGTAACGGTGACAGAGAACATATTTAGGACATCCTAGTCTACAATATATATTATACGGCAAAATACATTCTTGAGCATCTAGCTGAAATCTGGGAACGATTACAAGTCTGGCAGATCTAACATATCTTCTATTACAACAGATTGTTCTAAATATATTATTTTTTCCTCCACCCCCTCTTGATATTATAGATCCATATTTAGTTTTAATATTTTTTATATCAACTTTAGGATCAATGAGTTTTTTAAAGAAGGATATAGTTTTATTCATTTCAATAAAAAAGGCCATAGGGGGTATGATTTTTTCTTTGTTATTATTATCTGGCACAATTACTTTGATTGAATAGTTTAAGACGTCGGGTTCATAATTCAGTTCGTTTTTTGATTTCTCAGACAAAGAATCGTATATTCCTATTATTTTGTTTGATATCTGTAATGGTGATGATGAAGGATATGCCCGATTATTACTGTATTGATATGATTTATTTGTTTGCCGTTGTTGGTATTGCTTTTTAAGATGATGTAAAAATTCTTTATAAAAAGATTGATATGTTATCATGCATTTTTTATTTTGATATCCTAAAATATTGTAAAATGTCATTTTATTAAATTGATAGTTATTACAATCAATGTTCTTGGTCTTAAATGTATTAAAGCAATTAAAACAAGAAATAATTTTCGGGGTAAAACTTGTGTTATTATACTTATCTTTTTTACAACACAGGAAGCAATTTGAATATCGGCATCTAGGACATACACTAATTGCAATTTTCATTATTTTTTTCATACAAGATTTAGTGATAATTTTTTTTTTTTTGTGAATTTCAAAGATTTATATCGATCATGATTATCATATTTTTCATTGGGGGTAATACTATTTTGTGTGTATGAACAATTATTTTTTTTATTAACAATTGTTTCAGCAATTTCGAAATAAGTTTCAATAGATATCGTAGGCATTTTTAAATGATAATGTTTATTATCACCACTAGTTGTGGTTAAACATTTTCCTATAATCACCCCATCTATCACTGCAGATGTGTTTTTTTGTTTTTTGTTGGGAAATAACCAATTGATGTTTCCTTTATTATATTCCATTGAAATATATAATGAAATATATATTATGATTGTTTATTCCACCCAATTAAAATGGGGTATATATAAAAAAAATATTTTTGATAAAATAAAAAATGAAGATTAGTCAAAATATAGTTTATATAATCAATATAATTTTACTGTGTATTCTAGGTATAATGGTTTTATGTCCTCTATATATTTTCCCCAAATATTATAGAGATGCTAATACTAATAAGTATATTGAAATATTAAAGAAATATGAACGCCATTTTATGCCAGCTGAATTTGTTTTAATATTATTATTAGTCATTCTTAATGGTGTATATGTGTTTAAGCCTTACATTAACAATAAAAATGACAACGATGCTGTGACTGATATATAAATTTATTTGCTTTATAAAGTATTAGATTAAAGGGCCTGAATTCATCAAAGCCGGTTAGGATTAAAAAAACATTATAATGTTTACCGCAACAATATTTATTCACAAAAAATATAAAAACACGTTGTAATAATAAAATTCCATTTTGCTAAAATAATAAAATATTTTAAATATATCAAAATCTTTCAAGCCCAACATTTATTTCATTTATAAGTAAAATGTTATTATAAAAGATCAAAACTTTTTTCTTTACTAGGTGCCATATAATTTGGAATTTCACAATATTTACCAATAAAATTATTTGGACAAGCACATTCAAACGTTCCGAGTCCACGAATATTATAATAATTATTTATTTTGGGAATAGGTTCGCCACTATTAAGACAAGCAGACATTATTGAGTTTTCCTTGATATACTTATATGCACATACACCAGAAGAACAAACGGGGATAGTTTTTACATTCTCAAAGTTTATTGGCATACAAGTTTTCGCGCAATCTATATCTTCCTGACAATGAATTATAGAACTATTACAGTTCACAATTTTTTTTCTGATGATGATAATGATTTTGGTAACTGGGTAAGGGGCATTCCATCAAAATAAACCTTTAAACTTGAATTTTTATTTGAATACAAAAAAGGCCTTTTATCATTAACACCAACAAAAATTATATAAATATTAAATAATAATATTATGCCCCACAATAAAAAGGAGAATCTTAACTGTTTTAGCATTTATATTTTTTAAAATAGATACGGTTAATTTGATCATGCTTATTGATGTTACTGGATATGAAAACCATAACCACAATACTTTATGGAAAAAAAACGTCTTTGTTTTCCCCGTGTAAAAAATGCATGGAAACAGACAAAAACGACGGAACTTTAGAAATGTTTTTGAGATTCAACATAACTCATAAACTAAAAATAGAACAAGATAATTATGATATTCTATTTAAAAAATACCCAGATATTAAATTTAATCTTATATATCAATCTGATTTGGCCAAAGATATAAACGGAATTTGCAATGAAAATGATTTGGTGGGATTTTTTTTAGAGATGCGTTTAACTTTGGGGATTGGATTTTATTGGCCAAAATTAAACTTTTATCCTTCAACGCAAACCCATTTTTCAGTTCCTATTTTAAAGGACGGAAAAATGTGGCAATTGCTGCTTAAAAAAATACTGGACTTCAGAGATGAAACTCCCGTTGATATAAATCAATGGAATAATTTTATTCCTAATCCCATTCGATGTTTATTTTGTAATGATTATCCACGAGATTTTTACCCTGGAAATTTTATTGTAAATCAAAATATTTTGTATACCAAAACATTTGTATGGGTTGATAAACGGAAATTACACAAGAGAAAAAAGAAACAAATGATAATAATGTATAGTAAAAATAACAAAATATTAAATTGGCCCTTTTTAACAAAATATTGTGGAGTCATTAATGAAATGAATACCATAAATACTTTGGGTAACATGGCATTTTTTACCCCGGGTAAGATATTTACTGCCTTTTTTGATATCATCATTTCAAAGTTGTTAAAAATTTGGATTCATAATAATATCGTTGAAAATTTAAAAGATTATTATAAGAAAAAAGGAAAAAAAAACAACATTTAAAGCACTAGGCATAGGTGTTAATGATTTGATACAAATGCACCGAATATGCAAACGAAAAAAGAATTATGACATTATTTTAAGTGGTGATCAGAAAGTTATTATTGTCTCCAGAAAAACCATTAGTACTAGTCCTACTACTACTACTACTACTACTACTACTACTACTACTACTAATAATAATAATAATAATAATAATAATAATAATAATAATAATAATAATAATAAAACAAAAAGAGCATCCAAACATAAAAAACATCATCAGCATCATCGCCCACCACCAAACAAAAAACAAAAATTATTGTCTATCAATAACACCAGTGACAGTAAAAATGATAATGGGTGCTTATCAGCAAATGAAAAAGAAATCACTTTAATGGGCGTCTTGACCAAAACTGGTAATGATTTAAATTCTGCACTAGATAACGAAGAAACCACAGAAGCCATAATAAAGTGGCTCCATTTCCCGAAATCCCCAGTTAATGATACTAATATTATAAGCAACCTATCACAAACCATAAAAAGAGGAGAAATTGACATTGCTATATCACAGACTAGTATTCTTAATAAAGATTATGTAGTTTAGATGATAATAAATATACAAATGAATTTGATGATTATAACGCCAGAGGAGATAATATTTCCTTTGGGTGGACGGGAAAAACTGACGAAAGAGAGAGTAATAATAATAATAATGCGTTTATAAACAACAATATTAATCTTGATGTGCATAGAATTGGGAGATTTACAAGAAACGCCCCCACAAATTCCTTTTACAATATTTGCGGAATAGCTTGTTCACTTCAAAAAGTTTTAACCAAAGATTCTAAAACGAAAGAACCCAAATATATAACCAATAGTGAAATAGGTTTCATTGATTTGGTAACTACATCAGACACCCCCAAAAACTGTGGATTGATACTGGAATGTGTGATTGATACAGTAATATCAACATATAGTTTAACAGTTGGAGAAAATATGCATAAATTATTACTAAAGCTTTTTTCTGATTGTCAAATAGTTGATAATCCAGAATATTTGGAAGAATTAGATGAAAACTATCAGTACATTTGTGCCAACCAAGTGTTATATAAGTTTTTTAGGAAAACACCAGAAAATTTATCACACCAACAAATAATGTACATAACATCTCAGTTTGGTATATTTAATTACTTTCGAATGATGCAATATGCATTAAAAATAGAAGTACCTTTTATAGAACTTATAGATCAATCAAGAAATATATTTTGGGAGTGTACCAGTTTTGAAGGTACGTTATTCAAATTACACAGAGATGGGCTTTTTTATTCACCAACCGAATTTCTATATTTACAGCAAGATATTATTGATGATGAACAGTTAGTGGGTTCTTTGGGGTGTACAACAAATTTATGGGTTGGAGAAAGGGGAGAAAGAATTGAAAATATATTTGGTCCCTCTATTAGAATAACACCACACCCTAACAAATGCCATTTACCTCGCACTGGACACGCAGCATTTTCAGCCAAGAATTTTGTAGGAACCCTAAGAAATTCCTTATCAATAGGCCAATTACACCAAAAGAATTTAACCGTGGCTTTTCAAAATACAAAATCATATCCTTCGGAAATTATTGATATTGCAGGATGCTACCCCAAAATATTGGTTGCATCTGGATTTAATAATCAAGAAGATGGGATTGTTATTAGGAAAGGGGCAATAGAATCTGGAATGTTTTCAGCAACATTTTATGAAACTGCTGCTGTTAAGATGAATTATAATTATAAGGCTTCTGACGAAAACCCATTCCCAATAGAATTTATACCCATGATTACAAAAGGTACAATACTAAGAAAGGGGCTTCAAGTTGGTATATTTAAACTGAAAAATACTTGTAGTCATATTAATAGCAACCTAAAACTTTTAATTGAACTTTTTTCCAGTGAACTAAAAGTAATAGAAATCACTACTGAGGGGGGGATAGGGATGCCTAGAAAGTCCGATATCTTTGTAGATAAATTTGAAAATGTTGTAATAAATAATAATAATATAGGTAAAGACTGGATTTTATCGGTGATTTGGGAAGGACGGGGTAATATTATGGACGTGGACGACCCAACAAATGATTATTTTCACAATTTGGTATGTTCATCAAAAGAAAGGGCCAAGCTTCGAAGGTCATTGGCTTTTCAATCTCAAAACCCAAACTATCAGAAATATCGTTGCGAAATGATTCGTTGCGATAACATAGATATATCACAGTATATGAAGTTATATCTGACATATGCGAGTTTATTCACACCATCTATAGGTGATAAATTACAAACAACAACTTCAAATAAGGGTGTTCTCTCTGAAATTATTTCAGATGAAAATATGCCGTTTGTAATAATCAATCCTAAAAACGAGGGGAAAAAAAACACACACACAATAATGCCAGATCTTATCATTAATCCTCAATACCTGAAGAGACAGACTCTAGATAATATATTTAATACTGGTGAGATGTTAAAGAAAGAACACGAAAACAAAACATCGATTCCATATATGAACAACTGTTTTGAATTTAATATAGAAGATTCTAAATATTATTTGGAGTTGGGAGATTTATATGCTAGTGGAATACTAATAAATCCTATAACGGGACTTCCTTATTTGACCGCCGTAGAAGATGATACTAGGGGCGTTGATTATCCCTATTATGAATATTTTGATGTAGATGACGGATTTACATACACTAGAAAATTAGAAGATTATGATCATATTAATAGGCTATGTTATAAAACTACTAAAGCCACCATCTATAAAACGCGATATTTTCTTGTTCATAACCATAAATCATCTCTCATGATGCAATGTTCTCATCCAGATGATATCATAAGAACAAAGTTTTCTGGTACACCAGTGAAAGGAAAACGAGGAGGGTTTGCAACGGGCCCACAAGAACAAATGACAATTGTGGGCCTTGGAGCTGAACGCCTTAATTACGAAATTTCCCAATTTAGATCTGATTTTTTGGAATTTCCAATCCAACCCACCAAAGACGAAAAAACAGAAATGAGCGATGAGATTATCCAAGGTTCAAAAACACTACAAAGGGTTTTTGATGAATTTAATCAGTATGAAAATATTGATTTATCATTAAAAATATCAAAATTAACTCATATGAAGAAAAAATCAGAAACACTCACCAGTTAAATGAATTTCGTTTTTTATTTTTATGATATTATAGTTCATTATAACAATAAAAGAATCACCGGGGGTGTATTTAGAAATAATGCATTAGAAAAATATATTCGAAGCTGAACCAGACGACTACAGTTATTTTGATGAGTATTGGAGTGGAAGACCAAGAGAATTCCCAGAACGGGAGAACGAGAGGAGTGAAAAGACGACCCATGGAAACAAGTGGACTAGCAAAACACTTTGGTTATATAATAATAATGACATTAGGGGCAAAAGTAATACGAAGAAGACTATATATCTAATTCTAATTCCAGAAACCAAACCGATTGATACTCTGACTCTATTCCAATCTTACTTATTCGCTAACATTACTAAAATAAAATGAAATTTACTACCCACGTAGAATATACTGGGTATATGGTTTACATTTTATCACCGATATAGCACAAGATACCCACTTTATGTTGTAAAATAAAAAATGGAATACATAACACTTATTATTATAAGCATTATAATAATTTTGTTGGTGACTATATTTATTTTGTATGTCTATACAGACTATGCTGTAAGGTATGATTATGCTAGGGTACGTGAGGAGAAAAGAAAGAAAATCGTGGATAATTCGTAGGAGGGGAATTTAACATTGCCTTATTTGACCGCCGTAGAAGATGATACTAGGGGCGTTGATTATCCCTATTATGATGTAAAGTTTGTTAGTGCGCCTTCTTGTTAGTAGGGGTATCCTTGGATTTAAAGCGTTTTGGTTTTCCATGTGGATGGGTATTTGATGAAAACGTAATGTTGTTAAGTTTTTTTTTTTGAAGCCTCGTTCTTTTAGCAACGGGCTCAAATAGTGTCTTCTCTTTATGTTTCAGAGAAACGCGTCTAGCTATTGAGTCTTCTGTATCATCGTCAGTTTCTCTATTTTTTCTTTTAAGGTTGAGATTTATATCTAATTGGACGATTTCTTCTTTTTGATGTTGGTTTGAAGTCGTTTTCACTGGGGGAATATCCTTTACTTCAACTTTGTATTGATTCGAGGGGAATTCCCCCTTTATGGTGGTTTCCTTTACTTCAAAAATCTTCTTTTCTTCATCTTTGTATTGATTAGATAAAACTTCTAGAATCCATAGATTCACTGCCTCCTCTGCCCCAAAAGTCTTCTTTTTTTCTTCTTTGTGTGGATTCGAGGGAAATTCTTTTTTTATTTGTTTAAGAACCTTCTTTACTGGGTTTATGTTTTCTTCGTCTTTGTGTTGGTTTGTAGTAATCTTCACTGGGAGAATTTTTGTTTTGATGTTGACACCTTCTTGTTCATGGTTTAAGAATTCCTCCAATTCTTGAAAATGATCATCTTCCCCCGACTTTGAAAAATTTAGATAATTTTCAATATCCAGAAAAGGCAAGAAACTATCATGTTCTAAATCTGTAGTATCCCCAAAGAGTAAAATATTTTCAAAATCATTATCTATTTCTTTTTTGGGGGTACAGATTTTATTTTTACAATATGGACATTGCACTTGAACCATTTTTATTTTTACAAATCTTGTAATATGGTGGTGGTAGTTGAACTGATCCAGTCTAAGATACAACTAACCAACTGAAACCTTCCTTGGGCTGGTATATATATACTATGTGATTACACCCACCCCCCCCCATCCCCCCATCTAAGACAGATGAAGCATATAAATAATGGACTGAGATACGATTATGCCCAGTACAGCTTCAACCTCCGGTTGGTGTTTATTCTTTTGGTTCTGATCTTGCAACAGAAGGGTATCATTATAAAAGAACCCAAAAAGAATGTTTTTTTAACATAAAAAACATAACACAAAACGATGAATTGGTTTGTTTGCGTGAAAAGAGCAAACAAAACCTATCATCACCATTCAACCCAATTCTTTTCCACGGAGAAGATATGGACACTTTGAAAAAAATCATTATAAACACTATAATGACAGGAAAGGTTTCTGATCTCTATTTATGGTGCATTAGAGAAATTCATCTCATTAATATATTAAACGTAAACAGAAAAAACAATTCAAGAATGAATTCCATACTGAATTTCTTACAAGGAAAGGCACTAGACCTAATTTCACCAAGAGATACAGTTTCTCTATATTTTTTTTTTACATTTTTAAACACATACAAAGAAAAAAATTATAGAGATATTGAGTTTCTAACCAGGGCCCTTACTATTTTTCTATTCGCCTTAAAAGCCCAAGTATGTTGTGATTTACAATTGGCTGCATCTAATCAAATACCAGAAACTACCGACAAAGAAAATTATGAGAAAAAATTTAACGACTCTCTTGAAGTTGGTAATCGTTTTGAAGCTGTTCAATATTTGGCTGCTGTTTATAGAAATTTTATGGGCTTAGAAAATAATGAGGATATTTCTTCCGTGTGTCTAGATAATAAGAACACACGGAAGAATGAATTCATAGAGTGGTTCCGTCCCATCATAATTAAGAAAATTCACAGCCTAGAAACCGAATCATTAGGATGCTCAAGTAAAAGGGTTTTGGAATTATCCTGTGTAAAGAGGCTTCATTATTTCAGAGACCGACCATATTTTTATGGACAATTTAAAGTCCTAATTTCAATAGTAGAATCATTGATGGCTTTTAAATTGGACCCAAGAGCAATGTATTCCGTAAATTATGCGTCGATTCAGTTTTTTGACAAAATCCACCCCATTGAAATGAACCAAGAGTTTTCTTGGAAAAACGACCATCAATTCATAGAAAACTACACTTGCACAAATAAACCTTTATGTAATCCAAAATTCTTGGATACTTTCTGGGAAAATCCAAGTTGGAGGAAAAATCACCACACCACCTTGAATGTTGTTAAAAAGAGACGACGCTCATCATTGTCATCAACAATGACAAAAAAAACAAAAGTGGATGGCTAATAACATCAAATTGATCGTAGAAACCCAATACTGATTAAACGACGAAGATTTGGACCTACAAATCATGAAAAAGGCATTGTTTCTGCTAAACTCATAAGAAAGGAAAAGCATTCTACATTTTTTATGACTGTAAACTGTTTCTCGTTGAAATATTATAAAAGACAAATATTTCCAGTATTGTGTCATATTACTTATTATTTAAAACCATCCTTTTCTTTTTAGAATAAAATATTTTTATATTATATATATATTATTTTTTGGTTTAAAAAGAATAAAGTGTTTATGGTTGGTTATACACAATTCTTCATTTATCCATTAGTCTTAACTACTATAATCAAATATTGCAATTTGAGATACACTGAGGTTATTGAAGATGTATCACTAAAAGATAAAAAAATGAAGAAAAGAAACCATATTAACTTCAACGATGACGATGATAATGATTACTCTTCATCAGAGTGTATGAATATTGGTGGCGTATATGAAATATTGTTTATAACATTATTGTTTTCCTTTATATTATTTTTTTGGCTTTGGTTATTTTTAAAAAACCACACAAAATATATAGAACATTTTTGAATAAAAAAAAACTGATAGATAATAGATTTAGTACAATATATATTATAACTCAAATTTTTTAAAAAATGATTGGTTGCTTTTAATTCTACAAATGGGGTATGTTTCATTGCCAGGACCAAAAGTAATATCGTATAATGATTCATTCATTTTTTAATAAGAATAATTCATTTTTTTCATAAACAAAAGTTGTGTTCATGCATTATATTTTGTCTCAGATCCAATATAATTGTCAAAGAAGAAGGACTACCAATTACGCTGATGTGAATACCAACAAACAGACCACCGAACATGACGAAATGTAAAGCATCATCATATCCAGTTCGTCACAAATTTAACCAGAAACTGCGTTATCGTTCTAGTGCCACAGTTTTCCTCGCATTCCCAAGTTCTAGTTATAAAAGAAAAATGAGAATTTGGGAAAATGTTCACGAATTCTTCAACATAAATCGTGTCAAAGGCTGGGAAAATATTCCCGAAGGCAATTATATTTTGTCGTTTGTTATTGCCGTTGACATTGATAATTTTTATACAAAAAACAAGAGACTCAAACACTCAAAATATAGGTTTACGGCGACGGCTATACAAAGTAAAAAGAAGTTTAAAGGTGGTGTTTTGAGTTATCATATAGTTGAAGACAACCAATTGGTGGATAAACTTTATTTACATAAAATTCATCAAACTGGTTTAACAGTATTAGATAATCTTAAAAAAAATAATGTAATTCAATTATATTGGAATAAAAGAAAAGATGTATTTGAAAACATCAAAATTATTCCAGTTTGATAATCTTAGTTCATGTTTTGGAATAGATGTTTTTTAAAAAATATTCCAGTTCAATATTCTTTGTATATATATATGTTATTTGTTTAATCAATTACCAAATTTTCCAATAACTAGCTAGGACTTTTTTGCAACTATGTTAAGTGTAAAAGATTTCATTTGATAAATATCAAGGGGGAAATCTTTTAATTCCCCTTATTTGAAGTTGAAGAAATTTTATTTGTTAATTAAGGATTTTGTTTACTTTTGTTTAGTGTAATCTATATTTGTTCCATTTCATATATATATTTTTAGTGACTTTCATTTTTTTGGTAGAGTCGCTGTATGTCATTTTTTTTTATAATAAACCCTTTTTTTTATTCTCAATTCATATATTTATATTTTGCTTTACTTTTTGTAAAATCTAAGCAAGCAGAGAATGGAGGAAACATGATACATATACGTTTCCCACAAAATGTATTTACAGATGTAATTAGTACTTTATCAATGTATCCTTGTTTTGTAATTGGATTGTTGCGACAAATAAAATGTTATTATAAAAGATCAAAACTTTTTTCTTTACTAGGTGCCATAGAATTTGGAATTTTGGAATATTTACCAATAAAATTAGAAGAATTTCTCATCTATCTACCTACCTACCTACCTTACCTACCTACCTACCTAAATTAATATTAAATAATAATAATAATAATAATAATAATAATAATAATAATAATAATAATAATAATAATAATAATAATAATAATAATAATAATAATAATGTTTCTGAAGTTCTTCGGTAATCATATAAAATAAAAAGGAAAAACAAATCTTCGCCGCCTGTAATAAAACAGAGATTTCAATATAGTTGTTGAGCTGTTTGAGCTCTTCTTTAATGAGGAAATTCTCGCGTACACAGAAAAAAAAAAATAAAAATGACAGTGTACTAACTACTGCTTGACAAAAAATATATATATATATATATATATATATATATATATATATATATATATATATATATATATATATATATATATATATATTTATATTTATTACGAGTTTTCTTTGCGCCAGACAAGCACATAGAAAGAAAGAAATAGTTTATTTTGGTATACTGGTATGTTATAACTTAGAAGAATTTCATTTCTCGTCTATCTACCTACCTACCTTACCTACCTACCTACCTACCTACCTAAATTAATATTAATAATAATAATAATAATAATAATGTTTCTGAAGTTCTTCGGTAATCATATAAAATAAAAAGGAAAAACAAATCTTCGCCGCCTGTAATAAAACAGAGATTTCAATATAGTTGTTGAGCTGTTTGAGCTCTTCTTTAATGAGGAAATTCTAGCTTACACAGAAAAAAAAAAAAATAAAAATGACAGTGTACTAACTACTGCTTGACAAAATATATATATATATATATATATATATATATATATATATATATATATATATATATATATATATATATATATATATATATATATATATATATATATTTATATTTATTACGAGTTTTCTTTGCGCCAGACAAACACATAGAAAGAAAGAAATAGTTTATTTTGGTATACTGGTATGTTATAACTTAGAAGAATTTCATTTCTCGTCTATCTACCTACCTACCTTACCTACCTACCTACCTACCTACCTAAATTAATATTAATAATAATAATAATAATAATGTTTCTGAAGTTCTTCGGTAATCATATAAAATAAAAAGGAAAAACAAATCTTCGCCGCCTGTAATAAAACAGAGATTTCAATATAGTTGTTGAGCTGTTTGAGCTCTTCTTTAATGAGGAAATTCTAGCGTACACAGAAAAAAAAAAAAAAATGACAGTGTACTAACTACTGCTTGACAAAAAATATATATATATATACATATTTATATTTATTACGAGTTTTCTTTGCGCCAGACAAACACATAGAAAGAAAGAAATAGTTTATTTTGGTATACTGGTATGTTATAACTTAGAAGAATTTCATTTCTCGTCTATCTACCTACCTACCTTACCTACCTACCTACCTACCTACCTAAATTAATATTAATAATAATAATAATAATAATAATGTTTCTGAAGTTCTTCGGTAATCATATAAAATAAAAAGGAAAAACAAATCTTCGCCGCCTGTAATAAAACAGAGATTTCAATATAGTTGTTGAGCTGTTTGAGCTCTTCTTTAATGAGGAAATTCTAGCGTACACAGAAAAAAAAAAATAAAAATGACAGTGTACTAACTACTGCTTGACAAAATATATATATATATATATATATATATATATATATATATATATATATATATATATATATATATATATATATATATATTTATATTTATTACGAGTTTTCTTTGCGCCAGACAAACACATAGAAAGAAAGAAATAGTTTATTTTGGTATACTGGTATGTTATAACTTAGAAGAATTTCATTTCTCGTCTATCTACCTACCTACCTTACCTACCTACCTACCTACCTACCTAAATTAATATTAATAATAATAATAATAATAATAATAATAATAATAATAATGTTTCTGAAGTTCTTCGGTAATAATAATAATAATAATAATAATAATAATAATAATAATAATATCAAATATTTACTTACTGTAGTAAACTGTTGTCTCTGCGTCCTCGGTTGATTTTAATAACACGACGCATTCAAGCAGCCTTTATATCCAAACAGAGGCCCTGACTTAAGGGTTATTTTCCTGTGTTCATTTATTCCAAACGCCCAAAATAGATTTCCTGTGATTGCTAACGCACGCAAGTGTTGAAAGGTCGTAGAAATACCACAATGAAGTTGCGTATATACCATTTACTAGAAAATTTATCATCAATTCACGCACAAGTGTTTCGTAACTGGGATGACGTACACGGTGAGAGAAGCTTCTCAGAAAAGAACATTTATCATAAAATGACGCACAAGTGTTTCGTAACTGGGATGACGTACACGGTGAGAGAAGCTTCTCAGAAAAGAACATTTATCATATATTGACGCACAGGTGTTTCGTAACTGGGATGACGTACACGGTGAGAGAAGCTTCTCAGAAAAGAACATTTATCATAAAATGACGCACAAGTGTTTCGTAACTGCGATGACGTACACGGTGAGAGAAGCTTCTCAGAAAAGAACATTTATCATATATTGACGCACAGGTGTTTCGTAACTGGGATGACGTACACGGTGAGATAAGCTGGCTGACCAAGCGTGTTTACTGTAAACACCGTCATGTCATCGTATGAATTCATTTTTAGGCTTAATTGGCAATCGGCTATTTTCAGCTAATTAGGTTTAAAATACCGAAGAAAAATTTATTTAAACTAAACGCCATTCAAAATGAGAAATTTAGTCTTAAAAATCCAGTTACTTAAACAGCACCACATATATATATATATATATATATATATATATATATATATATATATATATATATGTATATATACATATATATATATGTATATATATATATATATATATATATATATATATATATATATATGTATATATTTATGTATATGTATATATACATATATATATATATATATATGTATATATATATGTATATATTTATGTATATGTATATATACATATATATATATATATATATATATATATATATATATATATATGTATATATATATATATATATATATATATATATATATATATATATATATGTATATATATATATATATATACATATATATATATATATATATATATATATATATATATATATATATATATATATATATATATATATATACTGTATATAAACTAACATTGTAAATGACACTAGTTCTAAGTAGTGTACAAGGATAAACATAATCCATGTTATCTTTTTTTTCTGCATATAAATTGAAAGGTTAGCCACCATCTTAACGTCTTCTTAGGGGCTGGGGAAGGCCATTTGGTAACTTCAGGAACAAAATTGCTTATTGTTACCAATAAAATCTTAAATTACAAGTTTTACACTTGGGAACGTTATTTGTACCTGCAAATGAACTAACATTTACTTCTATGTCTTTGTTTAGAAGAATGTTTCTAACAAATCAAAAAGGAATGAACCTTGCAAAACCATCGATTATGAAATTGAACTGTTGCCACTTTATGACAAAGAACTAAATTGCTGATCAAGATTCAA
>NC_090739.1:103174018-103176518 GCF_036898095.1 Palaemon carinicauda | reverse complement strand
AGGTACGATTACTTAATTACACGAATAAATTTTTGTGGTTATCAAAGAGTATAATCAAAAGATCACTTAAAATTTAAAATTCCTTTAAGCTTAAATTAATCTCTTTGTGAACACCAAAAGTCACAGGCTTAGTGAGCCTTTGCGTTTATGTTTGTATGTATCCATATACGTGTGTATGTGTGTATGTATTTTAATTGCATGTAATAAAGTAAAATGGATTATTTCAAATGCAAGTAGGTGGATTCTATACTCCAATACCCATAACTAACATATAAAAGAGTGAAATCTGGGTTTACTGGTAATACAATACTTTTCATCGTAATTTCTTTTATAATATTACATATCGTGTAACACACTCTAGATATAAAAAGAAATAGTTATAGGTCGTAATGATCTCCTTTGATTATATTCACCTATTCATATGTGCGCTTAGTACATACAGTAGTTTTTTGCTATGATTTCCACTATATATTACCACAGCATAAATTGAATTATAATATGATGCACAATAACACTGAGAAACATGAAAATTAACTGTTTTCTACTCTTGCTGACTCGTTTTCCAAAGTTCACTCTGAATCAACCATTTCACATTGTTATTTATTCGTTTGAGTATCATATTTTTCCAAATTTTAATTATATTAATCAGTACAAAGAAATTGTAAAATGAAGGGCAAAGATATATTTTCATACGTGAACTTTTCAGTATTACCTTGTTTCGATAATAATAGGATTTTGAACATTCCCTCTGGTCCTCCAAAAAATCTTTATGCAATGTACAATATGATCTATAATATATCATTACTGTTGTCGTTGTAAAAGTGATATATTTATCAGTGTAAATCCTCCAAAAAAGTTTATTCATGTGACGCAGGAAACATTAGTTGATGAATTCATTATAACATCATTCATCAACGGGTCAGACATCTTCTTCTGAAAGGTATTGGTTCTCCGGTAAGCTAACTATAGTAAAATGGAAATCCACTGCTATCTATGGTACGGGAAGAAACTGAAATAAGATAAAACTCGGGTTTATTTATATTTATATACACGTACATATAAATATATATATATATATATATATATATAAATATATATATATATATATATATATATATATATATATATATATATATATATATATATATATATATATATATATGTATAATTAACGAGGATGTGACGAGAAATGATCTATGAAAAGGGAGAAAATGCGATAAAGTATGAAAGTTTGCGTTGCCTTTCATAGATAATTCTTGGGAGTAAGATTATTTATTATCCTTACGTGAAGTATAATTAAATGTAAAGTATATCTAAGGAATTTTGTATTATATAAAATATGAGAGAAAATTCCAGTCATTTATAAGATGCAAAACTATATCCATGTGAGCTTTAAAAGAATTAAATATGTAGTTCCTTCGTTCTTTTAGGAGAGAGAGAGATAGAGAGAGAGAGAGAGAGAGAGAGAGAGAGAGAGAGAGAGAGAGAGAGAGAGAGAGAGAGAGAGACCCTAGAAGAGGAATAAGAAATCTAGCATTAAGGTTTGGGAATATTTAGGAGAAAATGGTTAGCAATTTACGAGGGTTGTGAGATAAAGGTGACTGGAAGGGTTGGACTTAGAGATTGAACAGGGTAACAGAGCGGAAAATATCTGGGTGCGAATGAAAGAAATATGTGTAGGGGAATCAGAGAAGTTAGTGGGAAGAACCCGTGGATATAATGTGACGAAAGGAGAAAAGTAGTGGTGGGAAACAAAGGTGCATTGAGGAGCCACTAGAAAAATCAAAGGCATTTAAGGACTGGAAAATAAGGCATGCGCAGGGAGCAAAGGAATGGTACAAAGAAGATGAAAAAGATTCTAGGAGGAAAGAAGGCATAGCTATTGGAGGAGCGGTAGAGCAACTGAATGAAAGGCTAGGAACAAGGGAAGGAGAAAAGGGTATTTAAAATATTTCAACCTTGAAGAAAGGGCAAAGACAAGATTTGGGGAAGTCATCAGGGATAGAGATGGAAATATATTGCGTAAGGATGAAGACATTAAAAGGCAAGGAAGAGAATAATAAAAATGAGAGAGAAGAGCTATGAGCAGCACGAAGGGTGGAGGGACCAGGGATGAAGATAAGGAATACAGAAGTGAAGGGGACATTGACTGAAATGAACAATGGTAAGGCAGCAGGTCCATTAGAGTTTCAAATTGAAATGGTCAAGATACTAGCCACAGAGCTGGAAGAATAGATGCTGGCTTTATTAAGAAAAATATAGGAAAAGGAAATAATGTCTAGAGACTGGGTGGAGAGTCTAGTGATATTTACTGTATATTTAAGCAGAAAGGGGATATCATGGAATGTGGTAACTACAGGATAATTAAAGTAACAGAGTATGATTTGAAAGTTTGATTTTGAGTGGGTATAAGATGAGAGATTGAGATATTGTAAAGGTTGAGAAAACTCAGTATGGATTCATGAGGGGGAGAGGGACTGCAGATGCCATCTTTATAGTA
>NC_090739.1:103161518-103169018 GCF_036898095.1 Palaemon carinicauda | reverse complement strand
CACAGTGGAATACCTACGTTAGGCGGAGGACAACTTTTTAGAAAAGAATGCGACAGGATGAGAAACTCCCTGCTCGTCATTCTGCAACAACACCGCTCCTACACCAACGTCACTTGCATCCGTGGCAAGAGAAAAAGGAAGGTCAAAATCAGGAGCTCTCAAGACAGGGAAATTAATTAAAACTTTTTAAATTATCAAAAGCCCTTTGTGTTTCATCCGTCCAGACAAAAGCTACCTTCTTTCTCAAGAGATTTGTCAACGGATCGGCTATATCCGAAAAATTCCTAACAAACCTTCGGCAGTACCCACTCAAACCAAGGAATCTTCTGACATCTCTCCTACATTTAGGGACAACCATGTTTTCAATACTTTCGATATTGGCCTGCTTAGGAGCAACTTTACCATTACCAACCTCATGACCCAAATATACCACCTTCGCCTTTGCGAAATCGCTTTTCTTTAAATTAATTACCAAATTTGCCTTTTTCAACACCTCAAATAGTGCCCTAATACGTTTTAAATGGGTTTCCCAATCATCGCTATAAATAACAATATCATCAATATACACAACACATCCTTCTAAACCATGGACTAAAGTATTCATTAACCTCTGAAATGTGGCAGCCGCGTTTTTCATACCAAACGGCATAACTTTACATTGAAACAGTCCCTGTGGTGTTACAAAAGCAGACAGGGCCCTTGCCCGCTTTGAAAGAGGAACTTGCCAATAAACTTTCAACAAATCGAATTTGCTAATGTATTTGGCCTTACCCATTCGATCAATACAATCCTCAATTCGAGGTAATGGATAACAATCAGATTTAGATAACTCATTCAAACTTACGGTAATCAAAACATAGCCTGAAATTACCATCTGATTTTTTTACCAATACAACCGGTGATGACCACGGACTTTGACTAGGTTCAATTAGGTCATGTTTTAACATATAATCCACAGGAGTGGCGCTACCTACATCCACATCATGTTCAAGGACCGAAGTCCTACCCGGTACATCCGAAAATAATTCTTTATAATTAGATACTAATTTTTTCAACGACCTTTGTTCTTCCTTACCTAAATGTGAAATTACTCCCGAAAATTTTTCCAAAGACTTTCTATTATCCGACCGCCATTCACATCCATTAAAACAATTATCATCAATACCCTCTCCCTCTGAAAAAGAAAAATGGTTATTGTTCTCAGAATCTACCGTGTTCCCAATGGTTGCCACAGGAATGACTTTTTCCCATTCCATATAAGCCTTCAACATATTTACATGACACAGTTGAAAAGGTTTCCTTCTTTGGGGTGTCTCCACTAAATAGTTAACTTCACTTACTTTTTTCAAAATTTTCCAAGGACCTGAAAAAGAAGCTTTCAATGGATTCCCTGGGAAGGGTAACAAAACCAATACTTTATCGCCTACCGCAAAGTCGCGTGCCTTGGACCTTCTATCAAAAAAGAACTTCATTCTTTTTTGGCTACAATAAATTTTGACCCGCAAATTTCCAAGCCTTGGTTAATTTATCGCCTAGATTAGACACATAATCCAATAAATTAACCTCAAGGACGTCTCCCTCCCAAGACTCACGAACCACATCAAGAGGACCTCGAACACAATGGCCAAACACAAGGCTGAAAGGCGAAAAACCTAAAGACTGACTTGGGACAGAACGAAAAGCGAACAACAAATAAGGTAATTCCTTATCCCATTCAGAACCATTAATCAAACAATATTTCTTTACCATAGATTTCAGGGTTTGAGGAAATCTCTCCAGAGCTCCCTGGCTTTCTGGATGATATGGAAAAGAGGTCACATGTTTTATATTTAACTCTGCCATTTTATCTCTGAAATACCTGCTAACAAAATTAGAACCACAATCCGATTGAATAATCTTAGGCATCCCAAACCTGGTAAAAAAGTCAATTAGTACATCTACAATTTTAACAGTTTTTATCGTACGCAGTGGTATTGCCTCAGGATATCGAGACATCCTATCCATGATTGTCAAAATATACTCATTACCACTACGCGTCTTCGGTAATGGTCCAACCACATCAATAATGACTTCCTTAAAAGGTTCGGAAACTACGGGAATAGGACAGAGAGGCGATTTTGGAATCCGCTGATTGGGTTTACCGACCCTCTGGCACACATCACAACTATTGACAAACTTCTTTACATCTGCCTTCAACTTCGGCCAATAATAATTCCCAAACAATTTGCAAGAAGTTTTATGAATTCCAAAATGGCCGGCCAAACCACTTTCGTGCGCCAATGACATTAACTCCTTCCTGTAACCAAAGGGAACCATTATCTGTTTCACAATTTCATGATCAACATTATCCACCCCCATAGGCCTACTCAACCTATATAAAATATTATTAATTATCTTAAATTTGGGACCAGTCATATCAGACACCTCCCCTGACTTGATAGGGAGTTCCCGAAACTCCTTTTTATGGGCTTTGATTAGCTCTTCAGTAGTCCAATTCAACTTGTCCGTTAACATTCCAAGATCTACAGCTAGGCTATCACTACGATCTAAACTACTTAAATCTACATCAATTGTTGACTCTGCAGCGTCAACAATTCTAGCACTAGAACGAGTAACTGCTGCAACTTCACTATCAGGGTTTATCAATATGGGACAATTATTATTCTTCATAGCCACATCATTCCCTATCACAACATCAACCTCCTTAACCGGGAATTTATCTACTATGGCCAATTTCAAATTCCCTGCAAAGGAAGGGCAGATTAAATTAAAATTTTCAATAGCATACGACTTTACAGTATCAGGAAAACCAGCCAATAACACAAATTCCCCACTTTTCGGTACAAAATTACAAGGTAATGCCTCCCTTAGGATCAAAGATTGCGCTGCACCAGTATCACGCAAAATACGTACTCGTTTTTTTTCGTACGAATTTGCGGAAGAGACACTACCGAAGGACAAATACTTATTAAAACAACCATGTAGTCATTGATCAGCGGACGTTGTTGGGGTTGGTTCTCTCTCTCTCTCTTCCACACCCATCACTGGCCTAATATTAGCATTTTGGGATTTTCTAAACGCATAACACATGCTCTTTACGTGCCCCTTCTTATTGCAAAAGAAGCATGTCAATGTTTTCAATTTCTCTGGATTATATATATTTTGCCTATTACCTCTGTTAGGAGAAAAATTATTATTAGCATTACCCTGATTATTATTACTTCCATGATTATTTCTGTTAAACACCTTAGCATTATTATTCGGATTAGCATTATTATTCCTACCCATCTTAACCCAACTAGACTTCACATTTGTCGTTACTCCCCCTAACTCACTCTTATGAGACAAACAATATTCGTCACTAGCGATGGCTACCTCCTGAACGGTCTCGAGTTTTAACTCTTCGAGGTGGACCTTCAGTTTATCCGGGACACACCTCTTAAACTACTCCACCAACATTAACTCTTTCAATCTCTCAAAATCTCCCACCTCCTTGGACTTGAACCAATCACTAGCATACTGTTCCTTCGCCCTGGCAAATTCAACAAAAGTTTGTTCCCTACATTTTTCTAAGTTCCAGAAGCGTTGTCTATAAGCTTCAGGGACTAACTCATAGGCCTTCAAGACAATAGCCTTTACACTCTCATAATCTGCTGATAGATCCTCCTCCAGCGTTACATATACCCTCTGAGCTCTTCCAACCAATTTACTTTGTATAAGAGTGGTCCAATACTCTTGGGGCCACTCCAACCTTGCTGCAATCCTCTCAAATGACACAAAAAACTCTGCTACATTATTCTCTTCAAATTTAGGTACAAATTTGAGAGCCTGCGCTAAATTAATAGCAGGCGTTACTAACCTATTTGGGGAATGGGCGGGGGAAAAAGAAACCGAGTTTCTCATAGCAATCTCATGCTGCCTCTCCTTTTCTCTTTCCCCTGACTTAAACTTTTCCATTTCAAATTCCATTTGTCTCAGGGCAATTTGCCTATCCAAAATTTCTACCGACACTACTTTATCAGGTTTCACCTCTTGTTCCCCACCTGTCTTTACAGTTTTAACATAATCATAAATTTGCAATAGCAATACACCCTTTCTTATGGACACATCATATTCCAAATCAAAATGCTCTGCTACAATTTCCAAGTCTTCCCTATTTAACTCTGCCAACCTCTCTTGCCACCCCTCTCCTCTAAGGAGTTCGAATACATTAACAGCCATGATCACTTATTCACACAAAACACTAAATTTACATAAAACAACACCGAGGAGGTGAAAATATACTACCTGAAAAAAAAAATTACCCCAAGAATTAACTTTGCACAAACACAGGTGAATACTCAGGAACGAAAGATCCTGTCACGGTCGCCCCTTGTGATGGCTGGCTTTGACCACCACTCAAAACACTACACTTATCAAATAGTATTCACCATCATACAGTACTAAGTCCACTAAAGGTGGAATAATACCCAAACATCAATACGAGTGCAAAGTCAACTCAAGGGGACAAAGAAAATACCACAAAAAAATCTCCTTAATTTTAATACATAAATTTTAGACAGAAATAACACCTGAACCACAATAATACAATAATAAATGATACACACTCAATCTTAACTCCCTGCAAAAGAAAACAATTACACAATTAAAGAAAGGTCATCAACACACGTATACTAAATGGAGAGAGGGTCCAGAAAGGAGAAGGCCAACGAAAAGAAAGAACATCCTAACAAATACAAACTAAATATCCCTATCAAATTGATGATGGCTGGTTTGATAGAAAGGCTTTCACAAGCTCCACTAATGACGTCAGCTGATTATCACAGGTCGTGATCACGATAATTAAATAGGTATAATTATTATTACCTTGGGACAGAGAGGTCCCCTTGGCTTTTACTGAACCAAGGGCAGTACACAAAATGCAAGACGATATGAGTCCTTGCTGCAGAGAAAGGATATCCAAAAAGCTAAATAGCTTCACAATGTAGCTCTGCAATGGTGAGGAGTAAATATAGTTCCCACAGCAATTGTCGCTCCCTTCAAAGTTGGAGGCTCAGAAACACACTAAGGAACTATCCTCAAAAAAAGCCCCTCCAAAACTCCGTTCACGCAGGAGCGCAGCCACGTAACCCACACCACTTGAAAATATAAAACAGCCGTTAGTCCATTATAAACACTAACATAACCACCAGTGAAAAGACAAACTATTAAAGGAGGAAAACAATAAGTCTACAGTATATTTAACCTTATACATCTATAAAAACTTAAATAATTTAGAAATATATAGCAATAATGTTACAATATATATATATCTATATATATATATCTATATATATAGATATATATATATATATATATATATATATATAATATATATATATATATATATATATATATATATATATATATATATATATATATATATATATAGCCTACCAAGCCATGCAACTCTAGGCTGAAATTATGAAGAAGTAAAGTCGATTTTCTTATTGTCTCTTGCAATGTTTCTTGGCAAAGGAGAACCTAAAAAAAAAAAAAAAAAAGAAATCTTAGACTTAATTAACTTGCGAGTTTGCTTTCCCTTGAAATCTCTTGATCCCATCACCATCAGCTTCATTAAAAAACGTCTTTTATTTTTTTCAGAACTCGAGCACAGCCTAAGATTAAACATAACGCTGAACATTTTAAGAATTGCAGAGACGATCTTTCCTTCCTTCCAAAAGATATAATGTTTTGTGATCTAAGCATTATGATTTTGTGTTATTTTCTTAATATTCATTTATTGATTTTATCAATTCGAGCTTTTTTTCATACGTGTATAGTAATATTCTCGTATTCTATCTTAATAAGTGTTTCTTACCAAGAAGACGGGATTTCAAATTTTTTTCTGTTAAAATCAACCAAACACACACACATACATATATATATATATATATATATATATATATATATATATATATATATATATGTATATATATATATGTACATATATACATATATATATATATATATATATATATATATATATATATATATATGTATATATATGTACATATATACATATATAGCCTATATATATATATATATATATATATATATATATATATATATATATATATATTTATATGTATGTATATATATATATATATATATATGTATATATATATATATATATATATATATATATATATATATATATATATATTTATATGTATATATATATATATATATATATATATATATATATGTATATATATATATATATTTATATATGTACATATATACATATATATATACACATATATATACATACATATAAATATATATATATATATGTATATATATGCATATATATATAAATACATATGATATATATATATATATATATATATATATATATATATATATATATATTCTTTTTATATGCATGCATATAGGTATATATATATATACATATATATATATATATATATATATATATATATATATATATATCGACAGATACTAAAATTTATATAACATAGTTCTACATTGCTGTCTGCTATACTTACATTTTTTCTAAGCTTAAAATGTTAAAATACTTTCTGACTCTTCATTTATAAGTTAATTCACAGTCTTCTTAATATGATATGGATATTTCATCTCAGGAAAAGATTCCAGATCAACTTCGAGATCCTGAGCAGAATCATTTATCTTTTTTCTTTATCAACTTCGGCTAAAGTAAAGAAAACTTGAGCTGGAACTTTAGAAGCTTTGATTCAGTGGAAACATTTTGAAGCTTTAACGAATCAATCCTATTAAGGTATATATAAAATCCAGATTTTTATTTCTGTACAGAACGGAATAGCGTTTGCATGTTTCTTACTATTTCATGAATTCGTCAAATTGGTGTGATTGGTATAATCTGAAAGATTATCATGATTAGATTTCGTATGATGTTCAGAGAATAACAACACTTCATTTAACCTTCCCTTGGAAATTAAACATATGGATGAAACTGCATCAAGCAAGCCTTGATATTGATAGAAGATGATCTCGGTTCCATTTTATACGCCTGAAAACTTATGAAGCTGAGGAAATATGAAGATCCTTAAAGGAAACATATTTACGCCACTAAGGTTATCGCCTTCAATAAAAATTGCATCAGAGAGATGTGTTCCAAAAGCATATTTATATACATAATAATCATCATCATCTCCTCCTATGCCTATTGACGCAAAGGACCTCAGTTAGATTTCGTCAGTCGTCTCATAAAGTGACTAAATCGTTAGAGGATTCATTGGCTAAATTCATAATAGGATAGCCAATTCCGTGCGATGCGCAGTGCCTATCAATTCGTCACCCTGCTGCCAGTGACTTTTTTTGGGGGGGTGGGGGTGGGGGTGGGGATGGATGTCATTTTGTTCCACAACCAAAGTTCTCGTTACTCCCCCCGGTTGCTCATCCGCTTATACTCGTATAACTGTTGGCAAACATGTATTACTAAGATATATCGCCTAG
>NC_090739.1:103146518-103149018 GCF_036898095.1 Palaemon carinicauda | reverse complement strand
ACTTTTCATTTAGCAAAATAGCTTTTTTTTTTTTCTTATGGAAGATTAATATAAAAAATATATTATTCTGCGGTAATTTTCTTGCATAGGGAAAACGGTCAGTTCATAATATTTTTGGTTTATCTAAACTACATAGTATGATATGCTTTAGGGAAGAATTTTAACATTTAAAACAAATGAGTATAGTATTTTAATATTTCTAGTCTAAATGATTTTTTTTATATGTATAAATATTAGCATAAATGGAAGCATAACTCAGATGTTTTTCTCCTTTCGAGATGTAAATACATTTAAAACAACTTGTGGTTTATATATTTACCATTAAATTCTCTCAATTTTCTATTATTATTCTTATTATTATTATTATCATTGATAGTAATTTCAAGGAGGGTTCTTGAATGTAAAATAAATAAAATGTAATTCTGCACGTTATATTTTTCCATTTTCTCTTTATTATATTATACCATTGTCTTGGACAAATTGATGGCTACTAAAAATATATATTTAACATATCTGAAATAAGTGAGCATATACTGTAGGCTATATTTACGAACTTCCTTAAAGTTTTTAAAATGGAGAGAGAGAGAGAGAGAGAGAGAGAGAGAGAGAGAGAGAGAGAGAGAGAGAGAGAGAGAGAGAGAGAGAGAGAGAGAGACTCTGTATTGAGAAATCTAAATCCGTTCCGTCTATAATTATTCTTACCAGAACGAGTGTCATTTGCATATTCTTTAGAAGTTGAGCATAACTTATTGAATCGGTCATTAAGAATTTGAGCTCATTAGCCATTATCAGGAAAAAATCCTGAGAATTTAGGTAATTTTCGTTTTGTTACACATTTTTATTTTTTCTGGAAGGGAGGCGGGCATTTTTTTTTTTTTTTTTTTTTATCAGCAAACTGGGAAAACACTTCCAACGAACGCCAGCTTAAATCAAAAGGATTTTATCATTTCAAAGTCAAATAATTGTTATGCAAAGTGGATTATCCTTTGAATTAAGAAAAAATATATAAGAACAATTTATATTATTTATATGTAAATATGGAATTTATTAATTTTTTAGCTAGCTCTCCTAATACAGATGAAATCATTCCTTTTTTTATTTCAATTTCTTTTTATGTACAATGAATTATCCTTTAAACTAAGAAACATATATAGAAACAGTTTATCACGTTTAAATGTATAATAGGTAAATTATTAACTTTTAGCTTGCTCTCCAAATACAGGTCAAATTAAGATTTTTTTTTCATTTCAAAGTTAAATTATTATTCTATGATTAGTGGATTACCCTTTAAACATAAGAATTATATATAAAAATAAATTAACACTCTTAAATACACAATTGATGAATAATTAATTTAAGCTTGATCTCCAACCAAATACAGTTCCATAGTAAAAGGATCAAGTAAATTTTATTAGTAGATAAAGTTTCTGTCTCCTAATTTGGACCAAAACAACAACAAAAAAAAAGTAGAAATAAAACAGTAATCGCATATTGTATATGATACCAAATAGTTGCTAATAAAATTTTTTACTAATTTTGTATATCTAATGCAACTTTGGATAAAGGAAAGCATGAAACAAGACGGAATAAGTATTAAAACTAAATTCAGCAAATATTCATCGATTAAGCTTTGAATACCTGGTCGCTGAATTCACTGCAACGTAGACGAAGGTACCTTTGCCTGAGTCTCTTTTTTCATAATTTAGACAATTACTAACAGACTCTTTATATACATATATTCATGTTTTACATAAAAGTTTGACCCAAATCTTAAGAGTCCTTCTGTAGTCACAGTTCCACAACTTGGGTTATTCGAGTCCTCGTAGACTTCTCCTTGATAGAGTTGTTAATACTGAGAAATGTAAGTTTAGTGGAAGTTCTTTCATTATTTTTGTTATTTGGTGATTAATTCTATCAATTAGTTGCTATTTGTTGAATAATAATAATAATAATAATAATAATAATAATAATAATAATAATAATAATAATAATAATAATAATAATAATAATAATAATAACACATCGAAAACTAATATAAATTTTTCAATATGTAAGTATCATATTTACATTTCCTTTTCATAACTTCTATATCTGTAAAAAGAAAAGAGAAAGAATTGGTCTCCATTACGACAACAGAATCCTCTTCCAGGAGTTAATTTATAAATTCTGTGATTCCATGTCAAAATCTTTTTAATGAGATTTTAGCCTAAAGCATTATAGTGAATGATCATGTATCATTGCCCTAACATCTTTATCATTACTTGCATGGTAATGAGATTATGCTTTCATATTGAGTTGTCCATTAGCTTTCTTTTATTTTTATTTTCCTTATCAATATTATTCATGTTAATTCCCTATACCTTGTTTTATCCCCCCCCCCCCTGAGAGGGACATTAAATTTAAACTACTTGAATAACCCTTACGACAATTTCGAATGTTATATTATTTTTCCGTTTCTCTTTCTAGGGAATCTACTTTAATAGAGTCTACTTATTTCTAG
>NC_090739.1:102959018-103141518 GCF_036898095.1 Palaemon carinicauda | reverse complement strand
TAAAGGCTCTCCTCCCCCTTCCGTACATCCTTCGAAGGGGGAAGTGAGTCCTTCGGTCTCTGCTGCTGCTCAGCTTCCTTCTGAGGGTAGTGCTTTGACGGAGACTACCCTTCGGAGGACCGATGGTCCCGACGATCTCCCCCGAGGCCACCTCCGCCGTAAGGCTCACCGTCCGCTACGCCGCAAGGGCCTCCCTTCCCATTACATGGGGGTTAAGAGGTGCCTTTTTGGGTCTTCATCCCCCGAGGGGGACTCTCCTCGTCAGCCTCAACCTACAGCTCCGTCTTCCTTGAACCTCTCTGCAGACCGTTCACCAATTCCTGCCAGATCTTCGCCTTCTGGAGAACTCGTCACCCAACGGGCAACGGTCCCTTCGGGGCTAAGGGATCCTTCCCTTCCACAAGCAGTGCTAGCGCACAGGCGCTCTCCTGATCGTCAGTGCTCTCCTGATCGTCAGCGCTCTCCTGCTCGTCGGCGATCTCCTCGTCAAGACTCTCCTGCTCGCCGACGCTCACCTGCTCGTCGGCGCTCTCCTGATGTTTGCCCTCCTCGCCAGCGCTCTCCTGCTCGTCAGCTCTCTAATGAGCGTCAGCGCTCATTTGAGGACCATCGCCCTGCGGTCTCTGACCATCCTACAGTTCCTGCTGAACTCCCTGCTCACCATCTGCCTGATCCTGTGGCTACGCAACATCGTGCTGCGCGTGTGTCAAAAGCACATGTTCGCCAACGCGCCAGCGATCTCCCAGTTCCTGCTCGTGAACGCGCCGCGCCACCTGCCCTCGCCGCGCCACCTGCCCTCGCCGCGCCACCTGTCCTTTCACAGGACACGCGTCGACCTTCTGCTCGCCAGCGATCTCCGACTCGCCAGCGATCACCTACGCGCCAGTGATCACCTGCTCGCCAGCGTTAACCTGCTCGCCAGCGCGCACAGGTGATTTTAGTATCGCCTATTCAACAGCGTTCTACGCGTCAGCGATCACCTGTCTCTCGGCGATCTCCGGATCGCCCGCATGTGTTACAGCCGGCGCGCCAACGTTCTCCAACCCTTCTGAAGGAACATGGTTCGCTAGCTACTAGCTCATCATCGCGTGATCGCCCACCTGCGCATGTTGCTCGCCATCGCTCGCCATCCCGCGATTGCCCACCTGCGCATGTTGCTCGCCATCGCTCGCCATCGCGCCATCGCCCACCTGCGCATGCTGCTCGCCATCGCTCGCCATCCCGCGAATGCCCACCTGCGCATGCTGCTCGCCATCGCTCGCCATCGCGCGATCGCCCACCTGCGCATGCTGCTCACCATCGCGCGATCGCCCACCTGCGCATGCTGCTCGCCATCGCTCGCCAATGCGTCGACATGCCACAACGCGCCATCGCCAACCTGCGCGTCTGCGCTCACCAGCTAATCCTCGATCGCCTGTGGATCTACATCGCCAGCAGTCTTCCTCACCCACGCGGCAGCGCGTTTCCTCGCCATCGCGCCAACGCTTGCGTTCGCCGCCTCGGTCACGCGTTCATTCACCTGCCCACCCTCGCGCCCGCTCGCCTGCGCGCCCGCGCGACCGCTCGCCTGCGTGCCCGCGCGACTGCTCGCCTGCGTGCTCGCGCGACCGCTCGCCTGCGCGCCCGCGCGACAGCTCGCCTGCGCGCCCGCGCGCCCGCGCGCCCGCGCGACCGGTCGCTTGCGCGCCCGCGCGACCGCTCGCCTGCGCGCCCCGCGCGACCGCTCGCATGCGCGCCCGCGCGACCGCTCGCCTGCGCGCCCGCGCGACCGCTCGCCTGCGCGCCCGCGCGATCATTCGCCTGCGCGCCCGTGCGCCCGCGCAATCATTCGCCTGCGCCCCAGCGCGACCGCTCGCCTGCGCCCCCCCCGCGATCATCCACTTGCGCGCCCGCGCTCTCGCGCGACCATTCGCCCTCGCGCGACCATCGTTCGCGGCGAATTCCGCAGCCGGTGGTAGCAGCAGGAACGCGTGTTCCTAGACGGCACTCGGGATCACCTCCACACAAACACAGGTTGGTATTGCAGGACGAGGAGAGGTTAGTACATCATTCTTCCCCACCTTCTTTTCAGGCAGGTACCGTGGTGTCCACTCCAAAGGATCGCCCGATCCCTTTCCCTTTAGCGAGGATTTCGGACTCTGTGTCCTTGGAGCAACAGACTTGGTTTGGTCCTCTGGCACGGGCGTTAGTGAGGGTTATGAAACCAGCACTCGCCGACCAGGGTAACAAACCAACGGCTGTCTCTCCTACGCTGAAGAGAAAAAGAGGAGTGGACTTCGTGGTGACTTCCCCCAGGGCGAAGTTGGTTCCCAAGAGGTCGGTCGCGAAGGTCCATTCTCCTGCACGAGTGCTTTCTCCTTCTACCGTGGACGAGGCCTTTCCGTCCTCAGGTGAGTCCAGTGGGGCGGTAGTCTTCCCCTCGGCACCAGGGGGGAGACTTCGCTTCATGCAGGAGAATCATCTCGTGAGGAAGGGGCCCCTCGAACCTCGTTGTTGGGATCCTGTATCCCTCCCAGGAGGGAATCCAAGGACTCCAAGACCGTCCCTAAATCCTCTGCAAGGATTCGTCAGGAACCCACGACTACCCGGGGTAATGTCCACGTGTCACCCCAGGAAGAGATCCATGGGGCAGGAGACTTAGCTGCCAGCCCGCAGGGAGGAGAACAGCAAGAATCCGAACATGCCTTCTGGCAGGTCCTAAGCCTGATAAGGCAACTTTTTGGGCTCAAGCCATGGCGTCCTGATGGAAGGTTCCTTTTTGGTAGCTTCCTTGGGTATTTAACTACTAAATATTCCCAGAGAATTTAACCACAGGTTATCACAGAATTCTAACTTCTGGAGCGAGTATCCTAAAGGTTTCCCTTTAAGACATCGTATATCAACAGGGGACGCATGTATTAACGCGCCACATAGCTATCTACACCCCACATAGAGTTAACACTTCGATGTGTAGGGGCGGAGAATAGCTGGGGAGCCGTTCCACAGCTAATCTCGTTCGTGGCTACTTTTGGTACTCGAGACGTAAACAAACGGGCGCCATTGCTAAATGACGTCACGTCCGTCCTTATCCTTTGCTTAGTAGCTTGCCTTACTAGTCGGATTTTTCCCTGTGCGTATCTTATCGACTTGCATCTTAGTCATGTCTCTACCCTCGGCCTCGCCTTCTTCTGGAAAGTTGAGTACAAGGTACCAGTATTGTTTAAATAAGCTCTGACCGTAAAGTAACTTTTACTTTTCGAGATATTTTATGTTTTGTGGCAGAGCTGTGCCTCGACCGGACCCGCCATTTTATGGCGTCGCTGTTGTTTTGCATGCCTTATTTAGCTAGCCTCAACAGCGTTTTCCGTCCTCATTAACTAATCGATACTATTAGTTATTTAGTCTTCATAGCTAGGAACTTTATATATCGTGTTTTGACACCTTGTTATCGGTCATCATCTGACCCCATACCAGTTCGCTAGTCTAGCCCCTAGGCCAGAGCGCCTAACATCAGTGTTCATGCATGATATATTTCAGTGATTCTAGGTTTAGTTATGAAGATAGTGGCATTATTTTACAATACTGTTGACTGTGATGCAAGTGTTTTCGCCTTCAGGGACCATATAGGGGATAGGTTAGATAGTGTGCCTTTCTAACCTAACCTACAAGTAGGACCCCTATATGCTTCCTTCATCCCCTGCCTTAGGGCATCCCCTCTGTGTAGTCTTGCTCCCCCTACCACGTAAGGGGATCAAGCTCATATCAGAGTATATATCGCTTCTCTGTCCTCCCTAAGGGAATGACCCCCCCTTAGGGTTGCGTCCGAGAATGAGGAACGGCATGTCCTTCCTCTATTGCTGGGGCTAGGTCTCTGACCTTTCCTGCAATAGCGATACGTCTTCCATCCTTCCTAGTTCAGGGTGTAACATCCCTGCTCTAGGTTAGGCTTGGGGGGAGTTAGTTCTGTGCCTTGCTGAAACGATACCCATGCACCGTTCTCAGACAGGCTGCCTTACCTTAGGCTAGGGAGCGTCCTCCCTTCCTTAGTGGCCGCTTTGGTACAGAGCCTCCTCCATAGAAGACCCTTCTTCTTCTCCCCTCCCCACCTATCTCTTGTATGGCCTAGCCTATACTTAGGTTAGTCTATACCCATCTGTCCCCTGTCCTACAACTCCTCCTTAGGGTGGAGTGATAGGACTACCTTGAGCTCCTGTGTGCAGTCCGCTCTGGTACATATACCCTTCATAGTGTCCTATGGGGTTAGCCACTTGATGCATTTTGTCCACAGGGGTTCTCCCCCTCTTGGGTGTTCCCTAGCCCTCCCTTGGGCTACCCTGGCTCCCGGCCGTCTGCGGCCCCTGCTTCTGGGTGATAGGGCTAGCCTCTATCATGGGTACACCCACTCAGGTGGGATGTCTTGGGGTCCGTGGCCGTACCCCTGCATCCCTCCCTCTGTCTCTTTCACTATCCTGGTGCCGGTCCCTTGCCGCCTCCCCTGTCGGTGATACCCACCTCCCAACCTTGGTGACAAATCCCTTGCCCCCTGGGCCGCCAGTCCTCCGTGTGCCGGGGGACTGCCGCCTCCCGTCGGCGTCCAGCCGATGGCCTTCCCTCTTACCTCATAGCTTCGGTCGTCCGTCCACCGGTCCGGCCCCCGGAGTGCCGGCATCCACTGCCGGCAGTCCGGTTCTGCTATAACCCATCCTTGTCCCTGTCACCAAGCCGGCAACATTCGGCTGCCGGAGCCGCCGGCGTGCCGCCGGTGTGCCGCCGTTATCCCGCGGCCGCCATCCTGGTATTACCCCTGACTTATATAATTGTCTTCCCTAATGCCAGAAACTCTGCTGGAGCGGCCTCCGGCGTGCCGCCGGTCTGCCGGGGCCTTCCGGAGGCGTCAAAGCGACTTGCACCCCTTCTACTAGCTATCATCTCATGCTGATAGCCCCACATTGCAACCAGATGGTTTGATTACATAAATAGATAGGTATTATCTTACCGTTCTATTAGTAACCATGCTGTCTTCTTGCATATCACAGATTTCCAGCATGCTGTGTGTATCTTAGCACGGCTGGTTGCCGGAAACCGTTACCCTATGGGATCTAATACGTTCCCAATTCTATGGTCTGAGTGGCCTCAGTCCCAGTTTTATATCCTTGGCAATTCCCATTAGAATTCCCACTGCCTTCCTGGCATTCTATGTCGAATTCTGTCCTGTGCCCTCAGTCACAACAAATTGCCTATGGATAAGGTTACGGTAACCAGCCGGGCGGGTTACACGGAGTATGTGTCTATCTCCTTCTTTTCCGCCCATTCTCTGAACATCACATTGTTTATACCACTTAATATTAAGTTAAAGATTAATCCTTTAATATTTAACTTTAGAATAGAAGTCATTCTTATGACTCCCCCATACTCATGTTCTCTTTCTCTAACAGGAGGAGCACGTGAAGTGCGACCACGGCTTCTGTGGAGTGAAGCGCCGGCACTTTTATGGGCACACGGTGTGTAGGACTCACGCCCCTTGTTCCAACAAGAGAGGTGATCTGAAGTTTTGGGACCCGCAGAACTGTACGGTCTGCCAGGAACGCCTGGTCGAGGCGTTCAATAACCCTCCCTCAGCGGAGGTTAGGGACACTTCTCGAGAGAAGCTACGCAAATGGGTGCGTGGCTTCCAGAAGAACGCCACTGGACCGTACCTTGCCACTGAAGACTTGAGGGCCTTACTGTTCCCAAAGGCATCCCCAGACTCTGTGGTTCCCAAGGATCAGATCCCCACCGTCCAGATCACGGTGGAACCCGATGTTGTCATGGCCCAGTCCATGCACGAGTGTTGCCTGGATACCGACAACGCGGAGCGTATGTCGGAGGTGTCGGAGACAACGGAGAGGAACCTCATGGCCAAGGAATTGGACTATGAGGAGGACCAAGTGGAATAAGCCGAGTCAGAGCAAGAGGTCGCTCCGCCTTCCACCACCGCCCCAACTCCTACACCGACGGAAGTATCTCTCCCGTCTACCTCCGCCACCCCGGACCCCATCCCAACCAGCGCCCAGGAGATGTTCCGTATGCTCGAAGCTCTTATGGACAAGAAACTCCGTGAAACACACGAATACATCAGGACCATGGGAAGTTCCAAGGAGCCGAAAAGGATTTCGGTTAAGGACCTCCCGGCATGCTTACACGCCAACCCCTGGAGGTATGCTGAGCATATGCCTATCGCAAAGGGCAGGATCTTCGTCAGTGAGAAGGTCGGCTCGGTTGCCCTGGAAGAAGTGGAGTTCTTCCCGAGTTTTGAGGCTTATCCGGACTGTTACGTCCGGCTTCGATCCGAACCTGCCTCTAAAGAAGAGACCGAACCTAAGGAGGTGATAGTGTTCGATCTCCCGAAGGCCCAGGCTATGCTGGCCAACGCTTTTAAAAGTAGGGGTTTTACCTGCTCAAAGCTTCCGGCGCTAAGCAAGAAGCACCCTACCTACGTCGCACCAGATGATGCGATCCTCCCCTTCATGGAAAAGGCCTTCGCTGCGGTACACAAGGCAGTGGAAGAAGGGAAACCTTGCCCTGCACTGGAGGAGTGCAGACCCTTCTCCCTGGTTACTCCCCCCGATGTTCGACCCTGGAAAGATATCCAGCATACTTTCGTGGTGGGAAAACTAGATCCTGACGTTGCTGGACGTCAGTTTAACGAAGACCTCCCGAAACTTAATGACCATCTCCTTCGTCGGGAACAAGACACGAAGGAAAGGCTCGCCGCATCCATGTCCCTCCAGGTACAGCTTGACGTCATGGCCGGTGACACTAGAGTCCCCGACCACTACATGGTGCTCGCCAAAACGCATTTGGCGACTTTAGTTAAGGACTTGTACAGCTTCATGAAGGCTCGGAGAGCCTGTCGTGAATTCGTGTTCTCAAGTGCCACAGTGAGACACGAACCCCGGAGGCTGATTTCCTCCAACATCTGGGGTAACCACCTCTTTCCCTCTGCCCTTGTGAAAGAGATCACCGACAAGGCCGCAACGGAGAACAGGAACCTTCTCCACAAGTGGGGCATGTCGAAGAAGAGGAAACCCTCTCAGGACGACGGCCCTCAACCTAAGAGGAAATCCTCCAAGCCAAAACCCCAGCAACGTCAACAGAGACGGCAGTTTCCGGGACCCGCTACTCCCCAAGTGGCTGCTCAGCCACAGCAGACCTTTCAGCTGGTCACCCAACCGGTCTTGTCCCAGTCACCGGTTTTCACCCCTGCTTTCGAGCAACAGACGACTACCTTTCGTCCCAAAGGTAGAGGCTCTAGCAGAGGTGCAGGCAGAGACGCATCTCGCCGTCCCTCCAGAGGCAGAGGAGGAAGGGGAGCTAGCGGCCGAGGCAGTAAACCCTCGGGACACCAGAAGCAATGAAGTGCTTCCGGTGGGAGGAAGACTCCGCCAATTCCAGGATCATTGGACCTTCGATCCCTGGGCACACAGCATCGTCAAGAAGGGTCTAGGCTGGAGTTGGACTCAACCACCCCCAACCTTCAAGCAATTCTTCCAACAATCAACCCCCCTTCTGGAAGAATATGTCCTAGATCTCTTGAACAAGAAGGTGATAAGGAGGGTAAAGTCAACCAGGTTCCAAGGGAGACTGTTTTGCGTCCCCAAGAAGGACTCCGACAAGCTCAGAGTCATTCTAGACTTATCCCCCCTCAACAAGTTCATAGCGAACAACAAGTTCAAGATGATGACTCTTCAACAGATAAGGACCTTTCTGCCTCAAGGTTCTTACACGGTCTCCATAGACCTGGCGGATGCCTACTGGCACGTTCCAATGAACCACCACGCTTCCTCCTACCTAGGATTTCGACTCCAAAGGAAAAGCTACGCCTTCAGGGCCATGCCCTTCGGCCTCAACGTGGCCCCTCGGATCTTTACAAAGCTGGCGGACGCCATCGTACAACAGCTTCGCCTCCGAGACGTCCAGGTGATGGCCTACCTCGACGACTGGCTAGTCTGGGCTCCATCGCCCGAGGATTGTTTAAGATCCTGCAACAAAGTCACCCAGTTCCGAGAACACCTGGGATTCAAGATAAACGCGAAGAAATCTCGCCTCTCTCCAGCTCAGAAGTTCCAATGGTTAGGAATCCAGTGGAACCTTCAGTCACACCGCCTTTCCATCCTCCAGAAGAAAAGGAAGGAAATAGCAGGGTCTGTCAAGCGACTGCTGAAATCCAAACGGATCTCAAAACGTCAGCAGGAACGAGTTCTAGGCTCTCTACAGTTCGCCTCAGTGACAAACCCAGTGCTACCTGCACAGCTAAAGGATGCCGCGGGAGTCAGGAGACGTTCCGCATCCATCGCTCGAAGAGACCTCAAGAGACAGCTCCCAAACAGACTTCGGCTGCTCCTCAAGCCGTGGTCGGAAGCAAAGGCCCTGAAAAGGTCCATCCCTCTTCAACACCCACCTCCATCACTCAACATCCATACGGACGCTTCGCTGGAGGGTTGGGGAGGTCACTCCCACCAAAAACAGGCTCAAGGCACATGGTCTCCCCTATTCAAGACGTTTCACATCAACATCTTGGAGGCCATGGCGGTCCTTCTAACTCTGAAGAAACTCTCCCCGCCTCCCTCGATCCATATTCGTCTAACCCTAGACAACTTGGTGGTAGTTCGATGTCTCAATCGCCAAGGCTCAAGATCGCCCCAGATAAATCGAGTGCTTCTGACAATCTTCCGTCTGGCAGAGAAGAAGAAATGGCACCTGTCTGCAGTTCACCTGCAAGGATTCCGCAACGTGACGGCGGACGCTCTATCCCGGACAAGCCCGATAGAGTCGGAATGGTCTCTAGACGCAAGATCATTCTCCTTCATCTCTCACCAAGTCCAAGAACTTCAGATCGATCTCTTCGCAACGAGCGACAACAATCAACTTCCTCGATATGTGGCCCCGTACGAGGACCCCAAGGCAGAAGCAGTGGACGCCATATCACTGGACTGGAACAGATGGTCCAAGATCTACCTGTTCCCTCCCACCAACCTTCTGCTGAAAGTCCTCTCCAAGCTGAGAACCTTCAAAGGGACAGCGGCCCTAGTGGCTCCCAAGTGGCCCCGGAGCAATTGGTACCCCCTGGTCCTGGAGCTGCAGCCCACGCTGATCCCTCTCCCGGTCCCAGTTCTCTCCCAGCAAGAACAGAAGTCGACTGTCTTCGCTTCATCATCGAAAATCAGGGACCTTCATCTCATCATTTTCTCTCCCTAGCCGCGAAGAAAAGGTTTGGGATCTCGAAGAAAAGTCTAGACTTCCTCGAGGAATACAAGACCGAATCCACACGACGGCAATACGAATCATCCTGGAGAAAATGGGTCTCATTCGTCAAGGCAAAAAATCCTACGGAAATCACCATTGATTTTTGCATGTCCTTCTTTATTCACCTTCATGGACAGGGCTTGGCAGCCAACACGATTTCTACTTGCAAATCAGCCTTGACTAGACCACTGATGTATGCCTTCCAGATTGATCTGTCCAACGACATCTTCAATAAACTGCCGAAAGCATGCTCTCGTCTACGCCCAGCACCCCCACCAAAACCGATCTCCTGGTCTCTGGACAAGGTGCTCCATTTTGCCTCCAACTTGGACAATGATTCGTGCCTTCTCAAGGATCTGACTCAAAAAGTTATCTTTCTTTTTGTGCTTGCCTCAGGAGCCCGAGTCAGCGAAATAGTGGCATTATCAAGGGACGAGGGCCACATTCTGTTTACAGATTCAGGTGACCTTACCCTCTTCCCGGATCCGACGTTTCTCGCCAAAAACGAATTACCCACCAAAAGATGGGGCCCTTGGAGAATATGCCCCCTGAAAGAAGATGCCTCTCTATGTCCAGTAGAGAGCCTCAAGGTCTATCTTCGTAGAACTTCGGACTTTGGTGGAGGCCAACTCTTCAAAGGAGAAACATCGGGCAGCGACCTGTCACTGAAACAACTAAGAGCGAAAATCACCTACTTCATTCGCTGAGCGGATCCTGACAGTACACCCGCCGGTCACGATCCTAGAAAAGTTGCATCGTCTCTGAATTTCTTTCAGAGTATGGATTTCGAAAGCCTTAAGAGTTTCACAGGCTGGAAATCCTCGTGTGTTTTCTTCAAACATTATGCGAAACAAGTGCACGAAGTCAAACATTTTGTGGTAGCCGCAGGTAGTGTTATGAAACCTGCACCTAACTCTGCATAGAACAGTGAGTTACTTGGGACTCTAACTCCTCGGGTGCCTATGTTGACCCTCGCGTGATACGTAGTGATTTAAAAAACACTTAGTGCTTTTTCATATACTGTTCTTCTCCCAGGTGAAATGTCATAGTCGTCACATGAGTGCCGCATGTCTAGAGCATGATGTGTTTTAATTTTAAAGACTGACGTTCCTCTGGAACGAGTGCCTACTAATAATTTGAAATTCTCTTTCAGATTCAAGAGCAAGTCTTTCATTACTATGTACATTATAATTTGTTGTAAATTAATTTTACATATTTATTGCATTTATTTAACATATTCTGCAATTGTGAAATAAAATTTCTATTTTATTACTTGTGCGTCTCAATCCGCTCCTACTTATACTATGAAATACATGACTGTCATAGTTTTATTATCCCCTTCCTCTTATAGTCGATGAAAATTACTAAGGATTCAACCCTTATGATATACTCACCTCTGCAATGTAATATTCCTACACGAATACTTACTTACATCATACCTTAGAGACCAGACGATTCTCTATTCACATACAGTGCCTAACCACCACTTGTCTGCCCTTGAGAATGTTCCTATATGAATGCCAACCATTCAGTCTTGTCTCCGAGTTCTTCATGTTCTCCCAGCAAGGTGAGTAGCCCTTCGATGACCACTTTGATCTTCAGCATGGCCCGTGGGGACTTCACTGCCAGGGGGGCAGGAAGTTCTCTTCCCTACGGTTCTTCTATTAAGATTACTATGCTAACCTGTTCAAAGCCCTCGGCACTTACACTACAAGGGGAAAATCTACCACGATACATTGATTCTCTGGTATTTTTCCATCAGGACGCCATGGCTTGAGCCCAAAAAACGGATTTTGAGCGAAGCGAAAAATCTATTTTTGGGTGAGATAGCCATGGCGTCCTGATGGACCCTCCCTGCTACTTCGTCCAGTTTTTTCAGGTCCCACCCTGTTCTGCTGTATCATGGTGATCGGCAAGCAACTGGCTTCAGGATGAGGACGGACGTGACGTCATTTAGCAATGGCGCCCGTTTGTTTACGTCTCGAGTACCAAAAGTAGCCACGAACGAGATTAGCTGTGGAACGGCTCCCTAGCTATTCTCCGCCCCTACACATCGAAGTGTTAACTCTATGTGGGGTGTAGATAGCTATGTGGCGCGTTAATACATGCGTCCCCTGTTGATATACGATGTCTTAAAGGGAAACCTTTAGGATACTCGCTCCAGAAGTTAGAATTCTGTGATAACCTGTGGTTAAATTCTCTGGGAATATTTAGTAGTTATATACCCAAGGAAACTACCAAAAAGGAACCTTCCATCAGGACGCCATGGCTATCTCACCCAAAAATAAATTTTTCGCTTCGCTCAAAATCCGTTTAACGGGCTTATGGATCCAGTCATCGCCCCCCGTGAAGGCAAAGACACGATTTTGGATGAAGTGTTTGGCGTTCGGAAGGCCCCTAAGACCAGTGCGGCTCTGCCCTGGTCTCGGGGGCTGAAGAGTGCCAGGGCTAGGGCCAACGCTCAGCTCGCACTTCTTGCCTCCTCCAGTCGTTCCACTGCCGGGAACAAGCTCATCCCTCCTCCTCGTCTTCAGCAGAGGAGGTATTTCGAGATCCTGGGTGAGCACAACCTCGCTCTTCCTCTCCATCACTCTGTGGAGGAGCTGGCGAAGGGAGTTCCCCTTGAGAAGCTCTCTGTCCGGCAGGTGTCGTTCTTGGCGGCAGAGATCCTTAGCCACGAGAAGGTCGCTAAGTGTGCCATGCAGGCCACTTCGTGGCTGGACTTTTGGCTAGGATCTCTGGGCATCCTATTGCGATCGGAGGACTTGTCCAAGGAGACCAATAGGAAGGCACTGGAGACCTTCTTGCTCTCGGGCACCCGCTCGATCGAGTTTTTGGCGCACCAGGTTACCACCCTGTGGGCCAACTCGGTGTTGAAGCGTCGCGATGCTGTATCCGAGAGATTCCATCCGAAGGTCCCCGCCGTGGATGTGTGTAGGCTCCGACATGCTTCCCTTCTGGGGGAGAACCTGTTTGAGCCTCAAGACATGGAGCGAACAGCTGAGAGGTGGAGGAAATCCAGCACGGACTCCCCCCTCCACAGGGCCCTTACAACTCGGCCCTATAAGCCTTCAGCCCCGCCACAACAGCAGCAACAGCCTCGTAAGGCTCCCAAACAAGCACCGGCAGTTAAGAAGGTGGTGTCTAAGCCCCAGCCCTTTCCAGCCAAGGTCAAGAGGGGCGGTAAGTCCTCCAGGGGAGGCAAGACTCCTAGGGGTGGCGGCCGCGGCCGCAAGCCCTAGGGGTGGCAGTCCCCCTGTTTGTCCACCTGTGGGGGGATGCCTTCAGCGTTGCGTCCGCAGGTGGCAGCAACACGGGGCCGATGTTTGGACGGTCTCAGTGATCGGCCAAGGCTATCGCGTCCCGTTCACAACATCTCAACCTCCCTGACAGCGAATCCAGTGTCGTTGAGCTCCTATGCCACGAGATCGGCGAAGGGGCTGGCCCTTCAGGCCGAAGTCGAGACCATGCTCGAGAAGGGGGCTCTCCAGGAGGTCGTGGACGGCTCCCCAGGCTTCTTCAGTCGACTCTTTCTTGTAGAGAAGGCCACTGGAGGCTGGAGACCCGTCATCGACCTCTCAGCTCTGAACAGGTTTGTCAAGCAAACCCGGTTCAGCATGGAGACAGCAAACACGGTCAGACGCGGTGAGACCACAAGACTTCATATGCACACTGGATCTAAAGGACGCGTACTTCCAGATCCCAATCCATCCGTCTTCCAGGAAGTACCTGAGATTTTGCCTAGACAACAAGATCTACCAGTTCAAGGTGCTGTGTTTCGGTCTCTCCACAGCTCCTCAGGTGTTCACCAGAATGTTCACCCTGATTTCATCTTGGGCGCACAGGAACGGCATTTGTCTCCTTCGTTATCTGGACGATTGGCTGATCCTAGCAGACTCGGAGTCGACCCTTCTTCGGCACCGAGACAGGCTTCTGGATCTTTGCCAGGATCTGGGGATCGTGGTAAACCTCGAGAAGTCCTCTCTGCAGCCGTCCCAACGACTGGTTTATCTAGGCATGCTAATAGACACCAATCTCCACAAAGCCTTTCCATCAGACGACCGGATAGCAAGACTGAGGAGGGTGGCGGAACCCTTCCTCAGGCGAACAGAACTCCCCGCCCAATCGTGGTTGCGTCTCTTAGGTCACCTATCCTCCCTGGCCCGTCTGGTTCCAAACAGCCGCCTCAGGATGAGATCCCTTCAATGGCGGCTCGAGTCCCGGTGGAATCAAGGATCCAATTCCCCGGACATTCTGATCCCAATGGGGTCTCTGGAACAGACGGACTTGCGGTGGTGGCTGGTCGACGAGAACCTGCGGAAGGGAGTGAGTCTTCTCGTCCTCCCCCCGGAATTGACTCTGTTTTCGGACGCATCAAAAAAAGGGTGGGGGGCCGCAAGTTCTGAACCAGAGGGCCTCAGGCCTTTGGTCAGAATCAGAAAAGTGCCTACACATCAACCTGCTAGAATTGAAGGCCGTCTTTCTGGCTCTTCAGCAGTTCCAACGGTCCCTGGGGGGTCACTCCGTGGTGGTGATGAGCGACAACACCACAGTATTGGCTTATATCAACAAGCAGGGAGGCACTTTTTCGCAACAGCTATCCCATTTTGCAGTAGAGAGACTGAGGTGGACCGAAACCCACTCGATAACACTATCAGCTCGCTTCATTCCTGGCAAGAGGAATGTGCTCGCCGACAGTCTGAGCAGGGCTTCGCAGATAGTGACTACCGAGTGGTCTTTGGATCCTCAGATAGCCAACAAAGTCCTGACTTGGTGGGGTTCCCCGACTGTGGACTTGTTCGCGACAGCCTTGAACTTCAAGCTGCCCCTGTACTGCTCCCCAGTCCCGGACCCCAAGGCACTCTGGCAAGATGCTTTCCAGCAACGGTGGGACAACATCGACGTGTACGCCTTCCCACCGTTCTGTCTGATGAGAAGGGTGCTCAACAGGACCAGACTATTGGTCAACTGTTCGATGACTCTGGTAGCTCCGCTATGGCATCACGCGGAATGGTTTCCGGACCTTCTGCAGCTCCTGACGGAACTCCCGAGGGAGCTTCCTCCACGACACGAGCTTCTCAGACAACCCCACTCCGGCGTCCCTAACAGGGCCGTAGCCTCGCTTCGGCTTCACGCCTGGAGACTATCCAGCGTCTCCTCACGGAGAGAGGCTTTTCGCAACAGGTTGCGGAGAGAATGTCTCGGCACCTGCGAAGGTCCTCTGAGGGAGTCTACCAAGCAAAGTGGAGAGTCTTTTGTGGTTGGTGTCGTGGAAGGGGTATCTCTCCACTCGATGCCACTATTCCAGCAATAGCGGACTTCCTCGTGTATCTGCGGGAAGAAATGCGCCTTTCTGTCTCGGCAGTGAAAGGCTATCGCTCAGCCTTAAGCTTGGCCTTCAGATTGAAGGGCTTGGATATTTCTTCATCGCTAGAACTCTCTTTACTCATACATAGCTATGAGCTTACCTGCCCCCAGTCGGAAGTGAGACCCCCTCCTTGGAACGTGGTTCGAGTCCTCAGGTCTCTTAAGAGACCTCCCTTCGAGCCATTACGCCAGGCCTCCGATCGCCACCTGTCTTGGAAGACGGCTTTCCTACTCGCCTTGGCTTCGGCCAAGCGGGTTAGTGAACTTGATGGTCTCTCGTACGACATCGCCCATTCAAGGGGATGGGGGGAGGTAACGTTCAGGTTCGTCCCTGAGTTTGTGGCCAAGACTCAGAATCCTGGAGTGCCGGATCCTCGGTTCGACTCTTTCAGGATCGCGAGTCTCCGTTCTGTAACAAGCGACCCAGACCAGCTGCTACTATGTCCAGTGAGGTGTCTGAGGCACTACTTGAAGAGAACGGCTGCAGTCCGTCCTCAAGTGTGAACTTTGTTTGTGAGTACAGGCAGGACTAAGAGGAGGGTCACCAGGAACACCATCTCAGCTTGGATTCGAAGGGTTATCCACCATGCCCTGAATCCTGACCCTCCTCCGTCACATCGCCCTCGGGCCCCCGATGTCAGGGGTATTGCTACATCCCTGGCCTTCAAGAGAAACTTCTCTGTGACGCAGGTACTTCAAGCTGGGGTCTGGAAGCGTCAAACGACCTTCACAGCCCACTACCTGCAAGACGTGACCCACAGGAGCCTCGATACGTTTTCTATCGGCCCTGTGGTGGCTGCACAACAGCTGGTCTAACCTCAGGCTCCTTTTTGGACAAGTAGCAGTAGGTTGAGGGCGTTGTTACCCGGTCTGCGTGAATGAAAGAGTATGTCTGACCCTTACTTCTTTCTTCATTCTCCCCTCTCTTGGGGAAGCAGCATCCTGGTCCTCGCATAGCTGACCTCGACCTCTGCAGGTAACCCATGCTTCTTTGTGCTCCTAGTATTAAGCTTAATACTGTTGCGTCTCCCATACCCTGACGAGGTGGTATTGGGAACGTCCTATCCTAGAATTCCTATCTGAAGGTCTCAAGGTCAACTTCATAGGACGAGTCACACTCTCCTCCTCACACTGCTTATGTAGGCCACTCGTTCCTAGCGATGCTAGGAACTTGTGAGGTACAGGGGCTCCCTCTCTCTAGTGCTGCTCACTGAGGGATCGAGCCCCCGGGCAAGCCGAAGTCAGTAAGGCTGGGGACTTTCCACCCTTCCTAAGGGGTAAGTCACCCAATGTAAATAGCGTGGTTTGTATTTCGGTTACGGAACAAATGACAAATTGGAAGATAATTTGTATTTTTCCTAACCATACAAACCTTAGCTATTTACACATATGTGCCCGCCATCCCTGACCCCCAAGTCAAGTCCTACCTCTAAGTGAAGTGAAGCAAGTCACCGGTATGTGGGGGGGGAGGGGTAGCAAGCTACCCTTCCCCACCCCCCGCTAACTAGCGCGGGGGTAATTAACCCTCGTTAAAACTATTGGCTCGTCATTTCAGCTGCGCTAAAAGGTAAACCCTATGTAAATAGCTAAGGTTTGTATGGTTAGGAAAGATACAAATTATCTTCGAATTTGACATTTTTCGCTTCGCTCAAAATCTGATTTTTGGGCTCAAGCCATGACGTCCTGATGAAAGTGTACCAGAGAATTAATGTATTGTGGAATTTTTCCCATTTTTAATCCAAGTGATAAGGGCTTCGAACAGTATTATAGAACATGTCCTTACCAGAGATTCTATGATAAACTAGCTTCCTGCCCCCCTGGCAGGGAAGTCCTGGTGGACAATAGGAACATCTTGAAGCGATCATTGAAGAGCTACTCGCCTTCCGGAGAGATCACGCTTGACTCGGAGACAAGACGAAGGTTAATATTCGGGTAGGAATATTATCAAGCATAGGTAATTAAATAACTTTTACTACTCCCCCTGGAGGAGAGATTGATCTGGTCTCGGAGACAGGACAAAGGTTAATATTCGAATAGGAATATTATCAAGGCATGAGTGAGCATATAACATAATTACTTATATTATTCTTCTCGTTCTTCAGGGAAAAGGGGTAAATGAAACAATCGTATATTTCTTGATAAAGAATAGGAGCGAAGAGAGACGCCCATGGAATAAAATAGACATTTTATTTCTAAGATTGCAGATCATTATGGCAGTAATTACAATAATGAATATAGAGTTTATTTACAATAAGTCCCAGAGGAATGCCGGTCTTTTTCAAAGAAAACACATCATGCCCTAGGGCATGTGGCACTCATGTAAAGTCTATGACATTTCTTCTTGGTAAGAACAGTCTATTAGAAACACTAAGTGTCCATTAAATCACTATGTATCACAAAAGGGTCAACACGGGCACCCGTAGAATTAAAGTCCCAAGTAACTCACTGTTCTATGCAGAGTTAAACAGCAGGTTTCATAACACTACCTGCGGCTACCACGAAATGCTTCACTTCGTGCACTTGTTTTGCGTAGTGCTTGAAGAAAACGAGCGATGATTTCCAGCCTGTAAAGCTCTTGAGGCTTTCGAAATCCATACTCTGGAAGAAGTTCAGAGAAGAAGCGACTTTTCTAGGATCGTGACCTGCGGGTGTACTGTCAGGATCCGCTCTGCGAATGAAGTAAGTGATTTTCGCTCTTAGTTGTTTCAGTGACAGGTCGCTACCCGATGTTTCTCCTTTGAAGAGTTGTCCTCCACCGAAGTCTGAAGTTCTTCGAAGATAGACCTTAAGACTCTCCACTGGGCATAGAGAGACATCTTCCCTCAGGGGGCAGATTCTCCAAGGGCCCCATCTCTTGGTGGGTAGTTCATTCTTAGCGAGAAACGTCAGATCGGGAAGAGGGTAAGCTCTCCTGTCTCTGCGAACAGGATATGACCCTCTTCTCTAGATAATGCCACTATTTCGCTGACTCGGACTCCCGAGGCGAGAGCAAAAAGGAAGATAACTTTTTGAGTCAAATCTTTCAGAGGGCACGAATTGTTGTCCAGGCTAGAAGCAAAATGGAGCACCTTGTCCAGGGACCAGGAGATAGGTTTTGGTGGGGGTGCTGGGCGTAGTCTAGCGCATGCCTTTGGCAGTTTATTGAAGATATCACTGGACAGATCAATCTGGAAGGCGTATAGGAGTGGTCTAGTCAGGGCCGATTTGCAGGTGGAAATCGTGTTGGCCGCTAAGCCTTGTCCATGAAGGTGAATGAAGAAGGACATACAAAAATCAATGGTGATTTCCGTAGGATTTTTTGCCTTGACGAATGAGACCCACTTTCTCCAGGAAGATTCGTATTGCCGTCTGGTAGATTCAGTCTTGTACTCCTCGAGGAAGTCTAAGCTTTTCTTCGAGATCCCAAACCTTTTCTTTGCGGCTAAGGAGAGAAAATCATGAGATGAAGGTCCCTGACTTTCAGTGATGAAGCAAAGACAGTCGACTTCTGTACTTGTTGCGAGAGAACTGGACCCGGTAGGGGAATCAGCGTGGGCTGCAGCTCCAGGACCAGGAGGTACCAATTGCTCCGGGGCCACTTGGGAGCCACTAGGGCCGCTGTCCCTTTGAAGGTTCTCAGCTTGGAGAGGACTTTCAGCAGAAGGTTGGGAGGGGGGAACAGGTATATCCTGGACCATCTGTTCCAATCCAGTGACATGGCATCCACTGCTTCTGCCTTGGGGTCCTCGTACGGGGCCACATATCGAGGAAGTTGATTGTTGTCGCTCGTCGCGAAGAGATCGATCTGAAGTTCCGGGACTTGGTGAGAGATGAAGGAGAATGACCTTGTGTCTAGAGACCATTCCGACTCTATTGGGCTTGTCCTCGATAGGGCGTCCACCGTCACGTTGCGGAATCCTTGTAGGTGAACTGCAGACAGGTGCCATTTCTTCCTTTCTGCCAAACGAAAGATCGGAAGAAGTACCTGATTTATCTGGGGCGATCTCGAGCCCTGACGATTGAGACATCTGACTACCACCGAGTTGTCCAGAGTCAGACGAATGTGGATCGAGGGAGGCGGGGAGAGTTTCTTCAGGGTGAGAAGAACCGCCATGGCCTCCAAGATGTTGATGTGAAACGTCTTGAATAGGGGAGACCACGTTCCTTGAACCTGTTGTTGGTGCGAGTGACCTCCCCAACCCTCCAGTGAAGCGTCCGTGTGGATGTTGAGTGATGGAGGCGGGTGTTGAAGAGGGATAGACCTTTTCAGGGCCTTTGCTTCTGACCACGGCTTTAAGAGTAAGCGAAGTCTGTTTGGAAGCCGTCTCTTGAGGTCTCTTCGAGCGATGGATGCGAAACGTCTCCAGACTCCCGCGGCATCCTTTAGCTATGCGCGAAGCACTGGGTTTGTCACAGAGGCGAACTGTAGAGAGCCGAGGACTTGTTCCTGCTGTCGTCTTGAGATCCGTTTGGATTTTAGAAGCCTTCTGACAGACCCTGCTATTTCCTTCCTTTTCTTCTGTGGGATGGAAAGGCGGTGTGACTGAAGATCCCAATGGATTCCCAACCATTGGAACTTCTGAGAAGGAGAGAGGCGAGATTTCTCGGCATTTATCTTGAAGCTCAGATGCTCTAGGAACTGGGTGACTTTGTTGCAGGCTCTCACACAATCTTCGGGCGATGTCGACCAGACTAGCCAGTCGTCTAGGTAGGCCATCACTTGGACGCCCTGAAGACGTAGCTGTTGGACGATTGCGTCTGCCAGCTTGGTGAAGATCCATGGAGCCACGTTGAGCCCGAAGGGCATGGCCCTGAAGGCGTAACTTTTCCTTTGGAGTCGAAATCCTAGGTAGGAGGAAGCGTAATGATTCATTGGGATGTGCCAGTAGGCATCCGCCAGGTCTATGGAGACCGTGTAGGCCCTTTGAGGCAGAAGGGTCCTTATTTGTTGCAGAGTCAGCATCTTGAATTTGTTGTTCGCAATGAACTTGTTGTAGAGGGATAAGTCTAAAATGACACTGAGTTTGTCGGAGTCTTTCTTGGGAACACAAAATAGTCTCCCTTGGAACCTGGTTGACTTTACCCTCCTGATCACCTTCTTGTTCAAGAGTTCCAGGACATATTCTTCCAGGAGGGGGGTTGACTGTTGGAAGAATTGCTGGAAGGATGGGGGTGGTTGAGTCCAGCTCCAGCCCAGTCCCTTCTTGACGATGCTGTGTGCCCAGGGATCGAAGGTCCAACGATCCTGGAATTGGCGGAGTCTTCCTCCCACCGGAAGCACTTCATTGCTTCTGGTGTCCCGAGGGTTTGCCACCTCGGCCGCTAGCTCCCCTTCCTCCTCTGCCTCTGGAGGGACGGCGAGAAGAATCTCTGCCGGAACCTCTGCCTGAGCCCCTACCTCTGGGACGAAAGGTAGTCGAGTGTTGCTTGTAGGCAGGGGTGAAGACCGGCGACTGCGACACCACCGGCTGGGGGACCAACTGAAAGGTCTGTTGCGGCTGCGTAGCCACTTGGGGAGTAGCGGGACCCGGAAACTGTCGTCTCGGTTGACGTTGCTGGGGTCTAGGCTTCGAGGATTTCCTCTTAGGCTGAGGGCCATCATCCTGAGAGGACTTCCTCTTTCGGGACATGCCCCACTTATGAAGAAGGTTCCTATTCTCTTTGGCAGCTTTGTCCACTATCTCTTTCACCAAGGTAGACGGGAAGAGATACTTGCCTCAGATATTGGAGGAAATCAGTCTCCGGGGTTCGTGTTTCACTGTTGCGTTGGCGAACACAAATTCTCGACAGGCTCTGCGAGCCCTAGTGAAGCTATATAGGTCCTTGGTTACAGTCGCCAGGTACGACTTAGCAAGGACCATATAAAAGTCCGGGACTCTGGTATCCCCGGCCACGAGTTCGAGGTGTACCTGATGGGACAGCGAAGCGGCGAGTCTCTCCTTCGTATCCTGTTCCCTACGAAGGAGGTGATCGTTCAGCCTTGGGAGGTCCTCATTGAATTGATGACCGGCCACATCAGGTTACAGTTTTCCTATCGTGAAGGTCGACTGGATGTCTTTCCAGTGCCTATCATCGGGGGGAAGAGTAATGGAGAAGGGTCTGCACTCCTCCAGTGCAGGACAGGGTTTCCCTTCCTTCACTGCCTTTATGACCGCTGTGGAGGCCTTTTCGATGAAGGGGAAGGTTGCAGTATTTGGCGCAACGAAGGTTGGATACTTCTTACTAAGCGCCGGCATCTTGGAGTTAGTGAAACCCCGACTCTTCACTGCCTGAGCTAACATAGCTTGGGCCTTCGCGAGATTGAACACAATAACTTCTTTTGGTTCGGTCTCTTCCTTTGAGGCTGGTTCGGACCTGAGCCGGACGTAACAGTCCGGATAAGCCTCGAAATTTGGGAAGAACTCCACTTCTTCCAGCAAAATAGAGCCAACCCTTTCACTGATATAAATCTTGCCAATTGTAATTGGCATATGCTCGGCGTATCTCCATGGGTTAGCTTCCGAGCAGGTGGGGAGGTCCTTAACTGAAATCTTTTTTGGTTGTTTGAAGCCGACGAGAGTCGTCCGGAATTGCTCCTGAGTCTCGCGCAGCTTCTTGTCCATGAGGGCTTCAAGCATTTTGAAGACCTCTTGAGTGGCCGATGGAAGAGGGTCCGGGGTGGCAGAAGTCGAAGGAACAGGTTCCTCGGACGGTGCAGGAGTTGCTGGGGGAGCAGGAGCGACCTCAGTCTCCGAATCAGGGTATTCCACCTGATCTTCCTCATAGTCGAGCTCCTCGCCCATGAGGTTCTTCTCCGTCTCTTCAGACACTTCCGACATACGTTCCACGTTGTCGGAATCAAGATGGCACTCACGCATGGACTGTGCCATAACTACGTCAGGTTCGACCACAATCTGGACGGTGGGGATCTGATCACGGGGGACCACTGAATCTTTAGATGCTTTCGGGAAAAGCAAAGCCCTCAAGTCTTCGTTGGGAAGGCACGGTCCAGTTGCGTTCTTTTGGAAGCCACGCACACATTTGCGTAGCTTCTCCCTAGCAATGTCCCTTGCCTCCGCAGTAGGAGGATTGTCGAATGCCTCAACGAGAAGACTTTTGCAGACTGTACAGTTCTGCGGGTCCCAATACTTCAAGTCGCCTTTCTTGGCGGCGCAGGGGGCGGCTTCACCCCGCAGAAGTTGCTCTCACACTTCAAATAGTCCTCCTGTAAAAGAAAGAGATCATGAGTACAGTACATGGAAGGCATAAGAATGACTTACATTACTCTAAAATTAAGGATAACTTAATCTAAAGTTAAAAATAACTTAATTATACGAACATATTAATGTTTAAGATTAATGAGCGGGAAAGGAAGTAGATAGACACATACTTGTGAATCCCGCCCAGGCGGTTACCGTAACCTTATCCGTAGACAATTCCTTTGTACCCGAAGGTCACAATGAGGGAAATCCGTATGGATGAGCCAAGCTAGGCTTTTAACAGGAATTGTCCACAGAGTGTACTAGGGTCTGAGACCACTCACAGCCCTGGGGGAGAGGGGAAATAGGATAAACCCCTTAGTAAATGTAGGTTCCGGCAATCGACTGCACTGAGATACACAGAGTATGCTGGAATTATTGTAATGTGCAATCAAACAGCATAGCCACTATCTTTGGATGGTAAGACAATACCTATATGGAAGTGGCCAAGCTATCTGGCTGCAACATATTGACTGTCGGCATGTTGCCGGCAGCCAGGGAAGGGGTACATGTCCCTTAACGTCTCATGAGGGTTCCGGCAGACCGACGGCACACCGGAGGCCGGTCCTGCAGGGTGGAAGGCATCAAGTATCTTATATGGATAATACCACGGTCGGCAGGGGGCGGCGGCTCCGGCAGCCGAAGGCTGACGGCATGGTGAGCCTTGGATCAATTCATAAGATAGATATGTATATGGTTGTATACCTAGATTGCCGGCAATCAATGCCGGCATGCGGGTGGCAGAGTCCGAAAGTCGGCCGGCTGTTACTAGGTAAAATGAGGGGTGGGACGTCGGCGGTATGTCGATGGAAGGCGGCAGCCTCCGGCACACGGAAGGCTGACATCTTAGAGGGGGGAGGCATCTTATGAAAGAAGGTCACCTGAGGTAGTGGCGGTTATCGCCGGCAGTAGAGACGGCAAGGGACCGGCACCAAGATAGAAAGAGAGAAAGGTAAGGAGGGATGGAAGGGGTAAGATCCTATACCCCTCCGGCATCCCTCCGGAGAGAGTGCACTCATGATAGGAGTGGATACTCCTAACATTCGGCGGCAGGGAGCCGGCAGGTGGCCGGGTGCCTGTGGTAACCCAAGGGAGGGATAGAGGGCACTCAAAGAGGAGGGAATCCCCCGTCGACAGGACTGCCGCCGGCAACCACCCCCATAGAACGCTATGAAGGGTATGTGTACCAGAGCGGCCAGCTCAGTAGGAGAACAAGTTAGCCCTACCACTCCACCCAAGGGAGGAGTTGTAGGACTAAGGACAGAGGTGTGTAGGCAGGCCTACACCAAAAGGATAGGTGGGGAGGGAGAAGAAGGGGTCTTTCTAATGAGGAGACTCTGCATGAGAGCGGCCACCAAGGCAAGGGAGAACGCTCCCTAACCTAGGATAGGTAGCCCAGATCAAGTACGGTACTAATGTACTGTCCCAAACTATAAAAGACAGAGTCTACCCCCAGAGCTTAACCTAGAGTAGGAGGACTAACTCCTAGGCTAGGAAAGCCTGAAAGACACATCGCTAGTTGCAGGGAGGAAGGAGTAACCCAACCAAGTGCAACTGGGGAAGGGCAGGGCCCTTCCTAAGATCTCAGGCACGACCCTAAGGGGGGTTCATTCCCTTAGGGTAGGCAGAGAAGCGATAAATACTCTGGTTGTAGACGAGATTCCTCTATATAGAAGGGAAAGCAAGTCTACCCAGAGGGAATGCCCGCAGGCAGGGGGAATAGGGAACATACAAGGGTTCCTACATTAGGTTAGGAGGGGTTGATACACAATCAACACGGTCCCTTATATGGTCCCCGAAGGCGAAAACACTTACATCACAGTAAATAGTATGTTTAATAATGCCACAATCTTCATAACTTAACTTAGGAACACTAATATATATCATGCATGAAAACAAGCACTAGGCTGTCCAGCCTAGGGGCCAAGCTAGCGATCTAGTATGGGGTCGAAGAGCGACCAAGTCTGATGAGCGCTAAAACATGATATAATGATTCCCTAGCTATGAAGACTAAATAACTAATAATATTAATTAGTTAAATGACCGGAGAAGGCTGTTCTGGCTAACTAAATAAAGCATGCAACATGAACAGCGGCGCCGTAAAATGGCGCGTCTGGTATCGGCACAGCTCTGCCACAGAACACAATATTTTATGAAAAGTAGAAGTTACTTTACGGCCAGAGCTTATTTAAACAATACTGGGACCTGGTACTCAACTTTCCAGAAGAAGGCGAGGCTGAAGGTAGCGACATAACGGCGATGTAAGCTGATAAAGAAATCACTTGGGAAAAATCCGACTTAGCGAAGAAGCTACAGACGAAGGGATGAGGACGGACGTGACGTCATTTAGCAATGGCGCCCGTTTGTTTACGTCTCGAGTACCAAAAGCAGCCACGGATGAGAGTAACTGTGGAACGGCTCCTCGGTTACTCAGCCACCTTTCCATATCGAAGTGTTAACTCTATATGGGGTGTTGATATATATGTGGCGTGTTAATACATGCGTCCCCTGTTGATATACGATATCCTAGAGGGAAACCTTTAGGGTACTCGCACCAGAAGTTGGAATTCTGTGATAACCTTTAGTTTAATTCTATGGGAATATCCACTGTAGTTAAATATACCCTAGGAAGCTACTGAAGGAACCTTCCATCAGGACGTCATGGCTTGAGCCCAAAAAACCTAACCCACCCAACCTAACCTAGTATTTCCCAGGTCACAGTCCTAGCTTTGGGGCAAGCCCCCTGGAACCCCCTTCCCAGGTCACAACCCCTAAAGGTTATTCACAAATAATGCAATGCTTTATTTACTTTATATACACTAACACTAACTACAGCGGAGTCTTAAGTTGCAAATAATGGCTGATTTACAAGCAGATACATGTAACTGTACGACGTAAACAAATAAATAAGAAATAACCCAGGAGTATAGAATGCTAATATTTTATGTGATTTTTCATGGATTTATTTTGAGCCCCAGGAAACAATGCATAGAGAAGAAAAGGTTAGTTTTACCATTAGTTACCGATTCTCCTGTAAGTTTTCTCCACCCCAGGGCTTTGGATCCACTTCTGTAGAATATAATTAGATGTACCTATTCATTTGTGACAGAAATAGGGGTCATTTTCGAAGAAAACGAGAGTTTTTATTTATTAAACCCCATTTTTTTTATCAGTAAAGCTTTTCCTATATTGTTCTAAAAATAAAACCATTTTACCTTCCCTTATTTTACCTATTTTAAGTACCCTTACCTTAACTACTCTTACCTTTTCTACTCATGCCTTGCTAACCCATCACTTTGCCTGCCATAACTTTGCCTGCCACCACTTTGCTAACCACCACTTTGCATAATCATTACCTATCCTAACCTCATTTTACCTACCCTTCCCTTACATTATCTAACCTCACATTATATACCCTTACCTCACCTAAGCTTACCTTACCTAAGCTTACCTTACCTTACTTGCCCTTAACTTACTTTTTCTTACCTTACTTGCCCATACCTTAATTACCAATACTTTCCTACCCTTTCTTTACCTACCCATACTTTACCTGACCTTACCTTACCTATTAATATTTTACTTAGCCTTACCTTACCTTACCTACTATTATTTTACTTAGCTTTACCTTAAGTATTATTTCACTTAACCTTATCTTACCTAGCCTTACCTTACCTAGCCTTACCTTACCTGACCTAGCCTTACCTTACCTGACCTAGCCTTACCTTACCTGACCTAGCCTTACCTTACTTGACCTTACCATAACCCTCTCTTACTTTATGTACTCCAACTGGTAAAATTAGTTTCAATCAAACTCGGATATCCAATATGAAAATATATTTTTTCTAGCAGGGTGAGTTTTCAAAAAGTTTCACCTTTATTTTTGCCACAAATAATCTTATTTAGAGATACAGGACCCTACTTAATAACTGCAATAATGGGGTTCCAGGGTGGGAAATTGATGTTTTTTGGTGGGAGAATACAGAAAATGGATAAAAGAAAATAAGCTCTCTATCCTAAACACACCAATCATCATGATAACGAAAAGCTACCATAGTCAAAATCGAATAATAGTAATGAAACATGGTCAAAACACTGAAGGTTTTGTTTACCAGACTCAGACGCATAGAAAACGTGATTTTCCATCTCATTTTCTATGGAGTCGAGGTGTACATAGCAGTCTTCATCATGATATTATTACAAATAAATTTTTACTCGAGCTAATTATCTATTGGTTTTTACTGTGCCGTATACTTGCTTCGTTTGCAAATAAACATTAACTCACCGCTCCAGTGTTCTGGCAAGCAGACTACGTTCGCTACGCACGTTAGCCTCATAAGATAGTATTTTGGTATTGATTACTAATTATATAAACTTAAAAGGAGTAAATTGGCAAATATTACCATAACTTTTTGGTTAATCACTCCACTTACCTTAAATACAATTAGAAGTTGCTGACTTTGACAGTTGGTGATCAATCTGTTCACTCAGAAACCTATTAACGACTTTTGGAATTCCATTGTAATGTCCTTGCACTGGCCAATAACCTCAAATTATGAACAACAACCACTGCACGTCTGCACAATGGAATCTATGACAGTCACCTACTGACACATGCCTTTCTAGAAGGATGTATGAATTCCAAAATCGCAGTTAATTAGCTTATCTTGAAACTAAGCAAGCAATAAGGTTTCAATATTTTTACCATACGCACACATCATAACCAAACACAAGATGCCGCTCGACTTTGAGATTCGTCTTCTATTTACAACAGAGTCAACTTTTCCTCGACAGAGCTGTCATTCCTCATTCAGAGTGTCAAACTTACTGGTTACCAAATCAGAAGTTAGACCATCTCCTTGGAGCTTAGTTCTTGTACCACGCTCTCGGAAAGGAGTACTTTTGCCGTTAGTCAGTCCACAGAGTCTGTTGCCACGCCTGATACTCCAAAAGTAGCTATCCAAAGGTTTGGCCCCTTCTTGATTGAATGTCATTGTACCTTATCCTTTGACTCAGATCATAAGTTTCTATTATTATTATTATGATTATTATTATTGTTATTATTATTATTATTATTATTATTATTATTATTATTATTATTATTATTATTACTAACTAAGCTACAACCCTAGCTGGAAAAGCAGGCTGCTGTAAGCCCAAGGGTGCCACCAGGAAAAAATATCCCAGTGAGGAAAGGAAATAAATAAACTATGAGAATTATTGAACAATTAAATATAGATATTTTAAGAATAGTAACAATATTAGAACAAATTTGTCCCGTCACTCTATACAAACCTTCGCTATTTATAGGGAATATTACTTTCGGCATGGCGGAAAGACGCGCCGTAATACTTTTAGCAAGTGATAACCACCCCAAGTGCTGGTTAGCAAGAGGGGTGCGGGTAACAGGTTACCCCGCTCACTCACACACCTGGGCTGAGCACCCGCTTTGCTTTTGGTTCGGGGCGAGACATGTTGTCTCTCTCTCTCTGCTCCAACTTACCGGCCATTTGACTCATTTTTTTTTCTTATTCTTAAACTTACGTTTTTTCGTTTTATTTATATGAAAACATTCTTGTAATGTTTTTATATATATTTAAGCTTTTTTCAGCAATTGTTGCTGATTTTGTGACTACGTAGTGCGGTAGGTTCTCAAGGGCGGAGAACATTCTCATACGATCTTACCCCCTTGGACACCGGATAACCCGTAGGCAGGGGGCACTCCGAGTGACTCCGACCTCCGCCATAAAGGAGTCGTCATCATGTGGATACTCCTTCTCCGTTCAGATGTTAACGTCACTGTCTCCCGCAAGTTCTTGGAGGAAGACTGCTTACGGCCTGTCCACAACTTGACGTTGGTCTTGCTATCCCTCACTGACAATGCCGCTTTCCCTCATTACATGAGCGGTTGGCAGATACTCTGTGGGGGAACACCTTTCCCATTACACGGGTTAGGTTGCTCTCTCGAATGGTTTTCTTTAGCAGTTATGTTGAAATAATTTTCTATTTGTAATTTTCAGCTCTTAAATCCACACTTTTTTATGTGGCGATGGGCTGACGGCCATACTTAGCTGCTGGAGGGAGTTCATAGTCTTTAGCTTGTCCGCTCCCCCTCGGGGAACCCCAGAGGATTGAGTGGTTCTCCCAAGTAGTTTGTTTTGTCAGCTGATTAATTAATTGAAATTCTTTGTTTTACAGTTCTTACGCTGCCGCTCTCCTTCTCACGACAATGATGGCCGGCGAAGGGAGCGCCCATTCCTTATTAAGTTTCTGTTCTCTCCGCGACACTATCCCCTTCCGCGGGTTAGGTGAACCTCCTACGGGAATGTCTCTTTCATAATTTATTTTATTTCCTCAGCTAGCAAATCCATGCTTCTTTTTTGGCTAAGTCAGCTGACGTAGAAGAGCAGAGCCGTTCGTTCCTGTGGAATCTGCTCTACCTGCTCCGTCACAGTACTGCGCCTGTGGCAGCTCCTGATCAACACGCTGACTATGACCTTTCCCTTACGAGGACGAAGTCCCTGCCGAGAGTGGTACAGTCTCTGCAACACACTCTATTTCTACTCCTTTGTTCTTCATGCTCAAGCGTAGGAATGAGGACAGTAGCGGGTACATTCGGGGGATCCCTTTGGGGTGAACCCACAAACTACCTTTGGCTATGTTTCACAGGTAGCTCTCAGTGCTGACATTCAACTTGAACAAGGCTTGTTGATGGGAAGCAGAGAGTACTGCCCTGAGGTCCGCCTCCGGGGGTTGGACAACTCCCTTCCGAGGGAGAGTTAACCTTCCCAGATGTTAGGCTGCTTTCCCTTACGAGGGAGAATTTCCCTTCATCAGTGACATACTGGGTTCCTTCGGGTGTTCTATTAGGGGTATCCCTTTGGGGTGAACCCAGAAACTAGCCTAGGCTATGTTTCACAGGTAGTGCTTGATGCTGACCTCCAACTTGAACAAGGCTTATTGAGAGGAAGCAGAGAGCACTGCCCTGAGGTCCGCCTCCAGGGGTTGGACAACTTTCCCCTTCTGAGGCAGAGTTACCCTCTCAAGGTGTTGGGCTGCTCTCCCTTTCAAGTGGGACTTTCCCTTCATCAGCTGTTTAGCTACCTTCCCGCTTCCCAAGAGAATTGCTGACAGCTTGACGGAGATCAGCAGCTGCTATCTCGTCACTAAAGACTACATCATCCCCCGTACTGAGCCGACTCTTCCGTCAGGGGTGGAGCAAAGTCCTGTAGGTGGTCATATCTCTTGTCCGGGAGTGAGGCCCCCATACAGACTCGGTTTTAGAGATCTTCTAGAGACCAACAATTTTCTTATTTTACTCTGTCAGAACATGTTTCCTATTTGGAGTAACCACGCAGACGTTTCCCTTCGGGGGCTCGTCAGGCTTTGGAGTTTATCACTCCTCACCACCCTGGACGTTCTCACCCCGACTGCGGTAAGTAGACGCCTTTTCAGTCCTGTCAAGGACTGTACATGACTCGCCAGCTGTGCATGACTCGCCAGCTGTGCATGACTCGTCAGCTGTTCATCCCTCGTCAGCTGTGGGTGACTCCCCAATAACTCCTCACTTGTGTTCAGACAAACACTCCTCATATCGTGACCACCACTAGGTGGCTCGTGATTGCCACTCATCACCAAAAGATCCTCATCCTTTGCGAGATCGTCAGGAAAGAGAAGACGGCAAGGCCATCTCTTCAGGAGGAATACCTGCCCCTGCACAGGGAGCCAAAGGCTTATAATACCATTCCTAAGTCTTTGGCTAGAGCTTCCATACCTTAGAGAGGTCTAGGGAAGGCTCTTATTCCAGAACGTCAGCAAGAGACGCCCTGGTCGTCTACGTCCTATTCTGATGACTATGATCCACCCTGGGCTCCAATGGGTGAGAGCTTGGAGTTGGATGAGCAACTAGATTTTGAGGACAATCCATTGCCTAGAGTCACTAGCCCGAAGCTAATGGAGGCTGAGCAAAGGGAGTCTGAGCATGTCTTCTGGCAGGTCTTGACCTGCATAAAAACCATCAATGGTCTGTCAAATAATCAACAGCCCTATCAAGAGGGTAATGACACGGTCCTGACCTTGTCTATGGCACTCAGAGACCCCCCTTGGATCAGTACAGCTTTGCCTTATTCAAAGGGGTTGAAGAGTGCCAGGAGGAAGGCAATCTTACAGGCTGCTCCAGCTCCCTCCAAGAAGGCTTCTTCTCTAGCTAGTCTCCTCTAGCAGTTGATCAAGGGCAGGCCTTTTCTGAGATTAATCTGGGATGAACGGTATAGTAACTGGCCTCTCTTCTTTCATCTTCTTTTCTCGGGACACAGCACACATGGAACTCTGCAAGCAGACCACCTCTGTCTGCAGTTAAAACCATATCCCTTGTGTAGCCTAAAATATGATGTGTATTTGTTACGTCCCCTTCCTCCCAGCAAGGGGGAGTCGGGTAATGGCTAGGTTAAATTCCAAACAATTACTTACTTGGTCAAGTCACAGTGCTCAGTTCACACACAATCACACCAACTGCCCAGCCGTTAGCTCTCACACATTCTGAGAGTTAGTATGGTGTCAGGGTGTGTCTATTAAGCTCGTGCGAAGCACAGAATTACACCCCGTGTCAGAAATCAGCCAGTTGCCTTAGAATTTCCACTCACCTAAGGGTGAGGCTGCACTGTAAAGAGAGAAAGGGTTTGTATTCGTGTCAGAACAAATGTCAAATCTGCCAGCCTATAATTAAAAAGTGGAGACATTTCACCGGTGTGTGTGTGTGTGTGTGTTAGGGGTTGGTTGGTCTACCCCGCTACCTTCTGGGGGTACTTATACGTCGCTAAAAAGTCTTTCAGCTAGATGATATTATTATTATTATTACTTGCTAAGCTACAACCCTAGTTGGAAAAGCATTATGCTATAATCCCAGGGGCTTCAACATAGGGAAAATAGCCCCGTGAGGAAACAAGGAAAAATAAAATATTTAAGAATAGTAACAACATTAAAATAAATGTTATGTTTCCTATATAATTTATAAAAACTTTAACCAAACAAAAGGAAGAGAAATGAGAAAGAGCAGTGTGTCCGACTGTACCCTCTGGCAAGATAACTCTAACCCAAGAGACAGTGGAAAACCATGGTACTGAGGCTATGGCACTACCCAAGACTAGAGAACAATGCTTTGATTTTGGAGTGTTCTTTTAGAAGAGCTGCATACTATAGCTAAAGAGTCTCACCTACCCTTACCCTCCCCCACTACATGCAGGTAAATACCGCCAGGTAACTAACAGCCAGTTGTTGATACCTCATTATAATTCTTAATTGCTGTACTCCAGCATTATTCTTCTTTAAAAATGACTCAGGTTTGTATGATTAGAAAAAAATACAAATTAATTCAAAATTTATAATTTCTATACCAAATATTTTTTTCATGTTTGACTGATATAGTAATCCAAATATATTAATTCAACAGAACAGGAGGCAGGAACAGCTTACAACTTTCTGCGGGAAGCAGCTACATTATACATTCAACTAAGAATAGAAAGTGGACTCCAGTTAATATTCCTCGTAGCTACAGACCGACCTTAGTCTTTGACCTCGTAGACTCGGGTAAGGAACAATTTAATTTTGTTACAAGGGCTAATGTTTTGATTATAGGTTTGTATGTGAAACAGTTGTGGGATCAGAAGGGGTATTCCAGGTAGTTAAAATCCATTGGTAAGTAAAGAAGACCTGGAATCCTAGGACAGGATCTGGGGTTCTAGTTATGCTATCTAATATCCCTTTTTTATTACACAGATACAAAGCTTCATCCTATGATATAACCTATTTAAGCACAGTTGGAAATTGGCAGTTAAAAACTTATAACAAGATATCGGTAGTTGGCGTCTGGTGGCCGGGATGCCCCGCTCCTTCTGCTGGTACACTGAAGAGTCACTTTGATTCTTGCTGCCAAAGAATAGAGACATACTTTCCACTTCTCTTTAAACTTTGCTTCTCGAGTTTCCTTTCTTTAACATTTGGACACTTGTTGCTGTTGAAGACGATTTCCTTCAGAATAATCTTCAGTGTCTTATGACATTGTCATTGGATTTAAACTGAAGTGGCTGACTAATATTTTACTCTTGAGTCAGACTTCCCTGGTTGTTCAATAACAGACAAGCTCAAAAAGAAGATGGTATCAGGAGGAGCAAGTTCTCTTTCCTAAAAGAGAAACAAGGTTGTTTGATATCAGAATCATTATTTACCAATGAGCACACTGCTTTGCACTCACAACCTTCTCTGACTAGATCAGAAAAAATCTCTTGTGAGACCTTTCGTCTGTGCTCAGTGAGCTCCTGATTTGTAAACACATTCCGTTCTCACACTAGCACTCTTAACCTTAGTGAGTAGCAAGTTTAACACTAGTGCTCTTAACACTATCAGGTTTAACTATAGCACACACAGTAACTGAGCTTCATATGATCCTATGGATCTTTATGTGTATCCTATAGCAAGCTTTCTCCAAGAAGAGATACTTCCCTATGTCCTGAATGAGTGATTGCAATTATGCATACACATTCGATGGTCATGAAGCAAAGTGATGATGGCAGGTGGTCTCATTTGAATCACTCACCTTCCCAGAAAGTCAGAGAATAGCTGATAAAGAAGTGTGACAGGGTGAAATTTAGACACACATTCAGCCTAGATTATTACACTTACTAAACAGAGAGAAACAACTCCTATATGAGTGTCTGCTCGTACACCTAAGTGTCCCCGGTCTAGGCATGTAATCTTCTAGCTTTGTACACACTCCCGGTTGCAAGAAAACGTGGCGGCCACCCTTTCATTTCCCTTATTGGACAATTATTTTCTTAAGGCAGATCAATGGGACTTATATAAGTCACTCATACCATTTCTTTCCCCCCATAGGAGAAATAGTGTTTGCTAATCCTTCACCAAGGACAAAGAATTAGATGGCAAGGTTGTATGATGCTTTGCTTGCTCCTCAACTCTCAACTGTTCACAGTTACACGTATCTTGGAGAGTGCCACAACACATGCTCACGATCGAGCATCTGGTGGCAATCGGCCGCTCCTACTAGAGCGCCATTTTGCCTGTTTGCACACAAATTAGGTTAATGGTAGGCATACTACTAGGTGTTCACATGCTCAAAAAAGAGAACCCCATATCTCATTTGTTCCGTAACCGAAATACAAACCACGCTATTTACATTGGGTTTACCTTTCGACGTAGCTGAAATGACGAGCCAATAGTTTTTAACGAGGGTTAACTACCCCCGCGCTAGTTAGCGGGGGTAGGGGAAGGGGTGATTTGCTTCACTTCACTTTTGGCTCCGGCGATGAACAGACGTGTCTGTCCATCGTCCTCGTTGACAGCCTTAACCTTTTTTTGCTTTTTCTTCCAGTTTGTGTGTGTGCGTTTTGAAGTTAGCCTCACCCTTTATTGTTCACCATGCACATGTGCCCTGGGATTGCCGGTTGCCCTTGCGGTACATTCATGTCTGCGGTGGACACGGATCCTCACACCCTTTGCCCGCAGTGTCGAGGCCGACGGTGTGACAGAGAGAACACGTGTAGTGAGTGCAGGGAGTGGTCTGCCTCCCAGTGGGAGAGGTTTGGCCGCCAGCGCAAGAAGAAGTCCAAGAGAGACCGTTCTCCTTTCGGGGTTGCCTTGAAGGAGGAAGGCTCTCGGGACTCTTCTTTCGCCGCCCAAACCTCCTCCGAAGCTCCCCCTCGTTCGGCTCCTAAGGAGAGACCGCCGAGTGGGAGCGCAGGCCCTAGTTCTGTTTCCCGACCTTGGATTGGGGGAGATGGCGTCGCCTCCCATAGTGGAGTGGCTCTTCCTCCTCCGGGGGAGGTTGTTAATAATGACTCCTTGTCTAATGATGATCTTTTTCAGATTTGGGCTTCCTTGGGGCTTAAGGGCCTGCCCTCCAGGGAAGCCCTGATTGATCTTGTCCAGTTGGGGGCCGCTGTTAAGCAGTCGCCGGTGATAGCAGAGGTAGATCCTCTGTCTATCGTCGACGTCGTGGTGGCAGAGGGTTCCGACGGGTCGGGTCAATCTTCTGCGGGTGCTGTTGTGGATGATGGTGCTGAAGGCTCTCCTCCCCCTTCCGTACATTCCTCGAAGGGGGAAGGGAGTCCAGCGGGCTCTTCTGCTGCCAAGCCTCCCTCTACTGGGAGTGCTTTGACTGAGACTCCCCTTTGGAGGACTGATGGTCCTGACGATATCCCTCGTGGCCACCTTCGCCGTAAGACTCACCGTCCGCTGCGCCGCAAGGGCCTCCTGTCTCCCTATAAGGGTGCTAAGAGGCGCCTTTTTGAATTTTCGCCTCCTTCCTCCGAGGGGGACTCTCCTCGCCGTAAGCAGCCTGCAGCTCCAGCTTCCTTAGACCTCTCCGGGGATCGGTCTCCTACGCCTTCCAGACCTTCAGCTTCTGGTGCAGACGTCCAGCAGCCTGACCTCGTCAGCCGACGGGCAACTGTCCCTTCGGGGCAAAGGGATGCTTCCCACGGTGTGGGTTCTTCCCTTGCGCGTCATGGTTCCCCTGAGCGCCCTTCTGCAGTGTTAGCGCACAGGCGCTCCCCTGCTCGTCAGTGCTCTCCTGATCGTCAGCATTCTCCTGCTCGCCAGCGCTCTCCTGATGATCGTCGCCCCTCTTCTCGCCAGCGCTCTCCTGAGGACATCCTTCAGCCTGTTGTTCCTGTTGAGCGCCCAGTGCGCCAGCGTTCCCCTGAGCGCCCTAGATCTCCTGCCCGTCAGGGCGCACCTGCGCTCCCAGATCCTGACTCGCGCCCTGTGCACCCACGCTCGCCTGCCCGACCTAGAACTTCGGTTCAGGTCTTGACCAAGGACTCTTCTCCTCGCCCTCGCAATCCTGCTCGTCAGCCTGTTCCAGCGCAACAACGCTCGCAGTCTCCAGCGTGTACTTCCAAAATGCCTGTACGACCACGCGCCTCCTGTTCCTGAGCCCGTTCGTGAGCGATCGCCTCTGCGCCCCGCGCCGGCAGCTCCCTCACAAGATTCCACGCGTCGCCCTTCTGCTCGCCAGCGATCACCAGCACGCCAGAGATCACAGACGCATCAACATTCGCCTGCTCGTCAGCGATCTCCTGCGCGTCAACGGTCCCCAGCGCGTCAGCAATCACCTGAACATCGGCGATCTCCAGAACGCCTGCGTGACCTATCGCCTGCGTGCAAGCGTTCTCCAACGCGCCGTCGCCCAGAGGATCTGGAGGGACATGGGTCGCCTTCTGTCAGCTCGCCCACGCTCGGTCGTTCGCCTACGCGGTCTACGCGCTGTCGCTCGCCAACACGCCACCATGCGCCAGCGTGCCATCGCTCGCCTACGCGCCAGCGTTCACCAGCGCGCCGCTGATCGCCTGCTCGCCATCGCTCTCCCACGCGCTACAGGTCTCCTGGACAACATCGTCAGCGGTCAGCGGTCATCGGAGCGATCTCGTTCGCCCACGCGTCAACGCGCTCCCTCGCCGACGCGCCAACGTGCTCACTCGCCAGCTCGCCCACGCGCTCGTTCTCCTGTGCGCCCTCGCGCCCTCGCGCCCACTCGCCTGCGCGCCCGCGCGACCGCTCCCCTGCGCGCCCGCGCGACCGCTTGCCTGCGCACGATCGCTCCCGCGCTCGTTTGTCTCCGCGCGTTTACGCGCCCGCGCCTCAACATTCTCTCGCGCACGATCCGGTAGTTTCGCCTACGTACGAGCGTCAGCATGACCCCTGTTCGCGTCGGGTTTCGCAGCCCGCGACAGCAGCAGGGACGCGTGTCGCCAGACCGCACTCAGGATCGCCTCCGCCGAAGCGCAGGACTCTTGTGCAGGATAGGGAAGGCACATCAGAGAGGTCAGTACAACTTTCTTCCCCCCTTCCTTTTCAGGCAGGTCCAGTGGTGTCCACTCCGAAGGATCGCCCGATCCCCTTCCCTCCAGCGGGAATTTCGGACTCTGTGTCTGTGTCTCGGCAGAGTTAGTTTGGTCCTCTGATGCGGGCGTTAGTGAAGGCTATGAAGCCGACACTCGCCGATCAAGGACACAAGCCAGCGGCTGCCTCGCTCCCGCTGAAGAGAAGGAGAGGAGTGGACTTCGTGGTGACTTCTCCCAGGGAGAAGTTGGTTCCTAAGAGGTCTGTCAGGAAGGCTCCATCCCCTTCGCAGGCGCTTTCTCCTTCTCCCGAGGACGAGGCTTTTCCGTCCTCAGAAGAATCCAGTGAGGTGATGGTCTCCCCCTCGGCACCAAGGGGGGAGTCGTCTCCTCATGGAGGGGAATCGTCTCGAGTGGAGGGCGCTTTCCGAACCTCTTTGTTGGGGTCATGTATCCCGCCCAGGAGGGAACCCAAGGACTCCAAGACAATCCCGAAGTCGTCTTCTAGGATTCGTCAGGAACCAGCTGCACCCCGGGAGAACGTCCACGCATCTCCCCAGGAAGAGATTCCGGGGACGGTAGACTTAGCTGCCAGTCCGCACACGTCCACCAAACAAACTATGCTATCTAATACGATTAATGTTGTTAAATGGTTATTTCTCCGGTCAGAGCCTTATTTCACCTGATATATGATGTGCTCATCTACTTTCACCAGGAGAAGCTGCTTTCAGTCTCGACAATGAAATAATATGACTCAGCCTTGAGCCAGGTCTTTAAACTAAAGAGCTGAGACCCTTCCTGTTACTGGGAGTTTTTTTTTTATAATCATGAGGAGCTTCAAACAGCCTGGTCTTCATAGGGAGCTCAAGCTACCTGCGGGGTAAATCACCCACGTTCTCAGGCCCATCAAGAGGCCCCCGTAATAATATTTGAGTCATGCGTATACAGCATTGTGTTGTAGTTCTATTATTGTAAAGATGGATTTATTAATATATGAATTAAGCATTTTGTTGAGTTGATGCTGCAGTATAATACTTGTTCTCCAATCAAGTGATTATAGGCAGGGAAACATGGATTTTTGTATATGAGATATTTGCCTCAGAACGTAACATGAAAGGAAATTTTGTGATTCCTGCTGGTCTTTTCATGTTTGAATATTTATTATGCTTTCAAGAGGAGTCAAATGGAAAAGATTTATTTTGAGATAGTCAGTCATCACATTAATTAGCCAATAAACCATTGATAGTTGGTATTTGAAAAGTTGTCCATTATTAATGCTTAAATTCAAATAAAATCTGTTCCAAAGCTGTGTAGTTCAAAGAAGCTCGTCATAGAATATCAAACTCCTTAACAATGTAAAATTACAACTGCCTGTTTTTACCGTTTGAATGCTATACTTGTATCTATATAAAGATAAACCGGAACTTTATAATCTTTGCCAACTTCACATCTGGTACCCTGTGAAAAACAGAAAGCAGTATCATAATGCAGGGATAGTTAGTGAGACTTAATTATCTCTATTTTATTTCATTTCCTCCCATTTCATTCATAAAATCAATGGATTATGTGACAGGTTTCTGCATCAATGTTGTGTTGTCCCTTTTTGTTTTACCGCAATGTTTGATCTATTATTAAGAGTGTCCTTTGAGGCACACTGTCATCATGTAATGCATTACAGGCATGAATTAAGGATTTTCAGTTTCCCTGGCTCCTCTACCGACATCTTTCTATCCTTCTACGTTGCCATCGTTCCAACTGCCTTTCTTGCAACCTTCTGTCCAACATCTATCAAATTTTACATCTTGGTGTATATGAGAGGGTTTCCCCTAGTTTCATTTCTGGGCCGAATGACCTTCCTGACTTTAACAACATTCCATATGACCAGTGTCAATGAATCATACTGATACAGTTCTCATTTTATGTATCTGTTGGAGGATATCATATAAAAAGATTTATATCATTTGTTTACCAACTCACATTTTGGGCTTTTCCATAATTATTTGACAACACATCAATAAAAAGCAATAGACAAGGTCTGATAGCAGATGAGAGCACCAATTTATCTATAATTGGCTTGCTACTATCTATTAGAAAAATTAAAACTGGCTGACTTTAAATCCAAGTACTAAAGTAGTGAGTTCTTTGACACTTTTACAGATAGCTAAAGTATTTGAAGAGATTTTAACATTGGCCATCTATTATACAGTATCAGAAAAATATAATTTTACATAATTATATATTCACCTACTGTATAGATTTAATCTTATTCGCATCTTAATACTTTAAATGCAATATTACCAATGCAATGATGATACTGGTAATCTTATTATGAATAGTACTTATAAAACCATTGTTAAAAAAATGTGGTTGACATAAAAGCACCAATAATATATTATGTATGGCTGTTAATATACTTTTGAATAATCATTCAAGGTGAGCTTTGTCTTATCCATGTTGTTTTTCTCACAAAATCTGGTTATTAGTGTTGTTCTTCCTTCAGATGTTTTTAAGAACATAACAGCATGGTCAAGTTTAAGGTTAAAATGTGTCTGTTATTTTGATCTCTAGAGATGAAGTTGAATATGTTTGATACTCTCATGATAATACTAAAAAATGACTCATGTATCAAATTAATCATTAAAAGTCAGGTTATGACTTGAGTGTGGAGAATATTTGGAATAACGATATTTTATTTTTCTTTCAGATGCGTTTCTTTACCTGTACATTTGAAATCCAAAAGCCGAAGCCAGTAAACAAAAAACTTTTGAGTGGGCAACCCGATCTTCCAAATGACATGGAAAGGAGATGGAAGCTAAAAGAATGCTGATGGCTCAAGATCAAGTTATCCATATCTAAATCAAAGCTGATAACTGGGATGGCGGCTGTAATATCTAAGTAACTTAAGTTTAAAGATGAGTTAAAATTTTCATCATTTTGATTTTTTTTTCAGAAGTTTACCTCAGGTAACAGAATAGGTAATAAATATCTTTAGAAGGGAGCTTATGCACAGTGTACAGTATAGTGTTAAGCATATACTATTTGAAAAAGTACAGTGCAGCAGGAATTCTTTTGAAAGTGAGATTGTTCTCAAATTATTTCGTTACAAGATGGTGATAAATTTTGCTATTACTATACATTATTAGTTACTTGTCTGTGTACTATGAGGTCATTCTAGATATACTAATATTTCTCAAAAGGTAAATTCACAAAGAGTCTTATCAGTGAAGCAGTATATAATATAAGGTATAAAGTTTACTTTCACGATCATATATTTTAAACATTTTGCCCTAGGGACATAGAGAGCCATATTTCTTATACATGTAGTATGATACTTGTCTAGTAATTACTAATTGTAATATTGTCTTGAAATTCATAACATTTTATCAAACAAGGAGTAATATAGATTATTGTTGTCTAGTATTTTCCTTCCCATATGCTCCAAAATTAATCATAAACTAATTTGACCCCCATGTTTGATGTTTGAGGAAAATACAGCTGCTTGATTACTGTAACAGGGTATCTTTGATTGATATTACAGTTTTCCTTTCAGCGCTGAAGTATAACTATTTCTGTCTATAGCCCTAGACTTAAAGGTTCAATGGAAAACAACACAAGCCAACCAAATTACCAAATTATTTTTAAGGGACTTCTTACATAAACGTTGCCATTTTACCCAGCACCGAATGTTAACAGGTTTAGATAGAAATGATTTAATCCCCAGTTAAGTTTTTAAATGTACATATTTATTTAATCTTTAATGTATAAATTATAACGTAAATATACCGTATTCAATGCGTTGTCATACGTGGATTTTCTTCTTGCAAAAAAAAAAAAAAATAAAAAATCTTCAGGATAGAATGTAGTTCTGCTTCACGTTGTATTCATATAAATGATATCTTCTTAGGATTGACATTGTAGGTACCATGTAAAGTGTGATAGATATGGTTGTAGAATAACTTTTGACGGAGAAATTTGCACTGCTTCTTTTTCTGATAAGAAGGTATAACTAATTTTCAATCATCACAAGAAGTTTCTTTTAGCGGAGTCATTTTCTTAGTGTCAGGGGCAAGAATTCTAACCAGGAGTCAATCATCGTTATACTTATGCATTGTCTTGAAAAGAGACGAAGGATATATCAAATGAAAATGGTAGTTAAGTTAGGTTACTCCATTTTTCTAAATGTCTCGATGGCAGGGGTTTTAAGATAAAAAGTACTTCATAAGATTGGTCCTTATAGCTTACAGTATATTAAGGGGAAGATGTTTAGATTAGGCCTTATTACTAGAGCTATTTTATTGTTTCGAGTAGGTAGTTTTCATGTATGATACATGAAATTGTGTGAGGTAAACATAATGGAAAGCAAATTCAATTTTTTGCGGGTTCTCCCTGTTCAGTAATTTAATAACATTAAATGTTTTGAACAAAAAAAGTAATGGTCGGAAACTGATCTCCTAAGTTAGTCTACAAACGGTAATCATGGTAAATACTTGTAAGTGAGAGTTTGAGTTCAGTTTTGCTGACAAGACCATACTAAGGTTGTAATTCTCAAGGTAAGTAAATCAAAACATCAAGAAATAGAATAAACATAAGGAATTTCTTACAATAGAATCATCCGTAATGGTAAAAATTCTATATTTTTGTTAAATCTGTGTTTTATAGGTATATTGGGGATTTCCTTGCTGAATATTTTGAAGTTTCGTTCATAAGCATGACTAGATATCACCTACAGAATTACCTGACAATCTTTTAAAATATACGCTTGTGTGATGGATGACAAACTATATTCAGTAGTTTAAAATCGGTAATATTAGTAGTAAGAGGAAATTCTTTGAGAAACTAGCATTATATGTAAGTATATAAGTGTATATATGAATGCAGTATATATATATATATATATATATATATATATATATATATATATATATATATATATATATATATATATGTTTATATATATTTATATGTATGTATATATATATGTATATATATATATATATATATATATATATATATATATATATATATATATATATATATAGATGTATGTACGTACATATATATATATATATATATATATATATATATATATATATATATATATATATATGTATATATATATATACATATATATATATAGATATACATACATATATATATATATATATATATATATATATATATATATATATATATATATATATATATTTATATGTAAGTATATATATATATATATATATATATATATATATATATATATATATAGATGTATGTACTTATATATATATATATGTATATATATATATATATATATATATATATATATATATATATATACATACATATACATATATATATAAATATACATATATATATATATATATATATATATATATATATATATATATATATATATATATGTGTGTGTGTGTGTGTGTGTATGTGTGTGTGTGTGAAAACTAGAAAAATCTTACAAAGGTTATATGATACATGTAACATATTTCAGATTTTAATAATTCAGCCATCAGTTGTATATACGAAAAAAGGCAAATCTATACGGGTTGTAGACGAGTTTCTTATAAAAGGTTGATAGTAGAAGTGAAGTACCATTCCAGATAGTGCGTTTATTTATTCACGATCTCTTTTCTTGCAACTGATTAGGAATTTTTAAGTGAACGTTTTTATGTACATAATGATTACATAAAAAAATCAGTTGAATGTTGAAATTTAACATTTCTATAACTTAGATCTTTTATAAATTGAGCATTTTACTAATTTATGTTAGTCAGTTTGAAAAAAAAGAACAATAGATGGTATAATAATTCATTGATTAATATTGATAAATCAATTACTTCCATATTGAGAAGTCTTGAGTGTTCTAATATTCTAAATGTAACTCCTTCAATTACTTGAAAGATTCCTTCTAATTTCTAGACAATTTTCTGTATTGTCTGGATAGAAGAGACTCTCTAGCTATGGTAAGCAGCTCTTCTAGGAGACGGACACTCCAAAATCAAACCATTGTTCTCTAGTCTTGGGTAGTGTCATAGCCTCTGTACCATGGTCTTCCACTGTCTTAGGTTAGAGTTCCCTTGCTTGAGGGTACACTCTAGCACACTATTCTATCTAATTTCTCTTCCTCTTGTTTTGTTAAAACATTTATAGTTTATTTAGGAAAAATCTATTTTAATGTTGTTACTGCCCTTGAAATATTTTATGTTTCCTTGTTTCCTTTCCTCACTGGGCTATTTTCCTTGTTGGGGCCCCTGGGTTTATAGCATTCTGCTTTTCCAACTAGGGTTGTAGCTCAGCATTAATAATAATAATAATAATAATAATAATAATAATAATAATATACCAGTTGATACCCCAATTTCCATGACTTAAAGCTAGTTCCCATCCAAGAATACCCTTGTTAACAAACAAAGGAATCAAATCTGTTTTATTTGTATAAAATTTATATTATTCATATAGATCACATCAAAACATATTTTATAAAGTGAATCTATTGAATGCATTTCTTTTTGTTCCAATTGATTTTCATTAAAGAATTGCTGTGAAAAACTAAATTATCTTTTTGCTATAATCTCATCTAATAACAGTTTTTATGACATATTTTATTGTTTGTTTTTGTTTGCCTATTAAAGTGTTTTATTTGTCCGAAATTGTAAGAGGAGTGATTAATAGAATATTTTTTTTCAGGATGCAGTTGGTTGTTTGCGTGAGATTAATAGATGATTGAAGGCAGATATAATGGCGGTGTCCATTAATAATATTAATCACAAGAAAACTTCTGTTCTATTGTCCAAGTGGAATTCTGGATCTGTGACTTCAAGGGAAAAACTACAAGATCTGGTTTTATGTGTGGGGAGAATTGATAATTTTCAAACTTGTGTAGATCTATTTACAGTGAGGCTCTAAGTACCCTGATATTGCTTAATATTATTAATCTGTTAGTCAGGTGTTAGAATTCAATGACAAAACTATTTTTCTATAAATCCTAAAATATGTTGTGGTCTGTGCCATATAGCTTTCCTTTTGCGTTATACTGATTAAGTCTTAACTATCGTAAATGCTACTGTTAGTTTTTTATTTGAAAATTTTAACAAAGAACAAAGCCTAAGTTAAGTTGTACTTCCATTTCCTTTGCAAATTGAAATATCACTGAATCCTCTTCAATAACTTTGATCACCATGTCAGTCTTTAGCTATCTTGTGTCATACTAAATTTAGTAGAAGCCTCAATAGTTTATCTTACTATCACTAATGTATTGTCATCAATTGAAAATTAACGTTTACTATTTTTTCGTATTTATACAAGATAAAAGAACATTGGTAATACATTGTCTTATCAAGACTTTAAAAAACGTTCATCCAATTTTCAGTTATTTGCTACTTAATTCAAATTTAATTTTACCACAATGCTTGTATGTCTGCCATAATTTCTATATAGTATTTGAAGTGATAAACACACTTATGAATCAGAATTGGCTAAAACTTTTGGTACTAATGTTAAATAGCTAGATTTTCACAAACAAACATTGTTGTATCTTTAAGTAAATTTTCTCTTCTTTTTACGATAATAACGTAGAAAATCTTCAATATGATTATATGGTTTAATGTATGTTTTTAAAATGACATATTATCACAAGCTCAGATATTTGATCTTATTTAGTTTTTCAGACAGGTGAGGTCCTACTGGGTGAGATCTTTTTATACAGTAATGTCTATTCTTCATTGTATTCTCATGATACCGTGCTCTTGGACTAAGGCTGATAGATTACTTTTTTAGCTTATGATATAAGGTTTTGTTTCTATCCTTACTTTCCATCAGGCCTTCCTATTCTGTAAATATTTGTTGGTTATTAAGCTTTGCCTTTGGAACACATCTTAGGCACCGTGGTGGCATAACGACAATTATGTCTTATGGAGTTCTCTGCTTAGATGCTCCTTTCTTGTGAATAACCATGTTACGTAGCAGTAATTTAGTTCCACTTTTCCTGCTCTGTTTGATGTGAAGCCTGCTCATGATGTTGAATATTCTGGAGAATTGCTCATGATATACATTGTCTGGTTAGATCATAATTCTTACCTTATGTTGATTGACTGGTTTGAACGTGCAGTGGTAACTTTGCTAAACTATCAAGTTTGTGTTGTTAGTAACTGATTATATGTAAAGGTTCTGTCCAGGAAAGTTATTATTTCGGAGAATCTATAGTCTGATACTTTAACAAAAGTCTTATGGAGTCCTCTTCCATGGAGCTTGCTGAAGGTGGATATTCTATCATTGGTTAATTGTTTATGGTTTAATGTGTTGGAAACGCTAGTGTAAAATTTTTAAGGAGTTTAGGTTTTCTACAAAACTGAAAGGATATCTAGCTTGAAAATTTATTCGTAATCAAGTCCTGAAACATAGTAACTAGGACTTTCTTAAAATTTATTTCCCTTTTCATGACAGGTTTATTGTGTTTTTATATGGAAATTATGGATCTCGTTCGGAGATGTAATGATGATTTCACAGCTTAGTTTCCTTTTGATATCAGTTTTACTGAAGGTTTCCTTTTGGTCTCCTCTTTAGGGTATAGTATAAATCTTTTTGCTCTAATGGTTACTGGAAGAAAGTATTGGAATTGAATTTGGATTTAGATTATTTAAGGGGATCTGCCGGTTTCCGACTTTTTTAACGACAGGTTGTTGATATATAGGGGGTTTGTTAAAGGATATTGTGTGGAACTTTTGGGGAATTTTTTTTTGTTCAGTGACCTTAGGTTTTGTGACGCCAGAGCTTTTTTCGGCCAAAAATGGCCATTTTCAAAATGCATCTCCTCCTTTGATTTTTGGTTATAAGGGATGAGATTTGAACCATGTATAAAACACATATGGACCTTCGATTTAAAGCCGGGGATTTTTTATTTTTCAATTATTTTTCAGGATATGAATTTTTTTTTATGAAATTTTCCCGGAAAAATTACAGGAAAAAATTTGCCAAAAATCAGAAACTCAAAATATTAAAAATCCCCGGCTTTTTTTTAATCTACCATGTTTCCCCATATTATATATGAAATTACATTAAGATTGGTCCAATACTAAGGGAGGAGATACATTTTGAAGGTGTAAAACTTATGTTTTGAGAAACGGGCCTTCAAAGTTTTAGGTACATAAAAAAAAGTAAAAGACTGTGTTACCATTAATTTTATGTTTTTTTTTTTTAGTATTAACTGTATTTCAAATCTTATTTTTAATGTCTATTGCTTTAATGCAAAAGTATTATGAATAGAAATATTAATCAATTGATTATCTTTGTGCCTAAGACATATTATTATAAATTTGGTTTTGTAAATTGGAGCCTTCCTTCCTTCTGTAGAAATCGGTGGGCATTTTGCAGGTTCTGAAATAATTTTCCCTCTGCATTTAGGACATATCTTTTTTATTAGTGTCTCAAATCCATCCCTTGCCAAATGGATCCTCGGAATTACTTTGCATCTACAATTTGGTATTTGTGATTCAAGTAATTTTTCAAGTCTTGCTTCACTTATTATTATCATTTTATTTTCACTATCGTTGATAATATCAGCCTCCGATCCACTGCATTCTTCTTCTAAAATATCTTTGCCCTTTAGCAGTGATGAACGAATAGAGAGACGATTAGGGGTGGATGTGGTTGGTCTCTGGCCAGCAGTGATGTTAGCGTGCGCCATTTGCTGCGCGGCCCCTCTCTCTCTCGTTGTCGCTTCATTCCCCTCTATGGCATTAGTTTCTTGAATTCTCTGTTCTACTTCTTCGATGGCTATATCAAATTGGCGTTTCCGCATTCTAGAAGCATGAAGTGAACTCTTGCGCCTTTTAGGCATGGTGAAAAACTAAAAACACCGCAGAAAAAAAGAGTTCAGTCAAGGCTAGCGAGCATGAAAAAAATGTGACCTTATTACGTGAAGATTTATAGGCAACTGAGCCTCATGACTCATGATGGGTGTTTTGTCTTGTCTAGTTATAACCAGAAAGGTGCCAATTAGGATATTATTGACATTATATATTTCATTTCAAAGGAAGTTTTTGTAACATATATCACAAAAACTATACCAGACTAAATAATTTGCGCTACAGTGAACCCTCGCTACTTCGCGGTTCGACAATCGCGGATTCACCACTTCGCGGGGTTTTCCCATAACCCATATATATATACATATCGCGGATTTTCCGGAAAATTCGAAAATACCGCGAAATCTGAAGACAACCAAATACGATATTTTGTTACCTGTAATTCCATTAATACTGTAATTAGTAATATCTGCTCTTACTGATTGTTTATTGCATTACATATGATATATAATTCAGCACAGAAAGAAATAAAACACGAAAAGAGAATGTGATCATACGATAATTCAGTACGTAGTAAAATTAAATCGAACATGAAACGCAAATCAGATGCAGTCATACCATATTAGAATGGTGTGTACTGTAATGGATGTGCTTCTTTTCCATGAATCTTTTGTATGTATACGTACGTAGTACAGTACTGCATCCAATAATATTCTTTGTTGCAAAAATCACATTTCGAATACTGTAAGCGTACGAGAGAGAGAGAGAGAGAGAGAGAGAGAGAGAGAGAGAGAGAGAGAGAGAGAGAGAGAGAGAGAGAGCGTAAAATAGCGTACGTAAATTTTTATTATTATTGTTATTATTATTATTATTGTTGTTGTTGTTAATAAAATTATTATTGTTATTATTATTATCATTATTATTATTATTATTACTGTACAGTATTATTATCATTATTTATTATTATTACGGTATTGTACTTAATCTACGTACGTTCATTATGCGCGGGGCATCTTCTATGAGTAACCAACGCATCATAGTACTGTAAGACGGGTTGTGATTGGTTCAAGCGCTGATAGATGACGAATCAAAACTCAAGTTCTGTTATCTAGCCTGTGATTGGTGTTTTGCCCGCATCTTCTACCCGCAGCATCAAAGTTCTCGCGGGGCTGGATCGTTCACTTTCTCTTTCCGCGTATTGCTGAGTAGACGTTCTTAAGTTTGTGAAGTTTAATCTGTGCTGTGTGCGACTGTTTTAAGTTGAACTTTTTGTTGAACTTTCTGTTAAATCCTACTGTACAATGCCTCCCAAGCGTTCTGCTTCTAGTAAGGCTGGTAGTGAGCCTAAACGCCACCGAAGGATGATGACGATAGCTGAGAAGGTTACGCTTCTCGACATGTTAAAAGATGGTAGAAGTTACGCGGCCGCCGGCCGCCATTTTGGCATCAACGAATCCACCGTTCGCTATATCAAAAAGGACGAGGCGAACATTAGAAAGACTGCTGCAATCACCTTTAGCAGATCAGCGAAGCGAGTCGTTACAACGCGTAATAAAACGATCGTACGCATGGAAGGTGCTTTAGCTGTGTGGATTGCCGACTGCCGGAAGAAGAACATAGCGTTGGATACGAACACCATCCAAACAAAGGCTTTGAGCTTATATGAGAATTTTGGTGCAAAGGAACCTAAAGACGACGACGGCAACCATGCTGAAGATGATGATGATGCAGATGATCCTCAACCAGGGACATCCACTGATTCCCAGCCTCAGAAACGTTTTTCCGCAAGCAAAGGATGGTTCGCGAAGTTTCAGAAACGCTTCGCCCTGAAAAGCGTTTCCCTGCATGGGGAGTCTGCTTCCGCTGACACTGCCGCTGCTGAAACTTACGTGAACCAGACTTTCAAGAACATTATCGCTGAAGGTGGATACAAGCCGGAACAAGTGTTTAATATGGATGAAACCGGCTTGTTTTGGAAGAGAATGCCGTCGCGAACTTTCCTGTTCAAAGAGGAAGCCAAAGCCTCTGGCTCTAAGGCATTCAAGGATCGCGTTACCCTCGTGATGTGTGGCAATGCTGCTGGATTTTTGTTAAAGCCGGGGCTTATTTATAAGTCGAAAAATCCTCGCGCTTTGAAAAATAAAAATAAGAATCTCCTTCCCGTGTACTGGATGCATAATCAAAAAGCATGGATTACGAAGATGCTGACCTCCAACTGGTTCCACCAGTGTTTCATCCCGCAAGTCCATGAATATCTCTTAGAGAAGGGCTTGCCATTCAAGATCCTTCTCCTTATGGATAACGCTGGTGGACACGCAACTGACCTGTCACGTGAGGGCGTTCAGGTTGAGTTCCTGCCACCCAACACCACGTCATTAATTCAACCGATGGACCAGGGGGTTATCAGGGCGTTCAAGGCCCTCTACACGAAGAATACCTTGGCGGACCTCGTTGCGTGTGTGGATGCTGCCCAAGATGACGAGGATGAAGATTTCAACTTGAAGGCGTACTGGCGGCAGTACACCATAGCCACGTGCCTGCAGAATATTCAAAAGGCACTTCAAGAGATGAAACCTGCAACCGTGAATGCGAGCTGGAAGAAGCTGTGGCCCGATATTGTTTACGACGACAAGGGATTTACTCCGTCGGAAATCCAACACTCTGCAATACGGAAATCTGTGCAGTTGGCTGCCATAATTGGAGGTGACGGGTTTGGCGACATGACGACTGAAGACGTCGACGAGTTGTTGGACTGCCATTCCCAGCCCCTAACTGACGCAGACCTCGAAGACCTGACGAAATCGGCAAGTGAGGAAGAGAGTGAGGGTACCCAGGAAGAGACCCAAGAAAATGTCGAAGAAACGGGCTTAACATTAGAACGGCTTGCCAAGTTCTGCAACCATATGAAGGAGGCGAAAGAAATGTTACAAGAGTGGGACGAGGATATGGTTCGCTCGATGCAATTCTCAAATAAGGTCGATGACATCATGACTCCCTACAGGATGCTCTTGGATCGAAAAAAGAAGCAGCGGCAACAACTTCCGATCACAATGTTCTTCCAGCCTCGCAAAAAAGAGCCAGTTCCTCCTGCTAGTACGCCTTCGGAAGAAATTGAAGAAGTTTCCCAGGAAGAAGTTGAAGAGGTGTCCCAGGAAAAGACACCTCCGTCTGAAGAGACGTAAAATACTATCATTGACTGCACAGTAGAACACATCATCAGCTTCATCATCATCATTTCTACTGTGCAGCAAATTCATCGCCATCACCATTCAAGTTTTTCTTCAACTTCTTTCGTGGTGAGTACAGTAACAATCTTTATTTTTTACTTTAACCTGTTTTATAGTTTAGTAATGTACGTACTGTATGCATTAAGTTAAAGGGAAGGTTTTAAAAGTCTACATGTTGTAACCTATCATATTTTTTTTGTTTAAAATTTACATTTACGTACGTAAAACAATCTCTCTCTCTCTCTCTCTCTCTCTCTCTCTCTCTTTCTCTCTCTCTCTCTCTCTCTCTCTCTCTCTCTCTCTCTCTCTCTCTCTCAAATTGTTTTCCTGCTTTGCTACGTACAAGTACTGTATAATTCATACTTGTAAGGTAACATATTTTGTAAATGCTTTTACTGTAAATACTGTATGTACTGTATCATTATTTATCACTATCATCATGCGCGTTAAATGCCTTGTTTGTTCTAAGCGTGGTTGTTTACTGAGCGTACACGCCGTCGTTTCAGGCGGCGTCATAAAGAAAAAGATTTCATTTGGAAGTCCTAAGAAAAATACGTAAACTAAAACATTGGTAATAAAAAAATCAACATACAGTACTGTATAATCAATATAATCGATGCAAAAACTAACCTATACATATATGTGTACACTAAATGAGTTTGTTTCTTCATTATGATCAGAGATGAACGTAAACAAAACATTGGTTGCCATTTTTTATCGTGCTTTTTAGGTGTTTAGGAAACGCATGATATAAAATCGCCTTTAATATTTGTGCCTGTTTTAGTTTAGGGTGCTGTAGTACATGCATTAAGTGTTCTGTACATTAAAGGGTGGTTTGTTAACAGTACTACGTACAAGGGAAGGTTTTAAAAGTCCGAATATACATGTTAAATAAATAGGTAAATATGATGTCACTACTTCGCGGATTTTCACCTATCGCGCCCGCGTCTGGAACCTATCTACCGCGATAAACGAGGGTTCACTGTACTGGTGTTTTCTGTGTATAAAGTTATTGTTACATTTCAGGCCATAACTAGAAAAGTAAGGCGAATTTTAGCATAATACTTCGTGCACACATTCTTGAATGCTCTACGAAGCCATAGAATTTTTTTCAGCAAATCGAATATGTTTCATATTTTTTTCGGTATTTTAGGCGGCCGATCCCCTTAAAGATATCTGAAGAATTAAATGGGTGGTAAAATTTATAGCAACCAATAACTAGTTCTTAATGACAACAATTTCTCATGTTGGTTTCCAGGGATATTCAACTTAAGGACATCAGTAAGTAAATTGATATCCTGTGTGTTTGTTCTTTAGTCTGTTGAGTTACTTTGGGCATCCCTTACTCTATAGAGTCTATTGTGGACAATCCTTGTTTACAGTTTTTTTTCCAGATAAATCTATTTTAGAAATATATTTTCGGTCACTTATAGTATAAAGGTCTTTCTCTAGTATTCAGGGTTTTTTTTTTTTTTGGGGGGGGCGCTTTCTGTTTAAAAATGTATTGAAGAGTTACCCTTATTTTTTCAATTTTCTCTGGGCAAAGATTGTCTACTTGGTAATGACTTGATCTGCTAAGCTTTGGTGATTATATTCCTTAGTTCCAATTTGCTTAAAACTTCTTTTGTAGCATTCCTTGATTTGTAGGGTTATTTGAGGATCTTCTTAGCCATGGATTGTGGAGAAATACAGGGTCTACGTGTTTTTGTTGAGATTATTTGTGGGGCTAAATAGTTTCTACAGTAATATTCGAATACTTTATCTATGGAGTTATTCGAGGTGTTTCTTGATTCAATATGCTATCCAGAGCATCTATTTTATTCACTGTTCCAGTTTTGAATATTTCCTCGTTTTCAGAATATTTCGGTAGCATGCCCTGGTTTATTCAGGAGACCACTTTGTCTATGGAGTTATTTGGACCTTATTCCTTGTTCATTCAATTATTCATGACCCGTTTTGGTCTTGGAAGTAATTATGGACACTTTCATCTTTAGTGTCATTTAGAATACTTCTAGGGAGTTCTCTTAGGTACTCATTGGAGAATGAAGTGATCTATAAGTTTTTTGGAGCACTATATTGCCTATGGAATTATTTAGAGCAAATTCTTGTATATGGAATAATCTGCTCCATCGGATTGGTTATTCCATGTCAACCATTATTGCCTTGTTTCTGTTCAAGTAATTCCTAGTTTCGTCTTTTTCAATCTTGCTTTCAAGAGTTCCAGACTTTTTGACAATCTTTAGACTCCAGAGTTATGTAATTGGTGGATTTAAGATTTATGCATATTTCTAATAATTTTGATTTTATCTTTTGAGGGGGGTTATTGAAAAGAGAACTTCTGTTTCAATGGAATTCAAGGTATGTTGCTCACATGTAGCACCCTAAGTTTTGCTTCCTAAGCTATCTGTCAAACGATCATAAAACTGACGAGAAATTTGCTTCCTCCCCTTTTGTGTCTTGAATTAGAAAATATTAAAAACATAATATTCTGTGAATTTTTTTTATATTGCTAAGGGAAACCCGTGTACAATGATTAACCTTTGTTTTCCTTTTATTAAAAATGTATTCCCCTTTACAATTCTGTTCTTTATAAGGATGGAAACAAATTAAAACCCTTCTTTTGATTTATCTGTTCAAGATAAAGAATAATAATGTTTTAATAATTCTTAAATATTAGTAAAAATTCGTCCCAATATCATTTGTGTAAATTTTTTTTTCAGTACTAGTCAAAGTTCGTCCTAATACCTTGTGTGAACAATTCTTTAATATTAGTCAAATTTCGTCCTATTATCATGCGTGAACAATTCTTAAATATTAGGCATATTTTGTTCCATTATCGTGTGTGAATAATTCTTAAGTATTAGTCCAATTTCATCCCATTACCTATCCTCCCTTTGACATTTTGTATTACCTTGCAATAGATGGCGTTCTCTCTCTCTCTCTCTCTCTCTCTCTCTCTCTCTCTCTCTCTCTCTCTCTACGTTTCTTTATCGAGAAATTGAGGAACATAAAGTGAGTGAAGTAATGGAGAGTCTAGATAATTAAACTCAATAGATCAAATGGTGGGTGATGAAATATAGGCCAATGGACGTGCATTGAACAGTATCATAATGAAACATTCGTTTTGACCCTAAATGCACTTGCATGCTCCTTCTGACCCAACATGCACTAGCACGTTCCTTCTAACCCTATATGCACTTACAAAATCCTTCAGACCTTATATGCATTTGCCCGTTCCTTCCGATCCTGCTGGCACTTTCCTGTTCCTTCTGACCCTACCTGCACTTGCACATTCCTTCTCATCCTACCAGCACTCTCCTATTCCTTCTGATCTTACTTGCACCTCCCAGTTCTTCCTGATCCTACCTGAATTTCCCCATTCCTTCTGACTATACCTGCACTTTCACGTTCCTCCTGACCCTACCAGCACTTACACGTTCCTTCTGGACCGATCTGCACTTACACATTCCTTCTGATCCTACCGGCACTTTCCTGTTCCTTCTGACCCTACATTTACTTGCACGTTCCTCCTGACCCTACCTGCACATGCTTGTTCCTTCTGATCCTACTGGCACTTTATTGTTCCTTCTGATCCTACTTGCACTTTATTGTTCCTTCTGATCTTACTTGCACTTAACAGTTCTTTCTGATTCTACCTGCAATTGCTCATTCCTTCTGAGCATACCTGCACTTTCATGTTCCCCCTGATTCTACCTGCACTTGCATGTTTCTTCTAATCCTACCTGTGCTTGAACGTTTCTTCTGATCCTACTTGCACTTTCCAGTTCCTCCTACTCATACTTACATTTTCCAGTTCTTTCTGATCCTACCTATACTTGCCCATTCCTTCTGACCTTATCGGCACTTGCACCTTCCTTCTCAACCTACTTGCACTTGCCCATTCCTTCTAAACCTACCTGCACTTGTCCAGTCCTTCTGTCCCCTAGCTGCACTTGCACGTTCCTTCCGGCCCAACCTACACTCGCTTTGTATTCTTTTACTTAAACTCCTTTCCAGCTTCCCTTTTTCCATTTTCTGTCCATTCTCTTATTTCTAACTACAGTGCAACTGCAGGGGGTATCCCCCAGTCGGAGTTGAGCACGAAATGGCCCAACAGTCCCCAGAGATGAGTTTTAAAGCCAAAGTTCCTAAATCAAATCCAGTCCTGAATATATTATGAACTATAGATGATTGACAGTGTAAACGAATGTTGGTGAATGAAAGAATAAGCTATGATTTATTGATTAGTGGAAGGATGAAATATGTAAGTATAAGAGAAATAAAGAATGTCAAGAAATATTGGTGAAAGGAAGTAGAGTCCAGCTCATTAGACATTTTTTAATTAAAAAGCACCGAGTAAATATTGATGATATTAAAGCCTATAGGTTCAAGTTGATATTGGGGATTTAACGTAAATAAGTATTTTAGATAAATTGTGCGTAATGTTTTAGTAAAGAGAAATAAGGGATGCAGACAAAGAAGAAATAAGCTATTGTAAACCGATTCCTAAAGCTTTGTTTATTTATGTTGCTATTGTTGACCCAGGGCATACAATAAATTAATCTAAATGGTGTGACTGCTAACTGATATTAGAAAGTATCTTTCGTTAATTAAGAGCTTTAGAAGGCTACCTCAGCAAGCTGCTGATTATTGATAAACTTCTGCAGTGAATTGTATAGATAGAAGAACATTTTAATTTCTTGAGTCAAGAAAGACTTTTTGTAAAGTGTTTCTGTTTAACTAAAGGGAGGGAGAAGAGTTTGGAATTATATTGTGTAGATAAAAGGGCATTTGTGAATATGTACAAAATATATGGGATATAAACTAGATGCATTTTAATGGGCACTCCCAATCTAAGGAAGCCTTTGTAATTTCCAGGTATTTTAAGTAATTAAGTAATTCTCTCTCTCTCTCTCTCTCTCTCTCTCTCTCTCTCTCTCTCTCTCTCTCTCTCTCGGGGCTACATGAATAAACCTTGAAGAATGATATGATAATTGTTAAAGGTAAGAGAATATTTTATCCACATTTTCAAATAAGGCTGAATTATGAAGTTCTCTTTTATTTTAACGCGATGCTCACCTGCAATTTCAGATCTCTCATCCCCCATCCTTGATCCTTCCCTTATCCCAAAATTTGGAAATGTTTAAAAAAAAAAAACCAAAGACTCGCCTCATATGGCTGATGAGTCTCCCGTTGCCCCCCTCCTCTTCGAGTATCAGCATTTGCCAATTTGTTCCTCGCCACAAAAAGGGTTAAAGAGTCCATGTGGTACATCCTGATCTTAACTAGATTAATCACTTGTTCTTTTAGACTGTTATTTTATTTCCCATGTACAGAACTTGTTCCTTCTTTTACTGGTGTCTTAAGAGCTGTATATTAATGTCTTAACTTAAATATATTTTACTTGTCAAAGGCCTACAATCAGTACTGGCAAACGTGTTGGACTTTAGTCTGCTTATTGATCCAACTGTATTGTCAGTGAAGGTTTTATCCTGACAGCTAAAGTCATAAAAGGTTATGGCTGTGTTATGCCATTGTTACCTTGCTTAAAAGCCTCAAATTCTTTAAGTTTGTAATGGTTTATCAGATTTTAGAGTTTGGTATAAATTATCTTATTTGAATCAAATATTTCAGAATCTTTAAGAAGGTTGCATTGTAGAAGCTTATAATGTCAAATGCACAGGTATTTTTACTATAATTTTCATCTCTAGCAAAATTGCACTTGTGTCAATGACAAAAATATCAAATTTGAACTGTGTGATGTAAGTAGTGGAAAGTCTATCTAATGAAAATGGATTGTGATTCAATGTGCTTCAGACATGTTTAGGCTCTTTTTTTCAGTTAATATGTAATTGATGGTAATTTTTATCTCTAAATTTTTCATAAAAACTTATAGTTCGAGTATAATTGAATTACTTTATTAAATATTAATGATGAGTGTACTTAACGTAAGTGTTTCAAGGAATTAGATAAGAGGGTCATTTTCAAGTCTTGCTTTTCAGAGCTTTTTATTATGGCGAGATACCTGGGCTCTCTTAAAGGGTGCACAGCTCGGTTCATAAATTCCATTTTGTTTCTTGTCTCGTGTCATTTGTGCCCTTGACATAAAGGAGGGATAAATAACACTTTAACCATTTTTAGATGAATTGTGTAATAAGTTTTTGAATATGTTATCATTGACGGGAAGGCTGTCCAGGTGTGTGTATGCGTGTGTTTGTATTGTTTAAAGGGTGGGAAGACTGATTTGGTATGACAAAGAATTTTGTCAGGTTTGTGTGTTTTAAGTGCGATTTTTTTTTCTATTTATGGCAAAGATTTTTCTATTTCCTTACATTGATCAAGTATGAAAGTTCCATTTTCATAAAATTGCTTCATTTGCATATCCTCATTACATGTGTTTTAAAGATGCATGAGTTCTGGGTAGCTTTTATGGTTAATGCAATACCGATGTGCAGAACAGAGTCCTGTCTTTAAACAGCATCATTCCTTGAGGAAAATTCATAACATTGTAAGAGACTACTAGTTTTTTTACACTAGCAAAATTCTCAATAATTAAAATATAGTTAATGCCCTACTTACAAATTATTCAAAATCCGCATTACTCATTTTCTAGATTCCTTAACTTACTTTATGGTCAGATATCCTGCCAATGTATTGAAACTGTAAGATTATTAGATTATACACTGAATCGTGGTCAGGTTCATACCCGACATATTTATGTAGCGATTTTTTTTTCGTATTTTAAATTGTCTGGCATTTTGGCCAGTTTTTCTTTTCATTCATTAGATAACTTTTATCAACTTCTCCTGTATGATACTGGTGTCAACTTTGATTATCGCTGTAATTATTAAAGTACTTCACACTGAGAACATTTATAGTTATGAGACATTGACAAATTGCTTTATTGAAGGAGGGTAAATTCTAAAATATTACAGTACAATATTAAATGTTATGTCTTTCGATGCCATAAGGTTTTAAACTTGCCAAAAACAAAGTACCCACTACTGACCTTGTAAGTAATTATTTCTGTGCTCATGCCCTTTTGTTTAGTTGCTTGCCATTAAGAGATCACAGGAGCTTAGTGAAGCTAGAGTAGTTTTAGTATTAAATTGAGGATTATAAGATTAGATTAAAAATAAATGATGGAGTTACAAAATTAATAAAAAATAAAGTATGGGAAATTGGATATTTTCTTATTCCACGACGCAATGAAATATGGTAACTCATATCTCACCCTCTCCTCTTCTTTATCTCTCAGAAAGTAGAATAGTTTTAGTGTCATCAGTGCACCTCACAGTATTCTCTATAGCCATTACACTTGAGGATCTTGGCAGCATTTCTTCAGGCCCTACTCTAACTGCACTATCTTTATAGCCTTCAACTTTATGTCCTTCCCTACCTTCACTCTTCCGTCTTCCCTCCAAGCTGTTTATAACTATTACTTCAAAGTGCATCCCCCGGTTGCGCTTGGGTGTTGAATAGTCTCACAAGCCCAAATGCTGATCTATATTCCTAAATCTAATAAAGTCTGCCTTATAAAAAAATCTCCAAACACAGGGTTCCTATAGATTTTTTCCTATTGGTAAGAAGATCAAGTGTTTTTTATGCAACATTTATTCTCATTTATCGCATATCGGTATAGCAATAGGATTTAAAACCCAGAAAATTTTCATACATGATATCAATGTCTTATTTAATTTTGATGAAAATCTACAAATATTCATTATTGGGACTCAGTGCTATGAAAATGTTAAGAATTCCATTGTAAGGAATGAGTGATTGTTGTGCTAATATTGAGTGATTGGTTTGAGATTCTTATGAAGAAGTTAGGTCATTCATTTGCCTAATTCTTTTCAGTAGAGTTTGTCCAAAAATGGAAAAAAAAGTCTGTTTTTATTTTTAGCAGAAAGGATTTTAGTTACAGCTTTTTGTAGAGTAGTACGAGTTAGAATTTCATGTGGAATTATGGAGGGTTTTGCATTGTAATTTACCTAGCGTAGTTTCTAAGCAATTTTTATTTAACTATGTGAAAAGTGGAAAAATATCCTCTATCCAATTAGCAAGTATAATACTCAGTAATTTAGCCCATTGTCAAGCTTCAAACTCGAGTTTCTTCAAAAAAGTATTTACCAAGAGTACAATCGTCAGATATATTAAGCAGAGCATATAAAGAAAATTAGGTATTTCAGAATTTTGAAATAACCCGTCCTATATTCTTATTAATGTAGCCTATTAGATTAAAAAAGAACTTGAAGTTTTAGTATATGCCCAAATATTATAGATATTCTGGCATAACTTTGTGTTTAACTTGAATTTCTGTCAAGATATTTTTTTAATAGACAAGCTTATTTTCTAGAATTTGAAGCTTGGACGTATTATGTGATTTGTTGAACTAAAGGAGAAAATTTCTGTCTACATAAAATTACCCATAAGTAGATGATAGAAGAATATGATTTGTCTTTTTGTTAAGGGAGATTCGAGTTTGATGCTTCACTCCTCATAAGCATATATTCTCCTAATATTAATTAACTTGTATAGAAGTTATTATTACTGGTCCTGTGTTTCTTTATCAAGAAAATTATTCTAGCTTTTTTTTTATTCTGAATTGAAACACGTCATGAATTCATCATTATTTTAAATGTTATCAAGTTGATGAATTGATGGATACTATAGATAATTAAGTATTTGATGATTTAAAAATATATTTGCCATCGTTAGTATTTTTGTTCAAGCCGCTTACATTGAAAGGTATTTGGCAGCTCAGAGACGTTCGTGTTCCTAACAACGCTTAAAATGATATCGGTTATTTAATATTTGTTTATCTTCTTCCGATTTTCTATAGAGAATATCGTACTCCACTAACATGATCTCCATCTGTCTTGTGTCTTTGCTCATTCTGGTAACTTTAAAAAGGCGTTCTAAACTTCATTACAGGTTAGGTTAATCTAAAGTCTTTTAAAGACAAAAATCCAGAAAGTGTCAAGTTATTTCAATTGCTAAAAATAGCTTGACCATATACTATATTGACCGTAACTTGTGGCGATATATGAAGTTACACAGGACCTGCGAAAATATGTAATGAATTATATAGGATCATCTCCTATGATTATTGGCTGAATATACTTTAAACAGGGAATATGTGCTAGTGATAATATAGTAAAGGAATTGTGAGCAAAGAATAGAGTGGGAAGATATTTTAAGGTAGGGAGAGTAATATAGATAATTATAAGATGATCATATATTATGGGCTTATATACTGAGGATAGTTTACTGCAATAAGGGAATATAAGCTAAAGATAGTATATTGAAGGTTATGGTAGTATCTACTGGGGTTGAATTGATTTAATTCTATAGGTGTGTAAGACATAAACTTGTTTGTCAGAGTACTGTAGATAAATATTCAGTTTGGATCATATGTTTCTTAACTCTATTGGCATGTTAAACGAAAGCCATTTCCATAAGGTTATGTTTTAAAGAATAGTGTCGTTAGATGTGTTTTAGTTTAAACTCGCTTTCCAGCTTTTTCTTGGGTTAGCATTTGAGAACTTTATTACACAGCTAAAGTGGTTCAGGTGTCCACGTGTAAGGTGAATGCGTACTTCAGTCCGATCTGACTGTCTGCTGGGGGAAGTAGCAAGGATGGTCAGGGCAGTAGCCTTGCACGTCTCTTCTCTTTTACCTGACTCAATCGTGTGCATTAAATGGGGTGAGACAGGGAGGCACCTTGGCATTTGTGAATCTTGTCTGCTTTTGAATAAGCTTCAGGTGTCTGCAGTGTTGGATGGTTCTGAAATTGCAAAAAGGCCTGAAAATTACTTTTCTTTTCTTTTAGATTTTACTTTGTTTACCATTCTAGAAATATTAATGATATTTTTAAAATGTATAATATAACGTTTCATTGAAGAATTAACGTAACTATAATCGTTGGAATATGCCCTATAGTGATGTAAATAATGACGCAAGTCTTTTACCGTTTAACATCAGGAGAGCTCTAAACTATTCCTGAAGTCTTTAAATTACAATCCAGGTATTATTTTGTAAAATTATTAATAAAATATTAAAGAAAAAACTGAGGAAAAGGAAAGCATTCAAGGGCCTAGTAACATTGCTTCCTCAAAAGAAAACTTTGCACTAAGTTTCTGGTTACTAGGTGGGAAAGGGGATGGCCTTGGTGGGCTTTCCTTTTCCTCCTTTTTTTTTATTAATAATTTTATGTTTTTATTAGAGAAATTACTGCTTACTTACACAGTCATGAATTATGTAACCTCAAAATGCTGAGCTTTAAACGCTCCAACAGTCTTTAAAAAAAATAAATCGGACATTGTCCAGAAATAAAGAAAACGGAACGTTTTGTCATAAACTGCGAAGTATTGTTTGAAGGGTGACTTGCCTAAGAGCCTTTCTTCATCCAATCATGAGCCTAATGTATGACAAACGTTAAGTTTCCTTTGAATCCAGGGCGTTTAAAGCGTTCAGAAAATGGGATTTCATAAATTTGATACATTTATATGTCATTGACTTCATAGTTCTTATATTTTCATTATAAAACTAAACTGAAACCTGTTTTATTTTTGACATTCAATCTTCTACAATGAAAGTTTTTAAGGAATTTCTAAGTTCTTCTCCAGCCATATTGTATTAATGGAAAGCTTTAATTACTTATTTAAATCTAATAGCTACAAGATTCGGAGGCTTTTGAGGAATATTAATGGAAATAAGACCATTATTATCATGACTTTAGTCAAGATAAAATCTACATATCAGACAGCAGGATTAAGAAGTGGACTTTGGTCCAAAATGAAATATGAGACAGTTCGGCATTCTTGACTTTTAAATATATCATAAGACATAGGTACCGCTGCTCTCATCACCCAGTAGGGGGTATTGAACTCTGCAGATGGGGAAACAAGTCTAAATGAACAGTGGCTAGTTAGGAAAGGAGTATTTCATGAGGCTTTTGGCCCACTTTTTGTGGGGAATAAGGCATTTACTGGTAGGCCTACTAGAAGGGGAAGGGGGCCGTTTAGGGAGAAAACACTGTCATATGAAGTTTACTATAGCGAGACTAAACCCGACAGTAATTGCATTTTTTTTTTCTTTTGTCATTCCGTTTTCTTTCTTGTGTACCAGGGGATACAAAATTAAAAAGTGTAATACTTCTATGCATTTTATTTTGGAACTCCTTATGATGTTACAAAGTTGTTTGAGTATGGTAATTATATTTTACAATATTTTTTGTGTATAGCAAAATTATTTTGAACAGTTTATTGAAGTATGGTAATTATATTTTTCAATACTCTTCGTGTATAGCAAAAATATTTTGAACAGTTTAATGAAGTTTCATACCTCTGTAAAGTATACTAAAATATTGTCACTTAAAAGGTTTGTTAGATGTTATACAAGAAAGGTAGCAGTATAGCTCCGAAAAAAAGGGAATTATTACAAACTGATCTATCACATTACACAGTATAAATGAAAATGACATTCAGAAATAACGAATTGATAGTCTTTTTAAATATTTAACTCTAAATAGTTGATACTTAATATAGTCTATTGCAGAAGTATAACTGGTATAGACGAATTTTTTTTTTCTAGGTAGGAGCTAAGGATTTGATAACATGCAGTAATAAAGGAACGTACACGACCCAACATTTTGATAACAGTAATATGGCCATTACTGAATATTTCAGTAACATTCCAGATTAATTAGTCAGAAAACTGTTAAAAAGTCATTCATGATGTAAAGTACTAGATATTTGAATAGCTAATTAGAATCATCTTCACTCATATCGGAAAGGAGGTATCTCAAATTGGCCAATTATGGATTTTAGCAAGGGGCAATGTTTCTGAATATTCTGTATAGCTAATGATGAAGCATAAAAGTTTGTTCATTTTCAAAAGTGAAATAGATAGGCAAGATCATTCTTTTAAGTTTGAGGTCGACTCTGAAAATATTCTGCTTAGTAAACTATACCTACAGATGCCTCATTTGACCTAAACAGGCACGCAAATCCTGTCTACCATTGACCTTAGTATCAATATCACTAACAAGTTGAGTCTAAAAATCAAATTATGCTCTTTTGGAAGAAGACTACTGAACAAATGTTGTTCAGAGAATCAATCAAATATATAAGACTAGATATGGTGGACCATATGCACCACAGATTGGGTGCAGTGAAAAGGAGAAAAATAAGTTCTGGAGATATATGGATGAAGTCATGACAGCAACAGAAATAGAAGAACTGCTAGTTGTAGGAGGAGACTTGAATGAACACACCGGATGCAACCGAGAAAACATCAATAGAATATGAAGATATGACATGGGAGAAATTAACGAGAAAGGAGAATTGATAACAGACTTTGCACTGGCATTTTACATTGCAATTAGCAACACCTTTTTCATAAATGATGACTACGTGACATATAGTAGTTGGGGAAGATATACAAATATAATCTTTAATGTGCAAAAAAAAAAAAAAAACGAAGCAGTAGCAGCCTATGACAGGAATCAATCTGAAGAAAATGGGACAGATTGGAAAACTGCAAACTAATTAGCTAAAAGGGCAGTAGCACAGGCAAAAGCAATTCCAATAGATAAGCTCTACGAGGACTTACGAGACAGCTGAAGGTCAAAAGAATACACGAAAAAAAAAAGAAGATAAATCATCAAATGACCTAACATATCAGACAGATCAAGGAGAAGTTTTATCAAGAGGAAAGCATAATAGCTAGATGGAAGGAGAACTTTGAAGTTACTAAATGATGAAAACCCAAAACAATAAGACATGGAAACCCCGTGAAAGAATAGTCCAGGATATAAGCAGAGAAGAGGATAAGAAGGCACTGGATAAAATGAAGAAGGGAAAAGTGGTGAGACCTAATGGAATACCAGCTGAAGTGTGGAAGTATTTAGTAGGAGAGAAAGGCATAGACATCCTGTAGGATTTATTAACCAAGATGTGTAGCCAGGAAAGAATGCCAGACATGTAGATAAATGACCAAATGCTCCCGAAGGGTGATGTCCAGAAGTGAGGGAACTACAGAGGAATTAAACTACACACATGCAATGAAAATATATGAGGATTATAGAAGGAAGACTAAGAATGGAAACCACAATTTGTGGAGAACAATTCGATTTTATGCCAGGAAAGAGCACAGTTGATGCAATATTTGCATTTGGCAGACAGTAGAGAAGTATAGTGAGAAACAGAAAGGACTACATCTTGTGATTATTGATTTGGAAAAACCGTGATAGGGTACCTAGGCAGCTAGTGTGGAGATGCTTGAGAAAAAAAAGGTGTTTCTGAAAAGTATGTCAGAATAATGAAAGATATTTCTGCAGGGCCAATCACACCAGTAAGAAGCACTGTTGGAACTACAGAGAAGTTCTAGGTGAAAGTTGGTCTCCACCAGGGCTAAGCCCTTAGTCTTTATGTGCCTTGGAGTGCATTGTTTGATCATGACATTGTGCTGACTGATCTAACATGAGGTGTCCAACTTAAGCTAAAAAGATGGGAGAAAAACTTGAGAGTAGAGGCTTAGAAATTAGCAGAACAAAGATGGAATATATGTAGACAGGTGGAGAGAAATAAGGGAGCAGTGAAATTGGGCCAAGAAGCCATAAAGAGGGTTAGCTCCTACAAATATCTTCGTTCTGTTAAGAGAAAAAAATGGAAACCTTGTCTTGATGCAGAAGTCATACATAGAATTCATTGTGCATGGATGATTTGGAGAAAGTCACCAGGGATACTTTGGGATAGCAGGATCAGTGCAAAGGTTAAAGGAAAATTTTATAGAAGTGTTGTTAGACCAGCAATGCTCTATGGGGAGACTTGGCAAATAAAGAAAGAGCAAGAAAGAAACTGGAATGGTGCGAGACCAGAATGCTGAGGTGGATGTGTGGTGTCATACAATAGGATAAGATCCGGAATTAATTAATCAGGGGGACAAATCAAAGTATTGGAGGTTTCAAAGAAATCTCAGGAAATAAAACTGGAATGGTTTGGTCATGTCATGAGGAGAGATGAACACATGTAAAAGGGTTATGAACATGGTGGTGGAGGGCAGAAGGAGGATAGGAAGGCCAAAGTTCAGTTGGAAAGATAAGCTATTGGATGATATGAAGGAAAAGGGTCTAAGAGAACAAGATGTTCAGGAGAGAGGAATATGGAGAAAGCTGGCTAGAAACAGCTACCACATATAAATGGGAAAAGTTGAAGGCAAAGAAGATATAACACTGGGAGGCTAAATAGAAACAGCAACCCCATATAGAAATTGGAAAAGTTGAAGGCAAAGAAGAAAATGTAAGACTCGTCTTAAATTTCTTTCTGAATTCTGAAAAATGAACAAACTTCTGGATTTTAACATTTCTTATGGAGGATATTGAGAAATAACCTCCTCTCACCAAACCTGAAGATCGCTTAAGACGTATCATTTCCTTTATGCACGAAGGTTGATTTTAATTACCTAGTCAAATATTTTGTACTTAAATATCAGGAATGAACCCTTTCCAGCATTCTGACTATAATGAACCTTGGATAAAGACTTTAGTAGTTCATAATGTCCACACCTACCACTGATATCCAAATGCTGGGCCATTTACCTTACTTATTTAATGTATGTAGTTATACCATTTAGTTACTGGCATGTTACTTTTTGGCCATAAAATATCATTCAGGACCTTAACTTTTATATTTTCAAGTACAGTATTTTCGTCCATATAAATTTTCTTAAACAGTTGACATTATTGAGTAGTGACTATTTAAAAATATATATCTGAAATCATTACAGAATAAGTAACGTACATTTATGAGTGATACAAGCATATCATGTAAGTTTTAATTATTTCTTCTATTCAATAAAATCGTAAATGAGAATACAGTATTTTGTTTATAAAAAGCAACTGGCTTTAAGGTTTTATCTGCTTAGTAACCATTTTCAATTCACATCCTATCTATAAAAAGTTATATTTTAGATTTGCAAAACAATTCTACCAATAAAACCACCTTAGATAGGTTTGAAATATACAATCTACATTTCTATTACAATTGAAAATTTCAACCACAACATTACCTACTAAATTGGTAAATATCACTTTAATAGTAGTAAACTTTGAAATACAACTTCAAAACACAACGTTGAAAGGAATATCACAGGTATTCACTAAATGTTTCTTTTCACTTGTATCTTCCTTATAAACAATCTCACTCACATTCACTAAATTATCTTAAGAAACTGAAAACTTTTCTTTTTATTACGAGCTTCCTACATACATATACCAAGGCACTTCCCCCAACTTTGGGGGTTAGCCGACATCAACAAATGAAGCAAAACAAAAAGGGGACCTCTACTCTCTACGTTCCTCCCAGCCTGACAAGGGGACTCAACCAAGTTCAGCTGGTACTGCTAGGGTCCCACAGCCCACCCTCCCCCGTTATCCACCACAGATGAAGCTTCATAATGCTGAATCCCCTACTGCTGCTACCTCCGCGGTCATCTAAGGCACCGGAGGAAGCAGCAGGGCCTACCGGAACTGCGTCACAATTGCTCGCCATTCATTTCTATTTCTAGAACGCTCTCTTGCCTCTCCCACATCTATCCTCCTATCACCCAGAGCTTTCTTCCCTCCATCCATCCACCCAAACCTTGGCCTTCCTCTTGTACTTCTCCCATCAACTCTTGCATTCATCCCCTTCTTTAGCAGACAGCCATTTTCCATTCTCTCAACATGGCCAAACCACCTCAACACATTCATATCCACTCTAGCTGCTAACTCATTTCTTACACCCGTTCTAACCCTCACCACTTCGTTCCTAACCCTATCTACTCGAGATACACCAGCCATACTCCTTAGACATTTCATCTCAAACACATTCAATTTGTGTCACTCCATCACTTTCATTCCCCACAACTCCGATCCATACATCACAGTTGGTACAATCACTTTCTCATATAGAACTCTCTTTACATTCATACCCAACCCTCTATTTGTTACTACTCCCTTAACTGCCCCCAACACTTTGCAACCTTCATTCACTCTCTGACATACATCTGCTTCCACTCCACCATTTGCTGCAACAACAGACCCCAAGTACTTAAACTGATCCATCTCCTCAAGTAACTCTCCATTCAACATGACATTCAACCTTGCACCACCTTCCCTTCTCGTACATCTCATAACCTTACTCTTACCCACATTAACTCTCAACTTCCTTCTCTCACACACCCTTCCAAATTCTGTCACTAGTCGGTCAAGCTTCTCTTCTGTGTCTGCAACCAGTACAGTATCATCCACAAACAACAACTGATTTACCTCCCATTCATGGTCATTCTCGTCTACCAGTTTTAATCCTCGTCCAAGCACTCGAGCATTCACCTCTCTCACCTCTCCATCACCATACAAGTTAAACAACCACGGTGACATCACACATCCCTGTCTCAGCCCCACTCTCACTGGAAACCAATCACTCACTTCATTTCCTATTCTAACACATGCTTTACTACCTTTGTAGAAACTTTTCACTGCTTGCAACAACCTTCCACCAACTCCATATAACCTCATCACATTCCACATTGCTTCCCTATCAACTCTATCATATGCTTTCTCCAGATCCATAAACGCAACATACACCTCCTTACCTTTTGCTAAATATTTCTCGCATATCTGCCTAACTGTAAAAATCTGATTCATACAACCCCTACCTCTTCTAAAACCCCCCTATACTTCTAAGATTACATTCTCTGTTTTATCCTTAATCCTACTAATCATTACTCTACCATACACTTTTCCGACTACACTCAACAAACTAATACCTCTAGAATTACAACACTCATGCACATCTCCCTTACCCTTATAGAGTGGTACAGTACATACACAAACCCAATCTACTGGTACCATTGACAACACAAAACACATATTAAACAATCTCACCAACCATTCAAGTACAGTAACACCCCCTTCCTTCAACATCTCAGCTCTCACACCATCTATACCAGATGCTTTTCCTACTCTCGTTTCATCTAGTGCTCTCCTCACTTCCTCTATTGTAATCTCTCTCTCATTCTCATCTCCCATCACCGGCACCTCAACACCTGCAACAGCAATTATATCTGCCTCCCTATTATCCTCTACATTCAGTACTTTCAAAATATTCCGCCCACCTTTTCCTCGCCTCCTCTCCTTTTAACAACCTTCCATTTCCATCTTTCACTGTCTCTTCAATTCTTGAGCCAGCCTCCCTTACTCTCTTCACTTCTTTCCAAAACTACTTCTTATTCTCTTCATATGACTGACCCAATCCCTGACCCCACCTCAGGTCAGCTGCCCTCTTTGCCTCACGTACCTTGCGCTTTACTTCCACCTTTTTCTCTCTATATTTTTCATACTTCTCTATACTATTACTCTGCAGCCATTCTTCAAAAGCCCTCTTTTTCTCTTCCACTTTTACCTTCACTCCTTCATTCCACCATTCACTGCCCTTCCTCATGCTGCCTCCAACAACCTTCTTGCCACACACATCACTTGCAAACCCAACAAAATTTTCTTTTACTAACTTCCACTCCTCTAAATTACCAGTTTCTCTTACTCTCACTTCGTCATATGCCATTTTCAACCTTTCCTGATATTTACTTTTTACCCCCAGTTTTATTAGCTCTTCAACCCTCACTAGCTCCCTTTTACATCCACCTACTCTATTCCCCCAATCTTTTGCTACAACTAATTTTCCTTCCACCAAAAAATGATCAGACATACCGTTAGCCATACCCCTAAACACGTGCACGTCTTTCAATCTTACAAACATTCTTTTAGTTATCAACACATAATCCATTAATGCCCTTTCTACTACTCTTCCATTTGCCACTCTTACCCATGTATACTGTACTTGTTTTTATCTTTCTTTTTGAAAAAGCTAGCACTTATTACCATCTCTTGTTCAACACACATATCTACCAGTCCCTCACCACTCTCATTTCCACCTGGTACGCCATACTTCCCAATGACACCTAACTCTCCAGCGCCCACTCTAGCATTTAAGTCACCCATGACAACTACATAATTCCTTCTACCCAGTCCTTCTACACACCTAGTTAATTCATTACAGAACTCATTCCACTCTTCTTCACTTTTCTCACTACCTGGCCCATACGCACTGACAAAAGCCCAACATTCCCTACCCAACCTATCCCTTACTCACATTAACCTAGATGATATCTCCTTCCATTCCACTACTTTACCTGTCATCCATTCACTCAGCAATAAAGCCACACCCTCTCTCGCTCTTCTCCTTTCAATCCCAGACACTCTACCAGACATTTCACCAAACATCACTTCACCCTTTCCTTTCATCTTTGTCTCACACAAGGCCAATACATCTGTCCTTCTATTCCTAAACATACTTCCAATCTCACATCTTTTACTCTCTATCGTACTACATCCACGCACATTCAAACAACCCAAAAGTAGAGTGTGGGGAGCAGTCACTCTCCCCCCAGCTCCATCTCTTTGTTGACGTCTCGCAGGATTATATAAAGGAGCTTTCTAATAGGTAATAATTCCTCCCATGGTCCTAAATAATTTATCACGACCAGATTACTTTTTTTCCTAATTAGTGCCTTAGGTTCAAACCCTCATTCCCTTCAAGTTTAACCTACGTGTCAATAACAAGCTGTGTCTAGGCACTCTCTTTACAAAATATTAATCTTATTAAGTACAACTAGCCTACCCCTTTAAGTCTTTCTAAAATCATCTTGAATGTTTTACATCAAAACTACTCTTAGAACATCTGCTTCAAGAAATTCAAGAAATATTTTGTGAATAGAGATTTAAAACTATTTTACTGATGGTTTCTTACTTTTAAGACTACCATAATTCAATTTATTACTATTCCTTCCATAAAACCTTTCAATATAAATTTAGTTCTTAAAATGCTCCAAATTACAAACATTAACTACGCTATATAGTCTATACTCTACACCAAATGCAAGCAGTTAATTGCGCCTTTTGTATAATGAATATATAAAGCTTAAAACCAGTAGCAGGAGATTTTTGCCTTTTAATATAAACTTTGTCATTTTAATGCTTTGAAACAAATTCCTGTTCACTAGATTGAAGAAAAAATAGGATCTTCCACTACAAACAAGCATTTGGAATGCTATACGTGACCAAAATAATTAAAATATTGACATTATGGAAAAACATTATTAATCTAATGAAAATTACTCAAACAAGCTTTATATGCAGTTTTGAGAATAAACTTACAAACTCTTCCGGAAAAACTTTCAAAACAATTTATCATTAGTTTGAACCAAGTGGAGAGAGAGAGAGAGAGAGAGAGAGAGAGAGAGAGAGAGAGAGAGAGAGAGAGAGAGAGAGAGACCTATTGGCTTTCTAATGCTTGGCAATGCTTTTAAGACCTTAAATACATTGATTCCCTTCTGTAATATTCTAAACTTTCTATTCATGGCTTTCCTTACTTCCCGTTACACAAGATAAATGGATTAATTGCTCGCAAAAAATGTAAACCGATTTAATAAATAAATAAACAAAATCTTTACAGAGCATAGTTTTTTCTCCCTTTGTTCAACGGAAAGATATGAAAAATAATTCTAGTAATACACTGTAGCATGTTGTATGAAATTTTCAGTTAAGCAGAATTATCTGTCATTATTGCAAGAAGGGAGTAAATATGACAAATTTCAAAGTATTTTGTATTTAACCTAACTATACAAACCTGAGTTCTTTACATAGAGATGATACAGTGCAAGCTGGTTTAGCCATAAAAACACTAATGCGAGGTGTCAATAACCCTCCGTTAGTTAGCAAGGGTAGCGCATGGTAGACCAACTAACCAGCTCACACACTCGCCCAATAATTGAGCTCACTTTTAATCACAGGTAGTACTTCTAGCTGGAAGGTGATGGGGGGACAAGTTAGTGTAACTGAGGTTTATATAGTTTAAAAAATACAAATTATTTCCTAATTTGCCATTTGCTCCTGAACAAATACAAATCTTTTTTTACATAGAAAACTCACCCTAAGGTGGGTGGAAGGAAGTCTTATTTCAACAGGCTGAAGAACATTGCCAGGGATACAAATCTGAGCTCAATTGAGCGTGGGAAGAGCATCCTGACAACCCCTGAACCATTGGCCCATCAGTGCCAAAGGGTTAACTGCCTGTGCAGCCATGGTAAGTGAAAACTTACACTGTAGCTTTAGCTAGTAAGTACTGAATAAAGAGTGGGTTGACACTCGTGCATACTGAAACCCAGACATAGCCTAACTCCCCCTTGCAAGGAGGTTGGGGACGTAACAAATTACACAATAGACATATTGAGACCGCTAAATGAAAATTAGGTTAAGCCGCAGTCGGCCAGTTTGCAGTCTACAGATGCTGTGCCTAAGAGAGAGGAAGATGAAGATGAAGACTAAGACCGGGGTTAACACCTGCCCTCAACCGACTTTTACTAGTCCTACAAGGGAGCTTAGGTAGCTGTACTTCTTGTTGAGTAGCTACCACAGGACCTAGAATAAACTTATCTAGAATCCTGTGGGTTGAGAGAGGTGAAGGTGGGTTTGCTTTTCTGCACTCCTAAATGAAGCACCTGCACCACTGAGATATTTCTTTTCAACACAAGGGATGAACCTATGTCCGTGACATCTACCCTTATTGGCAGGGGGAGGATTGAGTACACGATCGATGACCTGCCAAATCCTAGAAGAGACGGCATTCTTCATAACTCTCCTCTTGACCCTGTCCGTATGGACAAGTAGATGCTTAATGTGAGGGTAAGTTCATCTTGTGCACTTGAGATATTGCCTCAATCCTCTCACAGGCCTAGTAACAGCTGATCAGGATCATCAGTTACTTCCCAAAGACTCAAAATCTAGAAGGGCCTGAACCTAAGGTCTTCTACCACTGGATTCCGAGTCTTAGAAATAAAATTCAGGGATGAAGCCGAGTGTAACCAGTCACCATTCACTTGAATGGGCAATGTCATAAAGGCCATATAACTCACTGACCATCTTTGCAGAGGCCAAGGTGAGATGGAAAACCATTTTAGGAGTAAAGTCCTTAATGGTATGTAGGGGGTTCCTTTCAAGGAAAGGAGCACTGACTAAGGAGGTGGTCTCACTTCTGACTGAAGGAAAGTTAGCTCAAATCTCCTTATGAGCATGGACAATTCCATTGATGAGGAAATATATACCACTTTGTCTAAAGATTTGGCTTAAAGCTGAGAAATAGCCTTTCATTGCCAACAGAGCAGAGTTCTTCCTCCTCAAAGGTATAACAAAAGATCGGCAATCAGGGGTACAGTGGCTCTGAATGGAGAGAGGCCCATTCCACAAAACCAACCACAAAGGATTTCCCACTCAGCCTGATAGATGGAGATGGATGACTACCTGAAGTACGACAAATTCGTAGATACAGTAATTTGCATTTTTCCAAACTACTGTATACAAACCTTAGCTATTTAATAGGGGTATTACTTTCGGCGTAGCTGAAATGACGAGCCATTAATTTTTAACGAGGGTTAACTGCCCATACCGCTAGTTAGCGGGGGTAGGGGAGGGTAGCTTGCTACCGCCCGCCCTTACACACCTGTGATGGAGCTCACTTTGCTTGGAGGTAGGACTTGAAGGGGGGATAGGGCTGGTGGATAAGTTTGCTTAAATAGCTAAGGTTTGTATAATTACGAAAAATATAAATTATCTACGAATTTGTCATTTGTTCCGTAACTGGAATACAAACCACGCTATTTAATAGGGGTGACTCGCCCATTAGGAAGGGTGGACATTCAGCCAATCTGGCTTTTGGCTTTACCCGGGGGCTCCTTATCTGAGAGTATCAGTACTTAGAAAATAAGGAGTCCCTGTACCTCGATAAAACCTTGCTATGCAAGGTTCGTGGCCTACGTAAGCTGTGTGTTGAGGTATGCAGAAGTGTGACTGTCCTAGTAAAGTTATTCCAAGTTCTTTACAAGGAAAAACAGCAGTGTAACTAGGACTTTTCCAATACCACCTCATCAGGGTATGGGGACGCAACAGTATTAGTCTTAATACTAAGTACATAAGGGAACATGGGTTACCTGCAGTGGTTTGAGGTCAGCAATGCAGAGAACCCAGGATGGTGCTTTCCCTAAGAGAGGGGAGAATGAAGAAAAGAATAAGGGCTAGTCAAACCTTTCATTCACGCAGACTAAATCCGGGTAACAATGCCCTCAACCTTCTACTATTTGTCCAATAAGGAGCTTGAGGTTTTAAACCAGCTGCTGTGCAGCTACCACAGGACCGATAGAGAACTTATTAAATATCCTGTGGGTCACGTCTTGCAGGTAGTGAGATGTGAATGTGGTCTGATGATTCCACACCCCAGCTTGAAGAACCTGCATCACTGAGAAGTTTCTCTTGAATGCCAGGGACGTAGCTACGCCCCTGACATCATGAGCTCTGGGGCGACGTGAAGGAGGGGGGTCTGGATTCAGTGCATGGTCTTTAACCTTGCGAATCTATGCTGAGATGGTGTTCTTGGTGACCTCCTCTTGGTCCTTCCTGTGCTGACGAATAGTGCAGGCACACGAGGACGGGCTGCGGCTGTTCTCTTAAAATACAGCCTCAAACTCCTCACTAGGCAGAGTAAGAGATAGTCTGGGTCATCTGTTACAGTACGGAGACTAGAAATCCGGAAAGAGTCGAATTGTGGATCCGCTACTCCCAGGTTCTGAGTCTTAGCAATAAACTCAGGGACGAAGCTGAACATTACCTCTCCCCATCCCCATGAAGTTCACCGACTCGCTTGGCTGAAGCCAAAGCTAGCAGGAACACCGACTTCCAAGTCAGGTGGCGATCGATTGCCTGGAGTAATGGTTCATAGGGAGGTCTCTTGAGAGACCTGAGAACTCGAACCACGTTCCATGGGGGAGGTCTCACTTCTGACTGGGGGCAGGTAAGTTCATAACTCCGTATGAGTAAGGAAAGTTTTAGCAATGAAGAAATGTCCATTCCTTTCAGTCTGAAGGCGAGGCTTAAGGCTGAGCGATAACCTTTTACTGCCAAAACTGACAGGCGCATTTCTTCAAGCAAATGCACGAAGAACTCCGCTATTGCTGGAATAGTGACGAACCACAGAAGATTTTCCACTTTGCCTGATAGACTGCTGCTGATGACTGACGCAGGTATCCAGACATCCTAGTCGTAACTTGTAGCGCAAATCTTCTTTGAGAGAGGAGATGCTGGATAGTGTCCAGGCGTGAAGTCGTAGTGATGCTGGAAAGTCTCCAGGCATGAAGCCGTAGTGCTGGGATCTGGAAGTACGCGTCCTTTAGGTCCAGTGTACACATGAAGTCCTGAGGTCTTACTGCAAGTCTGACCGTGTCTACCGTCTCCATGCTGAACGGAGTTTATTTGACAAGCTTGTTCAGGGCTGAGAGGTCGATAACTGGTCTCCAGCCTCCAGACGCCTTTCTTACAAGAAAGAGTCGACTGAAGAAGCCTGGGGACCCTTCGAGGACCTCTTTGAGAGCGCCCTTCTTCAACAGGGTCTGAACTTCTGCCCATAGGGCCTGGCCCCTTGCCGATCCCATGGCAAGGGAGTCTATTGACACTGGATTCCTGGTCAGGGGCGGTAGAGATGTTATGAACGGGACATGATATCCTGGACGGATCACGGAGATTGTCCAGGAACCGGCCTCGAGTTTCTTCCACCTGTCTGAGCAACTTTGTAGGCATCACCCCCACTGGTGGAAACGCAGGGGGAGTGCCTATCCTAGCATTTGCGGCCTTGGCCACTCCCTCTAGGATTCTTTCCTCCCCTGGAGGACTTTTTGCCTTTCCTGTCCTTGACAGAAAAGGGCTTATTAGACACCACTGTCTTCGCTGCAGGTTTTGTTGTTACGGTCTTGGTTGGACGGGACTGCTGAGGTGCTGGAGGTTTATAGGGCTTAGTTGTTAAAGCCCTATGGAGGAGGGAGTCTCGATGAGACTTCCTCCACCTCTCAGCAGCAAGTTCCACATCCTTAGGCTCCAACAGATGGGCCCCCTCTAGGGAGGAATGTCTGAGCCTATTTATCTCGACGCTTTGGACCTGTTGGTGGAACCTCTCAAACACTACATCTCAACGTTTCAAGATAGTGTTTGCCCACAAGTTTGAAACCTGGTGGGCAAGAAACTCGATCGTGCGAGTGCCTGAGAGCAAAAAGGTCTCCATTACCTTCCTGGTATGCTCCTTGGAAAAATCCTCGGATCGTATCAGGATACCTAAGGTCCCTAACCAGATGTCTACCCACGAAGTAGCTTGCATCGTATACTTAGTGACCTTTTCCTGGTTAAGAACTTCGGCCACCGAGAACGAGACCTTCCGGCTGGAGAATCTCTCAAGAGGGACTCCCCTGGTTAGCTCTTCCAGAGAACGTTGAAGTGGAATGCGTTTGCAGGGAGGGGAATGAGGCGATGGTGACCTTGCCAGGTATAGATCCTGCGCCCGTGTTTGTAAACCCGCGGGAGAATATTGGTGCGCATGCGCAGGTGAAAGCTGGCGTGCGGGCGCATGGTGACGCAGACGCATGTCTCTGTGCGTGCGTGCGGGAGATTTGTTGCGCAGGAGCGCGCGAATGTCCAGGAGAGCACCGGCGCGCAGGTGAAAGCTGCATTGTACCTGCTGTCTCACCTACAGAGCGTTTGTGAGCAGGAGAATAATGACGCGCAAGCATTTGATGACGCGCATGCGAGTACTGGCGTGAGGGAGCGCGCTGGTGTGCATTAGAGAATTGGTGCGCAGGCTGGCGCGCGGGGGAGCACTGGTGCGCGGGAGATAATTGGCAGACAGGCTGGCGCGCAGGAGAGTGCTGGCGCGCAGGAGTGTGCTGGCGCGCAGGTGTGCTGGCGCGCAGGAGAATGCTGGCGCGTAGGAGAGTAAGGACGCGCAGGAGAACGCTGGCGCATAGAGTAAGGGAGCGCAGGAGAGTAATGGCGTGCAGGGGAGTGCTGACGCGTAGAAGATCGTGGGCGTGAAGGCGCTGGAGAGCGCCAGCACGCTGTAGTGCACTGGTGCGTGGGCGACCCTGGGCGCGTTAGCGCATGGGCGCAGTGTGCACAGGAGAGCGCTGACGTACAGGAGAATGTTGGCGCGCAGGCGCATGATTTTGCAGCCTTCTGTGAGGGCGAGCAGGTGAAGGGGCACGCCGAAGCGCTGTAGAGTGCTGACGAGTGCTGACGAGTGCTGAAGTCCTGTAGGTTGGCGAGCTACTGGGCAATGGCGCGCAGCTGCGCACTTTGGTAGAGCTACAATAGGTTTACCGGTGACAGGAACGGTGATGGCAGGTCGGCAGGTCTGGAGGGTGGATGGACGACGTGCTCTTTGAAAGGGCGACTATCCACCGAAGGGGATCGCGAACGATCAGCAGAGAGGTCCAGTACTGAGGTCACAAGACTAGTAGTAAAAGCAGTGACGATCGATGAATGAAGGTCAGATGATTGCAGCAGAGGCTCCTCTGCAGGGGACGGCTGCGACGACGATGAACCAAAGAGGCGTCTCTTCAACAGCCTCTAAGGTGAATTGGAAATGCATGCTTTCCGACGAATGCGCCCTCTGGTGGCCGTTGGATCAGCAAGCTGACCGTGCGCCACAGCAGTCCTCCAAAGAGGAGTCTCTAAAAGAACTCCCCGAGGGAGAGAAACACTTACAGGAGAGACAGACGTTGAACTTAGTTTCCCCCTCGAAGGATATTCAGGAACGGGGAAAACTAAGTTGGCAGCAACTGCTGGAGAATCTTGAGGGGCAGAGGAGTTGGATGATACCGCATGAGACACCTCTGACACAATAACATTGACGAGGGTCAGAGGATCTACCTCCGACGGCGACGATGATTGCTTAACAGAAGCACCCATGAGGATGAACTGTAGCAAAGCTTCCTTGGAGGGCGGACCCGTAAGCCCCAAAGGAAGACAAAATCTGTAAAACACGGGTTAGTGACAAGACCTCACCCGGGGCGAGAGGTGGCGCTGCTTCCCTAGGGGGAAGCAACATCATCTCTCGAGAATCGGGGTTGGCCGACATTAACTTGGTCTACGCTGCTACTCGACGGTCTCTCGTAAGAGACCGAACGAGTAGGAGCTTCGGAGGGCCGGGAGACGGAAGAAGAGGCCTTGGGTTTTTCATCCTTCAAAGGAACCTTCGAAGGAGAAATATCCAGCTTGGACTTTTTCTTCCGCCGTCGCGCATACCTCTCCCACTGGGAGGAAGACCTCTCCCTACACTCATTTCATTTATTTACGCTATTACACCGTTGACCTTTGCATAAAAGGACAAAGGGTGAGAGGATCAGTCTCCACCGCCGACATAAATGTCCCACAAGGACGGCCGGAGAGTCCAGGGCAGGTGCGCATGGTCGCAGAAGTCAACTTCACAAACACACACCAAGAGAAAGAGAAAAAGCAAAAGTCATTAATGGCTGCCAATATTCAACGAGAATGAAGAGCGGCAACGTCCGTTCACCATCCGAGCCGAAAGCAAAGTGAGCTCAATCACAGGTATGTGAGAGGGGAGTGGGTAGCAAGCTACCCTCCCCTACCCCCACTAACTAGCAGTATGGGTAGTTAACACTCGTTAAAAATTAATGGCTCATCATTTCAGCTACACCGAAAGTAATACCCCTATTGAATAGCGTGGTTTGTATTCCAGTGACGGAACAACTTTTCCCTAGTGGACGAACCTGAAAGCCCCAAGAAAGGCCACATCTGATGCAAGGCGTTAAAAGATTTATTAGACTCCCTTTAAGGGGGAAGCCGCTGCTGCTTCACTACAGGGTCTTCCTGATCAGAAGGTCGTCAGGGGTTAAATGGCTATCGCTTTTGTCCAATTGCCCTCTAAAGGAAGCTGAACGGCGGAGAGGCAAGTGGGAGAGTACTAGTCCCAGGAGAAAGATGTCAGGGGATCTTTGACTTTGAGGAATCCAAAGATACCTTTTAGACTACTACTTCCTGCATCCATTGCACCAGTCCCGTTGGGAAGATGGCCCCTCCCGACAGAGCAAGGAGAAGCCTCCACGAAGGGCAAAATTGGAGAGGATTCATCTCCTAGTGACATAAAAGGTGCTGCAAGAGCAGCCTGTTATGCCTGGCCAAACCAGAATGATTGTAGTCCTCAAACTACAAGCACACCTGTATAGAAAAAGATAAGTTAATACACCCACTTCATAGATAAATAAACCGGGAGAGAGAGACATGAATGTCTACACTCAACCGTAGCAAAATCACTCAGGTTCTGGGCAAGTGTGTGAGAAGGAGAGTTGGTCTAACCTCAGCTAACTAGTGGAGGGTCACCGACACCTTACGTTAAAGTTTTTACTGCTAAATCAGCTTGTGCTGAATCACCTCTCCTACTTAAGGAATGAAGGTTTGTATCTAAATGTGCAGGAAGAAATGACGGTTATTTAGAAACATACAAGCCAAAAATGATATTTTCATAATAAAATAAATTTTTTAATATACTTACCCGCTGGTTATATAATGGCTAAAGTCTCCTGACGCCCTGGCAAAAACTTCAAAATCTTGCGCTATCATAGATATGCAGGTGTACACCAGCGCCCTCGTGGTACCTCAGGTAGAACTATACCCACAAGCCTCAGATCTTCCATGCCTCATAGCAGTACCATAGGTAGTCTCTAGAGGGGAGGAAGGCAGGTATTTAATTTATATAACCAGCGGGTAAATATATTTAAAAATTTATTTTATTATGAAAATATCATTTTTAAATATAAGACTTACCCGCTGGTTATATAATAGCTGATTGACACCCCTTGGTGGCGGGTCAGAGCCAGCTACATATTTGGAAATTCACTTAAGCATTATATAAATAACTAAAGAGGTTCTCACCTGATAAGGAAGCTGACAGCAATGATACTCTGCCTCATTTCATCCGCTATCCTTAAGAGATCCAGTGAGAGGTCTAAATTCCAGTGCCTAAACACCATCGCCAACGCACCCCTGTAACCTTTAATTGTAGATGACGAGAAGTTATGTTTATTTCTAAGGTCTATGAAGAAATCCGCTATCTGAGTTAGAGGGGTACTGGATGAAGAAATGGCGTTAACCCTACACCATTCTCTGAACAACTCCCACTTGACTGATACACCTTGATGGTGGAAGACCTCCTTGCCCTCACAATAGCCTTGGCTGCCTTCTTTGAAAATCCTCTAGCTCTAACGAGTTTTTCGATAGTCTGAAGGCAGTCAGACATACAGTAGAGCTCGGAGGTTTAGGTGGTTTCGAGCCAAGTGAGGTTGTCTGAGAAGATCTGGTCTTAAGGGAAGGCTTCTCGGGATATCTACCATCCATTCCAGTACCTCTGGAAACCAGCTTCTTGACGGCCAGAACGGAGCTATCAGTATCATCCTGGTTTCTTCGTGGGATACGAACTTCTGTATCACTTTGTAGAGAATCTTGAATGGGGGGAAAGCATAAACCTCCATGTGTGACCAATTCATTAGAAAGGCGTCTGTGTATGGCTTCGGGATCCGGTACTGGTGACCAGTAACACTCCAGTCTCTTTGTCTTTGTGGTTGCAGAGATCCACGAGAGGACGACCCCATAAACGCCACAGACTCTTGCAGACGTCTTGGTGTAAAACCCATTCTGTGGGAAGAATCGGACCCCTCCTGCTGAGTCTGTCTGCACTCACATTGTCGACTCCCTGTATAAACAGTCAAAAGTGTCACTTTCCTTTCCTCTGCCCATATGAGAAGAGGTCTTGCTATCTCGTACAAAGTCCATGAGTGGGTCCCACCTTCCTTTGTTATATAGGCCAGAGCTGTAGTGCTGTCCGCATTGATTTGGACTACTTTGCCCCTGATATGCTTTTCGAAGCCTTTGAGGGCCAGATGTATTGCCAAAAGCTCCTTTTGGTTTATGTGGAGAGCTGTTTGCTCCACTGTCCAAGTTCCCGAGAGCTCTTTCTTCCCCAGTGTTGCCCCCCACCCCGAGTTTGAGGCGTTGGACACAACACGAGGTCTGGGCTCTTCTGATGTAAAGACAAGCCTTCCTTCAGTCTGTGCTCGCTGTTCTACCACTGAAGATGAGACTTGATGGAGTTTGTGATGGGAACGCTTTCCCTGTCGAGACTGTCCCCTATTTTCCAATGCAGATTGAGATGGAACTGAAGGGGATGCAAATGCAACCTCCCCAGTCACGAATTTCTCTAATGATGAGAGTGTTCCCAGAAGGCTCATCCATTCCCTTACGGAACTGAGTTCCTTCTTCAGGAAAGCTTGGATTTTTTGAGAGCTGACTGTATTCTCACAGGCGACGGAAAAGCCCGAAAACTCCGACTGTGAATCTCTATCCCTAAATAAAGAATCTCCTTGGATGGAGTCAGTTGCGATTTTTTCGAACTCACCAGGAGGCCCAGTTCCTTGGTTAATTCCAGTGTCATTCTTAGGTCCTTCAAACAGCTATCGCCTGAGGAGGCTCTTACCAGCCAATTGCCCAGGTACAGGAGGCCCTGATTCCCCTCGAATGCAACATGCTTGCTACATTCAGCATGATCTTGGTAAATAATAGAGTAGCCGTGCTGAGCCCGAAACAAAGAGCTCTGAATTGGAAGACCTTGTTTCCGTCCATGAATCTCAGACAACGTCTGCAGCTGGGATGTATTGGAATATGAAAATAGGCGTCTTGGAAGTCTACTGAGACCATCCAATCGCCTCTCCTTACCGCTGCATAAACCATCTTCTGAGGCTCCATCTTAAACGTCGTGTTCTGGACGTAACCATTTAGAACACTTACGTCCAGAACCAGTCTCCACTCCCCCGAACTCTTGGGAACTAGGAAAAGTCGGTTGTAAAACCCAGGAGATGTTACATCTTGCACTTCCTCTATTGCTTGTTTCTCTAATAATAGACACATCTTAAGCCGCATGGCTTGCTTCTTCGGACCCTCCCTGTATTTGGGCAAAAGATCCACCAGATCCGTGACTAATGGAGGAATTTATAGGAATTTTCTTAAGGATTCCATCAGTGAACAGGGCAACTAACTCGTTAGAGCCATCCCTCACACCTTTGCCCAAGCAGGACATCAAATGAAAAAGGCCACTAGTGTCCGTTTCCTTCATATCGGAGACCCTCCTGCTTAAGGCTCCCAAAGACCAGTCTAGATAATTTAGCACTTCAAAGGCCCTGAACAAACCCTTAAGTAAATGGTCGAACTCTGCCATTGATCACCATACCTTTGTTTTCCTTATAGTCCCAGAGCTCGGAGGGTTTTATTGATGTTTTTGAGTGCAAAAGGTCTGTTAGTTGTTTCTATAGTAGAATTTTCTCAGGAATTAAAAAATCTATTTCTTACAAACACAGCGGTAGCCGTTTTTTCAGAAATGCACATTGAATATGGGTACCCCTTGTGAAAATTAACTTTCTCTATGGCGTTTCCCAATGTCATACATTTAAATTTCAATGTTCATTTCCCAAATGTTAATGTATAAAGTGCCTCCAAATAATTATTTTTTGGTAACGATACCTTTCTACGATTCATTTGATGTGACTAATGTAGGATTATTTTGTTGTTGTTTTTTAAATTTCAAATTATCAAAGATCTCATGGAAAGTTATTGTGAATAAGTGGCATTTTGGAATTTTCTCTTTTTCGGATTTTCTACCAATGAAAAGCCAATATATTGTTGTACATGCAATTGAAACAACTTATTCTTTCTAATGTCTCAAAGTATGTTTATTTTGAACAATAACATATCATAGTTTTCAATTATGTGTAATGCAAATTAGATGTGTACACAAACAAATAATTGCGTTTTGAATTATACCAAGAAGTGGATGAAAATTTAAACAACAACATAGCATTACTTTTGGTATTGCAAGGAAATAGTTAAATATGCAAAGGTCATGGCCCATTGGCATAGTAGTATCTATATATTTTAATGCTATCATGCTGGTAGCAAACTGTTCTCTATGTATCCTAGTCAAATCATTCATTTCATGATGAGACAAAGTTTACTGTCCATCATCAAAGTCAGATTCATCACTAGAGTCAAACTGAATTTGATTATCAGTCACATCTTTGTTGATGTCATCTTCTGTATCATGACTAAGAAGGCGTACCACACTCTGTGTTAGATGGTTTCCATTAAACCAGTCAATAACAAATGAGTTTACCGACCAGTTTCCATCCGTGCTCCTCGGCTCGAGTTGTGCACGGTTGAGGACGTTTGGCATTTTTCCACATGGCAGCAACATAGTTGGTTCTGCGGATTTTATTGAGCAGGACTTTCTGACATGGTGGCATGCTGCTAGGATTAATTCCTTGAATTTTTTCTAAAGTATTTTCATTCCTCTTTGGTACATACTTCTGTTGGAAAAGAGCAAATCTAGCATCATTGATGCTGTTGAGTTTGGGCAAACCATACAATGCACAAGTGAACTTTTCAATACCAGCCAAACCTTCAGGAGTGACTACAGCATTAACCCCAAGGTTTGCAAAAGCTTCCTTAAAACTGTCATGCTCCATAATCAACTGCAAGGCATTCAACTTTCCTTTGCTCATAAATGATGATGTGTAGTCTGAACCGGTGAAGGCATGCAATGCTGGTAAAGCATCAATCATGGCTCGATCCATATGATCCACCAGCTGTGAGATATTAATGTGTCTCCTTGTGTTGTTACTGCTAAGGCCAGCGTCCATCCAAATAGTGAAACTGCTGGCATTCGTATGATTTGCAATGTGATACAGGAGCAAAATAAACACACCTGTGTCCGAACTTCTGATGACTACTGAAGAACATCTGTTCTTTTCCAGGATGTAATGTAGAGGGTACATAATCCGTGCATCAGCTTCTTCATGGAGATATCTAAGCTGGCGGATTGTTTTCAGTACTTGGTATACTTGACAGGCCATTGCCTATGTCTGATGTATTTGGATGGGCGTCTAACTCTGCAGAAATGTTCTGGTAACATATACCGACAGTATCATGAAGGGTTCCTTTACCAGAAAGTGTCTCACAATTTTCATCGTAGTTATCCCATGCTAAGATGGTACATAGCCCAGGTTGCTGTAGAATTCCATCTGGGGTTGCTTGCTGTCTGTCAGTTATGACAGTGATTCTGATGTATGGTAACCTATGCAGTGCCCAAAATGATTCAATATCTCCACGATGCGTCTGCTGCCAGTTAAAGTTTTGAGGCCCAGTCCAAGACATATATGTTTTGCTGGTTTTATTCTTCCTGTGGATATGATAAACATAACATCATCAGCCAAAGACTGTGCTTGCCTTTTGATATGTTCTGTTGGATTGTCAGAGCCTGCAAAGAGGATTTGAAAGAATGTCAGAAGCGATGTAGGAGTGTCTATTTGATCTTCTGCTAGAGCTTCAGCAGTCAGTGGATCTGGTAGGTTTTTCTGTTTGGTCTTGGCACTGAATGCAAGAGAACGAATATACAATGCTGCTTCCTTGATGTTGTGCTCATCAAATGTTGCCAGACGTATTGCATAATCTGGTGTGAGAGTGTGACAATAAATTATTGTGCCAGACTTATTGCTCTGCTTTGTCTGCTTCAGTGTTGGATAAGTGTTCAATATTTTCTGGCAAAGTGACTGGGCAGAATATGTTGATTCATCAGATTCCAAGCTTGACATATACCTGCCATGTATTGAGGTAAGCAGTTCAGCACCTTCGTTTTCAATGAATGTTTTGTCAATGTATTGTTTTAGCTCAATGAAAGCAGTCTTGTAGGCTTGTGATTTTTCGGATGCATGATTGGATGTCACCAGTTCTCTCTGGGCACGTTGAAGGTAAGATTTTCTGCAGGAGTGGTGATATTTGACCTCTTTAGAGATGAGGTCAATACCAGCAATTCTTGCCAAAAGCTGTCCATTACACAGTGTCTGTGCTGCATCTTGGATACTTTGTGCACTCGCAATGGTTTCACAGTTGCCTAGTCTTTCTTTTGGCTTGTTTTTTCCTGTTGACTTTTCACTGCAGTTACAGAACAAGCATAGTTTTGGGAAAATCCCTGTGATAGATGCTGGGTTATGTTCAATGCTGGATCGTAAGGTATTTTCGGATGTATTTGCCTTTGCATGTAAATTGTCTGCTATGGTCTGACGAACAGCAGTGAAAATTTTATAACATTGAGAGTGATACCCATCTGTATCACCATAATGGTCAAGAAGCTTAACTGAAAAGTATTTTGAATCTTTGAATAATTTTCGTCGTGCACCATCAGCATGTTTGACTTTCTCCCATGAATCTGGATCAAATGTCTTTACCTCATCCATGCATTTTCCAGTGGTATGGAGAGTACAAGAGATCTTATTTGCCATTTTTTACACTACACTAATAACCTGAAAGCACAAATAATATTTATGCGACATCACCATCACCATTACCACCACCTTAATTACCTACGATTAACTTACTTAACTACCATTAATAAAGCCATCCAACAGCTCCAGATTCAGGTAAACCTGGCAAAGCAGATTTGAAATATACATTCCAAGAAAATAGGATGAATTTGCAGATAAACCCAGACAGAAATCAAGGATTAAGCAAAAGAAACTGTCGTTTATAAGAAATGTGTAAAGTTATCCAAATATCAGCATAATTAACAATGCGATTGTATGCCCGTTCATTAATGCATTGTTCATCTTAACTACATCATGATAGATTTCATGGTGGATGAGAAATATAGGCCACAACAGTACCCGAAATATATTGAACATTTCTTTTGTATATAATCTGAAAAAAGAGAGAAAATTACAGAATTCACTTGTTCGCGACAACTTTTGGCGACATCTAGGCTTATCTGAAAGAACAAAAATCAAAATAATCTAACATTATTCACACCAAATGAAGCATAATAAGGTATTCTTAACATAAAATAATTATTTGGAGGCATTATATACATTCAAATTTTGGAAATGCACATTTAAATTAATATGTATGGAACTGAAAGGTGCCACGGAGATTGCTCTTTTTTTCACAAGGGGTACCCATCTTTAACGTCAGTTTCTGAAAAAACGGCTACTGCTGTGTTTGTAAGAAATAGACTTTAGAATTCCTGAGAAAATTCTACTATAGAAACAACTAACAGACCTTTTGCACTCAAAAACATAAATAAAACCCTCCGAGCTCTGGGACTATTAAGGCCAAACGACGAGAAGACTTCACCAAACTCGAGAAATCTCCCTGAGCAGAAGAAGGAAATCCCAAGCCCAGCATTTCACCAGTCTCGTACCACACACTGGATTTAGAGGCCAATCTTGTGGGAGGAAAAGCAAAGGCCGTTTTGTCAATAGTCCTCTTCGAGTCCATCCAGGAACCCATTAACTTCAAGGCTCGTTTAGAAGAACGTGAAAGTATCATCTTAGTATAAACCGGCACTTTGGTTGCTTTACCTAAGATAAATTCTGATGCAGGAGAACGAGGGGCCGCAGGGGTAAAATGTTCAGGAAAAAGGTCTGTGAGAATTAACAAATTTCCTAAGATCAACAGCATGTTGATAATGTTTGTCTTCTTCATTTTCAAAAACTTCCTCTAAAGGTTCGTCCATGTCAGACTTCTCTTCAAGTTCATCTTCTGGCAGTGCAGCAACTGCTGCAGCCTGAACTGAAGGATCAAAGTCTGAATGAGACCGCTTGCCATAATCAACAACTGTATCCAACTGAAGAGGAGAGGTAGAGGTTGGCTGATGTGTGACGCCATGGATGGGTTGACGCTTGACGTCAATGGTTAACTGCCGAGTGTCGTCACATGGACGCTTAGCGTCCGCTTGCTGTTGAACTGAACGACGCTTGGTGTCAGGAGTCAACTGCCGAATGTTGCCGTGCGCTTGCTGTTGACGCCGACGCTCTATGCCGTCATAAGTAGACTGGTAATGGTCGTCCCGTGGACGCTAGGAAGAGTTGATTGCTGTGAGTCGTCACGGCGACGCATTGCGTCCATATGCTAACGCCGACGTTCCTCATCATGTTCGGAAGTCGATATTTGTTTGGCAACAACTCTCTGACGTGACTCATCTATATCAACTGCTGCCGAGCACTGCGAATGGGAGACCACCTGTGCGATAACACGTCAGCACTAGAGACCACAGACCACCTGTGCGATAACACGTCAGCACTAGAGACCACAGACCACCTATGCGATAACTGGTCTGACGTCTGACGCCCAATCGCACTGCCAACAGCCGGTTGATAAGACTCCATGAACGACGAGAGCTGTTGTTTCATGATTAAAACCATAGACCACTTAGGATCGTTAGTTCGTACAGTACATTCGACTCCTTTCCTAAAGAGATATCAGTATCACTATCACCACGCTTTTCGGGTGACGAAAGCCAGTCTGAAGGAAGAGGTGGTGCATGAATAGTAACATCAGCAATAGATACAAACTCTGACTCGGACTGTAAAGTATCTACATGAACACCGTGATCCGAGCGTCTTGCCGGCATGCAAGCGTCGGGAGAACGGAAATGTTCAGGCGTATCCCACGTACTACAGCCTGGACGTGCAGGCGATTCTGGACGCTGAACAACCGCATGCGATCTTTTGAGCGGTCTGGACGCGTGATGCCAGATTTCACTACCCGAACCTTCATCGGAGGAAGGTGATAACGTACCAACCTCATCTTCCCTACGATGAGGGTGAACGACCTGTGTATCGGCAGCAGGAACGTTTGAGGGGACGTCTGCACGATTGATGAAGCTTATCGTTCCCTTTTGCCGTCCGACTTTACTTCTTCCATGGGTTCGAGAGCTCGAAAGAGGTCGTAGGCTGGGCGAACGACAAGATCGTGCAGACGCACCCTCCACAATACTGAACACATTTGAAACACTTTCCACATTTCCGACAGTCACGATTTTTCAGTACCTTAATTTCAGAAAAAAATTTATTTCTATCTGCCGCTAACGACTTAACTTTTTCACCGAGAGCCAGAATAGCAGTAAACATGTCTTTCAAAGAAGGTTCCTTTGGTTGCTGATCTACCACTACGGAGGAAGGAATAGGATCATTTATATTAGGTAAGGCTACCTCAACAGATCGTGATGAACTACGCCTAACGCTGTCCCTCTCTAGTCTCTTAAACATAACGTTTATATGTTACCCATTCATTTTCCGTTAATGAAAAACATTCATTACATCATTCATCAAAAGAACATGGGTTTCCCCGACATTTAACACAAATATTATGTGGATCAATAGAACCCTTAGGGAGTCGAGTACGACACCCTTCACTAACACACTTACGAATAACAGGGGAGGGGTCAGCCATATTGAATGGTTAAGAGAAAGACCGACAACCAAAAAACAAAGGTTAAATTAATAAATATAACCCAGAACCAAAAGATATCAACATTAAATGAAATAGAGAACAATTAAACGATAGCCCAAACTCAAAAGACGTTGTACATCACCAAGTAACGTACAAACAGAGTAAAACAACGAGAGAGAATTTCCAATATGACAGCCAGCGGTGCGGGCAGAAGATGATCTGAGGCTTGTGGGTATAGTTCTACCCGAGGTACCGCGAGGGCGCTGGTGTACACCTGCATATCTACGATAGCGCGAGATTTTCAAGTGTCTGGAGACTTTAGCCATTATATAACCAGCGGGTAAGTCTTATATTCAAAATCATCAATTAATATTTTTTACGTCTAGTATACTTATGATAACAGCACTTGTACACGTGTAAACTGCTAGAATATGATAAGCTAAAAATTCAATGACAGTTGCTAATAATTACATGACAGTGTCGAAAGAGATAAAATGGTGTACATTGAGAAAAAAGGAAATATGACAAATTCGAAGATAATTTGCATTTTTCCTAACCATACAAACCTTAGCTATTTACATTGGGTATACCTTTTAGCGTAGCTGAAATGGCGAGCCATTAGAATTTAACGAGGGTGTAATACCCCCGCGCTAGTTAGCGGGGGGGTAGGGGAGTGGTAGCTAGCTACCCCTCCCCCCCTCACACACTGATGAATTGCTTCACTTTCACTTAGAGGTAGGACTTGTCTTTAGGGGACAGGGCTGGCGGGCAAATATATGTAAATAGCTAAGGTTTGTATGGTTAGGAAAAATACAAATTATCTTCGAATTTGTCATTTGTTCCGTAACCTAAATACAAACCACGCTATTTACATTGGGTGACTTACCCCTTAGGAAGGGTGGAAAGTCCCCAGCCATACTGGCTTTGGCTTTACCCGGGGACTCAGAATCCGAGTGAGTCGCACTCGAGAAAAGCAGTCCCTGCACCTCACAAGTTCCTTGCTCCGCAAGGAACCGTGTGGCCTACATAAGCTTGTGTGTGAAGGAAGAAGTGTGACCCGTCCTAGGCAGTTGACCTGGAGTTAGTTCCAGAAGGAACTCTGGGTTAGGACGTTCCCAATACCACCTCGTCAGGGTATGGGGGACGCGACAGTATTGACACAATACTCGGAACACAAGGAAGCATGGTTTACCTGCAGAGGTTTGAGGTCAGCTATGCAGAGACCAGGATGCTGCTTCCCAGTAGAGGGGATGATGAAGAAAGAAGTAAGGGCCAGACATACTTCTTTCGTTCATGCAGACTAAAACCTGATAACAATGCCCTCAACCTTCTGCTACCTGTCCAAAAAGGACCCTGAGGTTAGACCAGCTGTTGTGTAGCCACCACAGAGCGATAAAAACGTATCGAAACTCCTGTGGGTCACGCCCTGCAGGAAGCGGGCTGCGAAGGTCATTAGACGCTTCCAGACTCCAGCTTGTAGCACCTGCGTCACAGTAGTATTACTGTACTCGAAGGCGAGGGACGTTGCGATGTATCCGACATCGTGCTGTAGGGCGACGTGACGGGGGACGGTCTGGATCCAGGTCGAGATGAATGTCCTTGAGTCCGAGCTGAAGAGGTATACTGGTGACTCTCCCCCGTGTCCTTCCTGTGCTCCCAACCCGGCTGCACGTGGGGACAAACTGCAGCTGTTCCCAAAGCTAACCTCTCGATTCCTTTACTGGCAAGAAGGAGAAGGTTTTGGGACATCAGATACAGAATGGTGACTCGAAATCTTGAAGGAATTGGACCGAAGGGCCGGGACCCCCAGATTCTGAGTCTAGCCAACAACTCAGGAGCGAACCTGAATGTTGCCTTCCCCCATTCCTTAGAAAGGGCGGAGTCGTACGAGACCAAGAAGATTGCTTACACACTGGCCGCGGCCAGAGTGAGCAGGAGCCCCAAGACGGAATACGATCAGAGGCCTGACGTAAAGGGTCTTGAGAAGATCTCTTAAGGGACTAAAAAGTCCGAGCCATGCTCCATGTTGGAGGTCTCACTCCGACTAGGGCAGGGATGTTCGCAGCTTCGCATGAGCGAGGAAAGGTCCAGCAGGAAGGTAAAAGTTATTCCTTTCAGCCTGAAGGTCAGGGAAAGGCTGAGTGACAGGCTTCATTACCGAGAGCGGAAAGGAGTTTCCTCCCGCCGAAAGGCAATAAGTTCGTTATTGCTGGAGAAGAGGCCTCAAGGGAAGAGGTATATCTCCCACAACACCAACCACAGAAGACTCTCCACTTCGCCTGGAAGACCCCTGCGGATGACTATCGCAGATGACGCAACCTCCGTCCCGCGACTGTAGCGGGTTGTCTCTTCTTGAGGAGGAGGCGTAGTGTCTCCAGGCATGAAGCCGAAGCGACGCCGCAGCTCGTGAAAGATGTTGCAGTGTGGTTGTTTGAGTAGCCTGTGCAGTGGGAGAAGCTCTCCCGGGAGTTCCGTCAGGGGAAGCAGGGGGTCCGGAAACCGTTCTGCATATAGTCCCAGTGGAGCTCTCAGGGCCATTGAAAGGTTGACAGACAACCTGGTCTTGTTGAGACCCATTCTCAACAGACAACAAAGGAGGGAAGACGCAGGCGTCGATGTTGTCCCACCATCACCGGAATGCATCTTGCCAAAGAGTCTCGGGGTCTGAGACTGGGGGGAAGAACAGCGGAAGCTTGAGGTTCCAAGCTGTCGCGATCAGGTCCCCCAGGCCAGGACTTGCTGGTTACTCAAGGCCAAAGACCCCCAGGTACACTCTCTCTACAAGGCTCTGCTCGGATAGTCGGAGAGAACATTCCTCTGCCCGGAATGAGCAAGCCGATGGTGGTATTGAGAGGATTTCAAATCATCTCAGTATCTCTACTGCAAGATGCGAAGGTATAAAAATGCGTCCCTTGATGATTAGAACACGCCAGTACCATGAAGTCGTCGCGCACGGAGCGACTCGGCAGGAGCTGTAGGATCTGTAGAGGGGCCAGACTAAGGCCCCTAAGCCTGCTTGAATGATGGAAAGGTATCCTTCAGGTCGTGACCATAGGCCAGGACCGGAACATGCCCCCCCCCCCCCTTTTCTTTGACGAGTCCGAGAACAGCATCAAAAATGTGGGGAAAGGACGAGAATATCCACTCCTATCAAGAGGTTCCATAGGTCAACCCCCATTGCAGGTCTAATCGTCCCACTGGTCCCATAGGGGCCAGAAAGTCTGGTTAATCGTTGCTTTGAAACCACCGGAACTTGGGCCGCCCCACAGGGAACTTATCCTGAGGCGACCATTCGGAACTTTAGACGGGTCAATGAGGAAAGAGACCTAGGAAACGTTCCAAGATAGGGCGGAAAGCGCTGCCCGACTGAAAATAGGTACTGCGACTCTCCTCAGCCTTGCCACAGTCAACTGAAAGGAAGACTCGGAGGAGGCGGCAACAGAATCTGGCGTCCCCAGGCGGTCACCCATCCAAGTACCAACCAGACCCGACGTTGCTTAACCTCGCTGGACGGACGAGAAGCGGGGTTTCCAACGTGGTAAGGCCGTTGACTCAATATCATGGCTAGATACTCCAGATGTTGAGGCCGAAGAAGAGAAGGCTCCTAGTAAATTACCATGAACCCCCACTCATGGTAAGGATCCAGAAGCTCGTCCCAGCATTGAAGAAGGTCGAACCCGAGCCTACCGGAGTTGACCAGACCTCCAAAAGGCGAAGGAGGCGGGAGCCTGCTCCCGAGCAGCCATGAGAAAAGCAGGGAGAGTTCTCTGGGGAAAAACCTGCAATGCCACGGCGGGATCGCCACACTGCATCTTAAGCAGGAATACCTGTAGTCTAGGCTGAATTCCACGAGCTTCCTGAAAGATGGATGGAATGGAACCTGAAATTACCCGTCCTTCCGATCCAGGGCCTAAGGAGTCCTGTCGCCTCGTTACCAGTCTGATCGATTCTGCTGTTCCACGCTGGACGAAGTTTGTTCGACAAACTTGATCAGAGCTGAGAGGTCGACTACGGAATTCCCATCTCAGATACTTTCTTACGAGAAAGGCTCGACTGAAGAAGCCGAGAGGTGAAGCTGTCGATGATCCTATGGAGGACCTTCTCCTAAGGCATGGATCATTCTGCCCAAACGGGCAAACTCTTGCCGACCCTATGGCATAGAGGTTCAGAGACACTGAATTCGCTGACAGAGACGGCAGGCGCGATATCCTTAGCTGATCACGGAGATCGTGCAGGAATGGGCATCGGGAAGCTGTTATCCGGATGAATAACCTTAGGCATCCTCCCAGCGTGAAACCTGCAAGGGGGGGTTGCCAATCCTAGAGTTCGTGAACTCTGCCGCTCCCTCTAGGCCTATGCCCCCCCGGGAGAGCCTCCCGTGCTACCTGTTCCTGACAGGAGGGGATTGGACACCTTGTCTCAGTTGTCGTAGCTGGTCCGATAACTTAGACCGACGAGGCTGAAAGAAAGAGGCGCTGGAGCCCTGCAGGGTCTGGAAGAAGAAGGAGTTGTAGGCTGCATACGGAGATTCAAAAAGGCGCCTCTTAGCACCCTTATAGGGAGATGGGAGGCCCTTACGACGAGGCGGACGGTGAGCCTTACGGCGAAGGAGGCCAACAACAACAACAGCAGAAGAATCCTCCGAAGAGGAGTCTCTATGAGTGTACTCTCTCGCGAACGAAAGAGAAACACTTCGTAGAAGAGACTGGTCAGCCAGTGACCTAAAAGGAGCAATCCTCCGAAGAGGGGCTCCTGCAGTTGCCCAGCCCCTTGAGCGAAACTGCAGGTGCGACCGCTCAGCACCAAGAGCATAGTCGCACGAAAAAAAAAAAAAAAAAAAAAGGCAAGAGAAGAACCCCCCAAAAGGGGAAAAACTCAAGCCTGGACAGGAAAAACTTCCCTCGGAAGGAAAGTTACCCACCCAAGGAGGCGAGCCTCCTGAGAGTTCTAAAATGAACTGGAGAGCTGTCAATTGTCACGGGAGTACTTCCAGAAGAAGGAGACATGCCCCTGACGAAGATCCATAGGGGACGCAGCAACAGCCGAATCCCCAGGCCTCAAAAAGACAGCTCACTCCGTTGTCACATTACAGAAATGAACTAGATCGGTAACTGTAAAAAAATAAAACAAAAATCATTAGTTAACATTCATTCCCCCGGGAAGGCTCCGAAGAGGAATCCCAAGGGAAAGGAACACAAGAATTACACAACAGGCACGTGCCCTCACAACCACTTACACTCACGGAAGGAGAGCTGTAACCAACACAGAATTATAACAATTATAATTATGTAACTATGTAATTATGTAATTTAAAAATGGATGGACACTAAAGAAAGAACGAAAACCCCGAAAGGAATCGTCCTACAAAGCTGTAAAATCAACAAATACAATTAGATTCATAAACTAATTGAGACAAAACGTACGGCGTAGCAACCCCCCCACACGGGAAGGAAGCTACAAAGGCGCAGTAAAGTAACGTAGTAAAAGGGTGAACGACCTCAAAAGAGAGAGAGAGAAAGACCGAAGTCAAACTCGATCGCCACCCATGAAATTACACCATGGTGGCCTAACTGCCGAGGGCTCCACGGAGATATTGTACACTACACACACAAGCACAAACTCTGAAAAGGAAACTTACTGATTTCTATACTCAAATATATACATAAACATGAGAAAATGTTTACATATATATTGAGTAAAAGAAAAGTAAGTGATTAAGTAAAGACAAAACAAACAATGGCTGCCAAGCGAGGACAAAGACAGAGACGTCTGTCCATGTCGGAGCCAAAAGTGAAAGTGAAGCAATTCATCGGTGTGTGAGGGGGGGGGAGGGGTAGCTAGCTACCACTCCCCTACCCCCCCCCCCCCCTAACTAGCGCGGGGGTATTACACCCTCGTTAAATTCTAATGGCTCGCCATTTCAGCTACGCTAAAAGGTAAACCCAATGTAAATAGCGTGGTTTGTATTTCGGTTACGGAACAAATTCATAGTTAAAGTAATTAGTTGTAGGTTATTTTCACATGCAGTTTATGTACTATATATGCAGATTGTGGCATGAATTGGAACATATTGCTAAAATTAAGTAATTAATAGAAATTTCTCTTTAGTCACATTTTTAGATAACTTTATACAATTCTGCAAATGATATAATCTAGAAATATGTTAAGAGGTTCAGAGGAAATGGACATTTGATTTAACAGAGTTATTGAAAATTAAAAACATGAGCAGCAACTTCTAGGGGAAAAAGTCCTTCCTCATTTAAATTTGTTGTTCTTTATTGCTTTTTAATATTCAATGTCCACATTTTTCAAAAAGAAATTACAATAGTCTACACATAAAATCAATCCATTTAACATTACCTAATGGCTAATTATTTCAAGAATGTAATAGGAATCCGTTATCATTAGGTGTATTCGTATTCTCCAACTTAACGTATGATTGTGCTGGCTGAACATTAGGTAATTAAGAAATTGCAATCTGAATTTTGATAAAGTAAAAAGCTCATTACTGTTGACCTGGACCAATTTACAAGTAAAATTTGGTGCTTAGAAATTACTAGAAAAATTCAGTGTCACATTGATGCATAGAATTGAAAGCTGAAATAAATTTGATTTACATGAACTAACTTTGTTGTGATTAAGAGTGAATAAAATACTTTCTACTAGATTGAATAAAAGTAATAGCTTTTACAATTAAATTCAAGGCTTCCAGAAATAAACACACTTTGATAAACAAATTTCTGGTAACATCATTGTTGTAAAAATTTATATTTTCTACTTAGTGTCACTTCACTCTATTGAACCTAACATGGAGATTAACATAACCCCTTAAATTCTCAATAACTGGTCAACTGAGCATTTCAAGATATCTGTAATAGCGTAATTATGTTTCCCGTAAGGGTATCATGATACTCTAGAAAAGTTGGAGGATAGATTGCCTGCTTCAATTGAGACAATTTACTGGTGCTCCTTTAGGAATCAAAACTTAATCGAATCGATTATTTTTCTTCCCCGGAATCACTTGGGATTGTTTTTTTTTCTGCAGTAAATCCCTGATTATATACTGCTGCTCATCTTGAGGACAATGAGATTTGCAGTTTAATATCCTGTTCTCGGCAGGAAGGTGTACATGTAGATACCTTTTTCTTCTGTTTGATGATTCTAATCTGAAAAGTAAATCAAGTTGTTAATTGTAAATATATATCAGTCCCATTCAAATATTTTACTGTGCACTTCAATATCAAGATCATAGTTTTAGTAATACTGTTTGCATGATAAACTATAGATATAAAATATTTTAGTGTATTAAACACAAGACTTTAGTTAATGCCCAACTAGATATATCCATAATATTTATAACATGGAAAAGTATTACCCCCTAAACCCTAACAAGGAATTACATTACTACAATAGACGAATGACCATGTTCCTTCAATTTTCTTAGAAATACGCAATAAATTATAATCCCGAATACAATATTCTACCTTACACCACAGAGGATACCTGGTCACACACACACAACACTCATAAAATGTCTATAAAAAATTATGTATAAATTCAGAGCAAAAATAGGATTCACTGACATGGTAAGTTTCAGTTGTAAAATATTACTTAGTATACAAGTGTACAGTGCTTTGAATATGAATAAAGAAGGGTGCTTCCACATTCCTCAAAACAGAAAAAAGACCTGCAACTTCTTAAATTTATCAAGTGAATGTATCATTCTCGTAATTGAAAAGCCGTACTTAATTTTCACTATAAATTGCATGGATCCTCCATAAAATAACTACAGCTATCCTAACATATTAATTACAGGTAGTTTATCTAAGTGGATTTTCTGGTTTAATTTCAATCAGTGAACCAGCTTATTCTACTCATCTTCACCATTTTACTAATCATAAACTATGAAAATAACCTATCGCACAAAAATGACAAATTCGTAGATAATTTGTATTTTTCCTAACTATACAAACCTTAGTAATTTAATACGGGTTATTACTTTCGGCGTAGCTGAAATGACGAGCCATTAGAATTTTAACGAGGGTTTACTACCCCACCGCTAGTTAGCGGGGGGTAGGGAAGGTAGCCTGCTGCCCCCCCCCCCTCACACACCTGTCCTTGAGCTCACTTTGCTTGGAGGTAGGACTTCAAGAGGGATAGGGCTGGCAGGCAAGTTTGATTACAGTAAATAGCTAAGGTTTGTATAGTTAGGGAAAAATACAAATTATCTACGAATTTGTCAATTGTTTCGTAACTGACATACAAACCACGCTATTTAATAGGGGTGACTCACCCATTGGGACGGGTGGAAAGTCCCTGCCAGTACTGGCTTTTGGCTTTGCCCGGGGACTCAATATTTGAGTGTGTTCGCACTCAGCAATAAGGAGTCCCTGCACCTCGCTAGAACCTTACTATGCAAGGACTGCGGCCTACGCAAGCTGTGTGTGAAGGTTAATAAAGTGTGACTCATCCTAGGAAGTTGACCTGTAGTCCTTTAGATGGAAACTTTAGGCTAGGACTCTTCCAGTACCACCTCGTTAGGGTATGGGGACGTGACAGTATTATCTTAATACTAGGAACAAAAGGAAACATGGTTTACCTGCAGTGGTTTGAGGTCAGCTGTGCAGAGAACCCAGGATGCTGTTTTCCCCAAGAGAGGGGAAGATATAAAAAAGAATAAGGGCCAGACAAACCTTTTCATTCATGCAGACTAAGACCGGGTAACAATGCCCTCAACATTCTGCTACTTGTCCCCTAGGGAGCCGGAGGTTTTAAACCAGCTGTTGTGCAGCCACCACAGGGCTGATAGAAAACGTATCGAGCCTCCTGTGGGTCACGTCTTGCAGGTAGTGGGCTGTGAAGGTCGTCTGGCACTTCCACACCCCAGCTTGAAGAACCTGCATCACTGAGAAATTTTTCTTGAAGGCCAGGAATGTAGCTATGCTCCTGACATCATGTGCTCTAGGGTGAAGTGACGGAAAAGGGTCTGGATTCAGGGACACATGGATCACCCTACGAATCCATGCCGAGATGGTGTTCTTGGTGACCCTCCTCTTAGTCCTCCCAGTGCTAACAAACAATGCTTGCACCTGGGGACGGACTGCAGCCGTTCATTTGAGATATAGCCTCAGACTCCTTGCTGGGCACAGTAGGAGATGGTCTGGGTCATGTTACAGAACGAAGACCCGAAATCTGGAAGGAGTCGAACCGAGGGTCTGGCACCCCCGGATTTTGAGTCTTAGCAATAAACTCAGGGACGAATTTGAACGTTACCTCCCTCCATCCCCTTGAATGGGCGATGTCATATGAGAGACCATGAAGTTCACTGACTTGCTTGGCCGAAGCTAATGTTACTAGGAACCCCGTCTTCCAAGTTAGGTGGCGATCTGACGCCTGGCGTAATGGTTCATAGGGAGGTCTCTTAAGAGACCTGAGAACTCGAACCACGTTCCATGGAGGAGGTCTCACTTCCGACTGAGGGCAGGTAAGTTCATAACTTTGTATGAGTAGGGAAAGTTCCAGCGAGGAAGAATGTCCATTCCTTTGAGCCTGAAGGCTAGACTTAAGGCTGAGCGATAGCCTTTCACCGCCGGGACTAAAAGGCGCATTTCTTCCCGCAAATACACGAGGAACTCCGTTATTGCTGCAATAGTGGCATTGAGTGGAGAGATATTCCTTCCACGACACCAACCACAGAAGACTTTCCACTTTGCCTGGTAGACAGATGCGGATGATTTTCGCAGATGTCCAGACATCCTAATCGCAACTTGTTGCAAAACTCCTTTCTCAACGAGGAGATGCTGGATAGTCTCCAGACGTAAAGTCGTAGCGAAGCTACGGCTTTGTGGAAGATGTTGGCATGTGGTTGTCTGAGTAGATCGTGTCGTGGAGGGAGTTCTCTCGGAAGTTCCGTTAGGAGCTGCAGAAGGTCCGGAAACCATTCTGCGTGATGCCATAGCGGAGCTATGAGGGTCATTGAAAGATTGACCGATATGCTGGTCTTGTCGAGCACCCTCCTCATCAGACAGATTGGGGGAAAGGCATACACGTCGATGTTGTCCCACCATTGTTGGAAGGCATCTTGCCAGAGCGCCTTGGGATCCAGGACTGGGGAGCAGTACACTGGAAGCTTGAAGTTTAGCGCTGTACAAACAGATCCACAATCGGGGAACCCCACAAAGTCAGGACTTTTTTTGGCAACTAGATGATCCAAAGACCCCTCAGTACTCACTATCTGAGACGCTCTGCTCAGACTGTCGGCGAGCACATTCCTCTAGCCTGGAATGAAACATACCGATAGTGGAATCGAGTGGACTTCGGTCCATCTCAGTATCTCTACTGCAGGATGGGATAGCTGCTTCGAAAAGGTACCTCTTTGCTTGTTGATGTAAGCCACTACTGTGGTGTTGTCGCTCATCCCCACCACAGTGTGACCCACCAGGTATTGTTGGAACTGCCGAAGGGCCAAGAAAACGGCCTTCATCTCTAGAAGATTTATATGGAGGCACTTTTCTGATTCTGACTACAGGCCTGAGGTCCTGTGGTGCAGAACGAGGGCCCCCACCCTTTCTTTGAGGTGTCCGAAAACCGCATCAAATCCGGGGGAAGGACGAGAAGATCCACTCCTCTTCGTAGGTTCTCGTCTGTCACCCACCACTGGAGGTCCGTCTGTTCAGCAGGTCCCATAGGGATCATGATGTCCAGGGAATCGCAGCCTTGATTCCACCGAGACTTGAGTCGCACTGGAGGGATCTCATCCTGAGGGGACCGTTGGGAACTAGACGAGCCAAGGATGAGAGGTGACCGAGAAGACGTAACCATGATTGGGCTGGAAGCTCTTCTCGTCTGAGGAAAGGGCTTGCGACCCTCCTAAGCCTTGCTATCCTGTCGTCTGATGGGAAGGCTTTGTGGTGATTGGTGTCTATAATCATGCCTATGTAAACCAGTCTTTGAGTGGGAAGCAGAGAGGACTTCTCGAGATTTACCATGATCCCTAGATCCTGGCAAAGTCCCAGAAGTTTGTCTCGGTGTCGAAGAAGGGATGACACCGAGTCTGCTAGGATCAGCCAGTCGTCCAGATAACGGAGGAGACGGATGCTGATCCTGTGTGCCCACAAAGATATTAGGGTGAAAACACTGGTGAAAACTTGTGGTGCTGTGGAGAGACCGAAACACACCACTTTGAACTGGTAAACATTGTTGTCTAGGCTGAATCTCAAGTACTTCCTTGAAGACGGATGGACTGGGATCTGGAAGTACGCGTCCTTCATATCCAGTGTACACATGAAGTCTTGCGGTCTCACTGCAAGTCTGACCGTGTCTGCGGTCTCCATGCTGAACAGAGTTTGCTTGACAAACTTGTTCAGAGCAGAGAGGTCGATGACTGGTCTCTAGCCTGCAGACGCCTTCTTTACAAGACTGTCGATTGAAGAAGCCTGGAAACCCGTCGAGGACCTCTTGGTGAGCACCCTTCTTCAACATGGTCTGGACTTCTGCCCGAAGGGCTTGCCCCCTTGCTGATCCCATGGCAAGGGAGCTCAATGACACCAGATTCGTCATCAGAGGAGGTAGATATGTTGTGAACGGGACGCGTTATCCCTGACTGATTACGGAAATCGTCCAGGAATCGGCCCCGAGTTGCTGCCACCTGTTTGCGTAACTTTGTAGGCATCCCCCCACTGGTGGACATGCAGGGGGACTGCCAATCCTAGCGTTTGTGGCCTCGGCTGCTCCCTCTAGGATTCTTCCCTCCCCTGGAGGACTTCATGCCTTTCCTATCCTTGACAGGAAAGGGCTTAGACACCACTGTCTTCGCTGCCATTGTCAGTTTCGTGGTCTTGGTAGGATGTGGCTATTGGAGTGCTGGAGGTTTATAGGGCTTGGATGCCAAAGCCCTATGTAGGAGGGAGTCTTGATGGGACTTCCTCCACCTCTCAGCAGCCTGCTCCACGTCCTTAGGCTCAAACAGGTTCGTGCTAGGGACTTTCTGGTGGAACCTCTCTGACACTGCATCCCGACGTTTCAGGATGGTGTTTGCCCACAAGTTCGAGACTTGGTGGGCCAGAAACTTGATCGGGCGAGTGCCTGAGAGTAAAAAGGTCTCCATAGCTTACCTGGTACGTTCTTTAGATAAATCCTCCGAACGTAACAGGATACCTAAGGTCCCTAGCCAGATATCCAGCCACGAAGTGGCCTGCATGGCACACTTCAAAACCTTCTCCTGACTAAGGATCTCAATCGCTGAGAATGAGACCTGCTGGTTGGAGTCTCTCTCAAGAGGGACTCCGCTGTTAAGCTCTTCCAATGAATGGTGAAGGGGAAGAGCTAAACAAGGCTCCTGTACGATCTCGAAGTACCTCCTCTGCTGTACATGAGGAGGTGGGAGAAGCTTGCTGCCGGCACTGGATCGGTTGGAGGCGGCAAGCTTGGAGAGCTGGACTGCGATGTTGTCCCTGGCACTCTTAACCCCTTGAGACCAGGGCAAAGCTGCACTGGCCTTAGAGGGTTTTTGAGTCACAAAAACTCGGTCCAAGACTGTGTCTTTGCCCTTCCGAGGAGGAATCTCTGGGACCGCAAACCCATTGAGAGTCCTCATAAGAGTCAGAACCTGCTAGAATGCATGTTCTGACTCCTGAAGATTCTCCTCCGGAAGGACTAGTAGCGAAGTCTCCTGTCCCCAAAGGCTCTTCTTGGGGAGACTAGCGCACATTCTCCGAGTGATTGGGTGGCTCTGGTCTAAGTCTTGATGAGGACTTCGGTACAGTCTTGGAGTCCTTCGACTCCCTCCTGGGAGGGAGGCAGGACTCCAACAACGACGGAGGTAGGCTTTTCTCCACCCCTACCCAAGAAGACTTTTCAGTGCGAGGTGGGGTTTTCCTCAATGGTGCGATGGGGGAACGTCTCACCTCGCGTGACTCCTCTGAGGACGTGAAGTCCTCGTCCGAAGGGGAGGGAGAATAAGTCAGGGGGGGAGGGGGCCTGCCTCGAAGACTTACGATGAGACAGCTTCGTACTCAGAGAAGTCACCGCGTCCGAAACTCCTCTTTTTCTCTTCAGAAGAGTCGATGCAGCCAAGGATTTGTGGCCCAACTCAGAGAGAACAGGCTTGAAAGCCTGTGCTACCACTCTGATTAGAGCCCCAAACCAGGGCTGCCACCTGACGGCTGTGCTGTCAGACACTCCCTCTGGAGGGACAGGGATCGACGGATCCCTGGGAGGAGTTTCCATAGGGGGGTTTGCCTGTAAAGAAAAAGAAGATAAAGAAGAAATGTCCCTGGACCTTTCTGGAACCTTCCCCCCTACCGGCGAGCGCGCTGTTCTGCGCTTGTCGGGGAGGGGGGTTGGGGTGCGGGAATAGTGACCTTACCGCGCATTGTCCTGCAACCTTGCGCGTGGGAAGGTATTGGCGATCGTACGGGGGAGCGCGCTGGGGAATACCCGGGGTCGCGCGCGAGAGCGATTGCGAGGGCGCGCGGGCGAGTGATGGCACGTAGGGGCGCGCGGGCGAGTGATGGCACGTAGGGGCGCGCGCAGGAGACTTCATAGAGTGCGCAGGATTCGAATTGCGCGCGCGAGGGTGAATGTTTACGCGCGCGTGGCTGGAACCTGCGTGCATTGGCGCGCCTCTTGTGGGCGCACATCAGGAGAAAATGAGCGTGGATGCGCAGGGCGCGCGCAACCTTGTGACGCATGTAGGTGACTGCGCGCGATTGCGCACTGGCGAGGGGTGGCGCGCAGGTGAATGTAGACGGCGCGTCGGCGAGTGCTGGCGCGTTGGCGAGCGCTGGCGATTAGGAGAAGTTCTAAACTTCCCTACTGCGCCCAGATCCGAAGATCGTGGACGCACAGGAGATCGTTGGCGCGGAAAGCGCTGGCGCGCAGGCGAGCACTGACACGCAGGAGCGCGCTGGCACGTAGGAGAACGATGGCGCGCAGAAGGTTGAGGGCACGCAGTAGCACGTTGGCGAGCAGGTGAGCTTTATCAGGAACCTCGGCAGCAGGTGCGTGCTGGCACGCTATATCGGCAACAGTAGGAGAGCGCCTGTGCGCTAACTCCAAAACCTCAGAGAGGTCAGCTGAACGTTGACGCGCATGTTTTGCATGGCGAGTAAGGGACTTATGCGCTAATTTGCGCGTACGCCCCGAAGGGACCGGTGCCTGTTTTATAAAAACAGGTTTAGTTGGCGCCCACAGCGCATCAGCAGCCAGGAACGGCAACGGCAGGTCAGCAGGTCTGATGGGTAGAAGGTCGGCATGTCCTTTGTAAGGACGACCTTTCACCGAAGGGGATCGCAAACAATCCGCAAAGAGGTCCAAGGTTATAGCAAAAACAGTCGGAGATCGATGACGTGGCTCCTCTGCAGCGGACTGCGGCGATGACGACGAACCGAAGAGGCGCCTCCTCGCACCCTTGTGAGGTGAAGGAAGGCCTCTCCGGCGAAGAGGAAGGCGAGCCTTCCAGCGTATATGCCCTCTGGGGGCCGTTGGGTCAGCAAGCTGACCATCAGCAGTCCTCCAAAGAGGAGTCTCTGTGAGTGAACTCACCCGAGGGGGAGAATCACCGGCAGGAGAGTCTGTTGGACTTAGTTCCTCCCTCAAAGGTTAAGCAGAGGGAGAAACTAAGCCTTTCAGCTACAGCAGGTTGAGCAGTTGCAGAGGCATTAGGAGATACCGCATCTGATACCCCTGCCACCACAACGTCGACGATAGACAGAGGATCAACCTCTGCCAACGTCGGCGATTGCTTGACAGCGGCACCCAACCGGATGATGTCAAACAAGGCTTCCTTGGAGGGCGAACCTTCGAGCCCCAAGGAAGACCAAATCTGAAATAAATCAGTTACATTAACATTTAAATTTACTTCCTCCCCCGGGGGAAGAGGTGGAGCTGCCTCGCTAGAGGAGGCAACGCCATCTCTTAAACCTCGAGGTGGGGAAACAGAACCATGGTCTACGCTACCACTCGACGCTTTCTCGGAAGAAACCGATTGAGTGGGAGCTTCGGAGGAGGTTTGGGCAACGCAAGAAGAGTCCTTGGGTTTTTCTCCTTTCAAAGAAATCTTCGAAGGAGAAATATCCCGCCTGGACTACTTCCGTCGCCGAGAAAACCTCTCCCACTGGAAGGAAGACCACTCCCTGCACTCACCACGCTTAATAGTTCTATCACACCGTTGGCCCTTACAGTAAGGACAAAGGGTGTGAGGGTCCGTCTTGACCGCCGACATAAATGTACCACAAGGGCGGTTGGGTAATGCAGGACATTTGCGCATGATCGCAGAGCCCAACTTCACAAACAAACCTGTAGGAGAAAAAGCAAAAAAGAAATTAATGGCTGTCAGAGAGGTGAGGGTGAGAGCAGACACGTCCGACTACCACCTGAGCCGAGAGCAAAGTAAGCTGAAGCACAAGTGTGTGTGAGGGGGGGAGGGGGGTTAGCAGGCTACCCTCCCTACCCCCCCCCCCCCGCTAACTAGCGGCGGGGTATTAAACCCTCGTTAATATTCTAATGGCTCATCATTTCAGCTACGCCGAAAATAATAACCCCTATTAAATAGCGTGGTTTGTATGTCAGTTACAGAACAATTACTTATTAACCTAGTCTTGATTAGTTCATTGAGGAGCTTAAACAACATTATCGGTCTTGACATACTGGGTATACTTCGTCCATGGAATAACCTAAGCAGCACAACTAAACTGAGTACCTGATCTTACTGGAGTCATGTCTTTAACGTTAATAAACACAGAACAATAATGAATGTCTTTTGTCAATGATTAACCAATGTTACCTTAAATCAATGACAAAGCCTATCTATCCAACTTTATTTATTAATTACATAATTCCTATTCTGCCTTCGTCCCTTGCCCAACCTAGTATTGTTTAATCGAAATTACCATTTTTTACATCTAACAAATTCATTATTATTTTAACTATCGTGTGTTTACATCACCAAATTTTTGGCAAGAGTTGGCCTGACTAACAACTGCAAGCTCCTAGTATTTAGTGCTTTGTATGAATCCAAGTTTCAGGTTTTATTCTGTATCTAATATCCCTTACATAAGAAAATAGCTAGTATATGAATAATATATATATATATATATATATATATATATATATATATATATATATATATATATATATATATATATATATTTCTGGTCACCCTGATAATTACTCGGTCTCTCCCTGTCTTTTGAGTAAAGGGAGAGTTACTAGTCATACCATGGTGAGAAGGGGTAACATGAGAGCTAGACTCTAAAACCACAACTGACATCTTTTAGTTACGAAGAGTTGAATTTTGTGTGCGTGCAAATGACACTTATGCATACCTAAATTTTTAAGTGTCATTATGGACGGGTCACTACACTAGTAAAGCAATTGAATAACAAACAATAGCTTAGGTTAAGCCATCTATCCTACAACCAAAAGAATGTTTACTTTACCTCTAAAGAGCAAAGCTCTTCTTAGGATCAATGGTGAAAGCTCATCGCTCAGCCTTAAAGTCAAGTCTTTAAGCTGAAAGGAGTTGATATTGCCACTCCAGAGGAGCTCTCAAAATGTATATAGAGTTTGGAACAAACTTGTCCTCAGAGAGGGGAGACCACCCTTACGAAGACAGCTTTGAATTGTTGGGTCTTACCTCACACAGAAATATTCCCTCTAAGAGGTTTCTTGCTCACTTTAGCCTCCAACAAGTGAATTTCATACATTAAAGTAACTCGTACAGTATGCTGGAGACAGGTCTCATCCCCCTTCATTTCTGAGCTTCTTGCTAAAACTCAGAATACCCCTCCATTGTTATCTTTCTCTCTACCGTGGTTCTGCCACTTACCCACACCACCAAATCACCGGTCAAAAGAAGGCAAAAGTGTTGGAGTGAAAGGAGAGCCGCTTGAAGACTCAGTACCTTGAAATAGGATCGATGTACCTGGTTAGTTCTTTGTAATGACTCTAGGGATTGTAGCAGGTGCGCAGCCATCTCTTTATGACATCCCCGTAAACCAAGCAAGATTTGGTGCATTTGTTAGCAGGGGCAGTCATTGACAGGGTTTGTACTGTATGGCATCATTCCAGATTATGACTGGTACCCTCTCCTATCAGAACTACTGACAGTGGGATTGCTGTTTTGTGACCAGTGTCTCTACAGTTACTATGGAAGGAACTGAAGGTGGAGACAACAATTTTGAACGAGACATTCCAGGGAGGCTGGATCTTCCAGCCCCTTCTGCTAAAGCTATGCTGGCAGATGGAGCTGTTGAAGGGGAGGAGAGCTGCCTCTCGAAAATACTAGTGTGTCCTGAGGAGTGAAGACTTCCCACAAAGTTAAAGTCTATAATTGTGAAACACTTTAGTATTTTGCATACCATCCTTGCTCAGGGGCCATGCTAAGCTTGTCTATACCATTACAATTTTGTTATAAATGTACATGTTGGTAACTTCATTAACCTTAATTGGTGGGGCAAGGATACAACTTAAAAAGCAGGTTCTCAATGTCTATTAGAGTAAATACACAAGATACGTGGGACACGAGGAAAGATAACTTATCAGCTAAGGGGACGAAGACGAACAGACTGCATCATGGGAACACAACAGATAAGTGTTGCCAATGCTGGTTCAATGTTGCCATATCATACTAATAACATTACAGGAATTAATCTAATGATATGCAACATCTGAAATAATGGTTGAAAGTACATAATACAGTTAATAATACGTACAATAATGGTAATCATGATAATGCAGTAAATGGTACATACAATAATAATAATCATGACAATACTGGTACATGTGAAATGTGTCTTTTCATGTACCTACAATAAATACCGTCGAAGCAGGTACCTTGCCCCTCTTTACTGGCCCATGTCGGTTACACCTCTGACCCAGTCTGCTTTTAAATGGTTGTTGTTACCTGATAGTCCTTTGGTTCAGGGTCAGTCCCAATATTTGGACTGTGGTAAAGGAGCCCACAATTGCCGTTTGTGCTTATCTTTACTGTCTCAAGGATTTTTCGGGTGTAACATGGGGGAGCAAAGCCAGGGATGGGCTTGGAGGTTGACCTTTGTGAGGGGGTGCAAGGTGCCAACATCTAGGTGGGGAACAGCTTGTGACAGCTATAATCTTTATGCCTAGGTGCAACCACTAAATCGGCACCCTGCCTGCAAGGCTCAAAATTACCAGATCGAGCATTCTCACAGAAATAATTTTTATTCTTCATAACTAAACAAACCTGAGTTTTAGTACCTGAGTAGGAGCAATTGTAGGTCATTTTCCTTATCTTCACTATGTAACCTAAGTCTCTCTCTCACATTGTATTTGTAGGGGCAAAAAAATGAGAGGGCTAGTAGTGCTACTTCCATGGGAGACCGATCTAGCAGGCAGGTAAAAGGATATGTAATCAATTGCAATCAGGTGAGAGGGTGCAAAATGGATCATAAGCAACCACTTGAGCAGTTGGAGTTGCAAATTATTATTATGTACTTGTGTGATGGCACTCTCTCAATAAAGCTCAAACACCTAGTAGTGTATCTAGTATAACTCTGATGGAAGAGCAAACTGGAGATGGAGGTACTGTAGGAGTGAGCAATTGCTAACAGGTTAGTGATAATGAACAAAAATGGGTAACAGTCCAAACAATGCTTACATCGCAAGCATCTGTGGTCACGTTCCAAAGATGCTGGCATCGTGGTCACTTTACAAAAGATGCCCCATCGCGGTCCCGTTCCAAAAGATGCTCGCATCGTGGTCGCGTTCCAATATATGCTCGCATCGTGGTCACATTCCAATAGATACTCACATTGTGGTCACGTTCCAATAGATGCTCGCATCGTGGTAACGTTCCAAAATATGCTCATATCGTGGTGACAATCCTTAAGATGCTCCCATCGTGGTTACGTTCCAAAAGATGCTTGCAATGTGGTAACGTTCCAAAAGATGCTCGCATTGTGGTAATGATCCAAAAGATGCTCGCATTGTGGTAATGTTCCAAAAGATGCTTGCAATGTGGTAACGTTCCAAAAGATGCCCGCATTGTGGTAATGATCCAAAAGATGCACGCATTGTGGTAATGTTCCAAAAGATGCTCGCATTGTGGTAATGATCCAAAAGATGCGCGCATTGTGGTAATGTTCCAAAAGATGCGCGCATTGTGGTAATGTTCCAAAAGATGTGCGCATTGTGATGTCATTCCACGAAAAGGGTACTCACTATAGTAAGCAAGAGAGGTTTTGTTCCAAAGAGGATCACCGTCATGAGCAACTGAGGAGAAGGCAACACCTTTCTTTAGGAGACAATCTAAAGGTGGTTCCCTAGATGATTAATGTTCCAATGATGGTTTGGTTCGGTGTTTTATCGTTGCCCCTACCATAGACAACAAGCATAAGGGGCAATTTGTAATTTTCAACATAGGAGATGCATCTTGGTAATCTCGATCGCTTATGCATCTGTGGGCGAGAGTCTAATGCCAAAACTTTGTCAAAATCACCGGAGTGCTTTTCCATTAATCAATAGTCTTGAACCGAGCTGAAGAGGCACAGAATAAGAATGCTTGCGTGTGTTTGTATTATCTATCCCATGTATACCTGGGATTAAGGGAGGTGAGAGCACATCAACAGTATAAGCTCACATATCAACCGGTGAGTGAGGTTGTTTGCAAATAGATAGGAGTGCACCAGCATGTGACTGTACTCAAGTTAGATGAATGATTGCAAACAAATAGGCATAACCAATGCAAATATGACAAATTCGGAGATAATTTGTATTTTTCCTAACCATACAAACCTTAGCTATTTACATTCGGTTTACCTTTCGGCGTAGCTGAAATGATGAGCCAATAGTTTTTAAAGAGGGTTAACTACCCCCGCGCTAGTTAGCGGGGGTAGGGGAAGGGATAGCTTGCTACCCCTCCCCCCCCCCACACACCGGTGATTTGCTTCACTTCACTTAGAGGTAGGACTTGACTTGGGGGCCAAGGTTGGCGGGCAAATATGTGTAAATAGCTAAGGTATGTATGGTTAGGAAAAATACAAATTATCTCCGAATTTGTCATTTGTTCCGTAACCAAAATACAAACCACGCTATTTACATTGGGTGACTTACCCCTTAGGAAGGGTGGAAAGTCCCCAGCCTTACTGACTTCGGCTTTGCCCGGGGACTCCGCCCCTCAGTGAGTAGCACTTGAGAGAAGGAGCCCCTGCACCTCATAAGTTCCTTGCTTCGCTAGGAACGAGTGGCCTACATAAGTTGTGTGTGGAGGAAAGCGTGACTCGTCCTATGAAGTTGACCTTGAGACCTTTAGATAGGAATCTAGGATAGGACGTTCCCAATACCACCTCGTCAGGGTATAGGGGACGCGACAGTATTAAGCTTAATACTAGGAGCACAAGGAAGCATGGGTTACCTGCAGAGGTCGAGGTCAGCTATGCGAAGACCAGAATGCTACTTCCCCAAGAGAGGGGAGAATGAAGAAAGAAGAAAGGGTCAGACATACTCTTTCATTCACGCAGACTAAAACCGGGTAACAACGCCCTCAACCTACTGCTACTTGTCCATAAAGGAGCCTAAGGTTAGACCAGCTGTTGCGCAGCCACCACAGGGCCGATAGAAAACGTATCGAGGCTCCTGTGGGTCACGTCCTGCAGGTAGTGGGCTGTGAAGGTCGTCTGACGCTTCCAGACCCCAGCTTGAAGCACCTGCGTCACAGAGAAGTTTCTCTTGAAGGTCAGGGACGTAGCAACACCCCTGACATCGTGTGCCCTAGGGCGACGTGACGGAGGAGGGTTTGGATTCAAGGCGTGGTGGATAACCTTTCGAATCCAAGCCGAGATGGTGTTCCTGGTGACCCTCCTCTTCGACCTGCCTGTGCTTACAAACAACGCTCGCACTTGAGGACGGACTGCAGCTGTTCTCTTCAAGTAGTACCTCAGACACCTCACTGGACATAGTAGCAGCTGGTCTGGGTCGCTTGTTACAGAACGGAGACTCGCGATCCTGAAAGAGTCGAACCAAGGCTCCGGCACCCCAGGATTCTGAGTCTTGGCAACAAACTCAGGGACGAACCTGAACGTTACCTCCCCCCATCCCCTTGAATGGGCGATGTCGTACGAGAGACCATGAAGTTCACTAACCCGCTTGGCCGAAGCCAAAGCGAGCAGGAAAGCCGTTTTCCAAGACAGGTGGCGATCGGAGGCCTGGCGTAATTGTTCGAAGGGAGGTCTCGTAAGAGCCCTGAGGACCCGAACCACGTTCCAAGGAGGGGGTCTCACTTCCGACTGGGGGCAGGTAAGCTCATAGCTACGTATGAGTAGAGAGAGTTTTAGCGAGGAAGAAATGTCCACGCCTTTCAGCCTGAAAGCCAAGCTTAAAGCTGAGCGATAGCCTTTCACTGCCGAGACAGAAAGACGCATTTCCTCCCGCAGATATACGAGGAAATCCGCTATTGCTGGAATAGTGGTATCAAGTGGAGAGATACCCCTCCCACGACACCAACCACAAAAGACTCTCCACTTCACCTGGTAGACTCCCTCAGAGGACTTTCGCAGGTGCCAAGACATTCTCTCCGCAACCTGTTGCGAAAAGCCTCTCTCCGTAAGGAGACGCTGGACAGTCTCCAGGCGTGAAGCCGAAGCGAGGCCACGGCCCTGTGAGGGATGTTGGAGTGGGGTTGTCTGAGAAACTCGTGTCATCGAGGAAGTTCTCTCGGGAGCTGCAGAAGGTCCGGGAACCATTCCGCATGATGCCATAGCGGAGTTACCAGAGTCATCGAACAGTTGACCGATAGTCTGGCCCTGTTGAGCACCCTTCTCATCAGACAGAACGGTGGGAAGGCGTACACGTCGATGTTGTCCCAACGTTGCTGGAAAGCATCTTGCCATAGCGCCTTGGGGTCTGGGACTGGGGAGCAGTACAGAGGCAGCTTGAAATTCAACGCTGTCGCAAACAGGTCCACTGTCGGGGAACCCCACAGTCAGGACTTTGTTGGCTATCTGAGGATCCAAAGACCACTCGGTACTCACTATCTGCGAGGCCCTGCTCAGCCTGTCGGCGAGCACATTCCTCTTGCCAGGAATGAAGCGAGCTAATAGTGTTATCGAGTGGACTTCGGTCCACCTCAGAATCTCTACTGCAAGATGGGATAGCTGCTGCGAAAAAGTGCCTCCCTGCTTGTTGATATAAGCCACTACCGTGGTGTTGTCGCTCATCACCACCACGGAGTGACCCGCCAGGGTCCGTTGGAACTATTGAAGAGCCAGAAAGACGGCCTTCAACTCTAGCAGGTTGATGTGCAGGCACTTTTCTGATTCTGACCAAAAGTCTGAGGTCCTCTGGTTCAGAACGTGCGCCCCCCACCCTTCTTTTGACGCGTCCGAAAACAGTGTCAATTCCGGGGGGAGGACGAGAAGACTCACTCCCTTTCGCAGGTTCTCGTCGACCAGCCACCACCGCAGGTCCGTCCGTTCCAAAGATCATATCGGGACCTGAACGTCCGGGGGATCGGATCCTTGATTCCACCGGGACTTGAGCCGCCACTGCAGGGATCTCATCCTGAGGCGGCCGTTTGGAACCAGACGAGCCAGGGAGGACAGGTGACCTAAGAGACGCAACCACGATTGGGCGGGAGCTCTTCTCGCCTGAGGAAGGGTTCCGCCACCCTCCTCAGCCTTGCTATCCTGTCGTCTGATGGAAAGGCTTTGTGGAGATTGGTGTCTATCAGCATGCCTAGGTAAACCAGTCGTTGGGACGGCTGCAGATAGGACTTCTCGGGGTTTACCACGATCCCCAGATCCTGGCAAAGACCTAGAAGCCTGTCTCGGTGCCGAAGAAGGGTCTACTCCGAGTCTGCTAGGATCAGCCAGTCGTCCAGATAACAAAGGAGACAGATGCCGTTCCTGTGCGCCCAAGATGAAATCAGTGTGAACACTCTGGTGAACACCTGAGGTGCTGTGGAGAGACCGAAACACAGCACCTTGAACTGGTAGATCTTGTCGTCTAGGCTGAATCTCAAGTACTTCCTGGAAGACGGATGGATTGGGATGTGGAAGTACGCGTCCTTTAGATCCAGTGTGCACATGAAGTCTTGTGGTCTCACCGCAAGTCTGACCGTGTCTGCTGTCTCCATGCTGAACCGAGTTTGCTTGACAAACCCGTTCAGAGCCGAGAGGTCGATGACAGGTCTCCAGCCTCCAGACGCCTTCTTTACAAGAAAGAGTCGACTGAAGAAGCCTGGGGAGCCGTCGACGACCTCCTGGAGAGCATCCTTCTTGAGCGTGGTCTCGACTTCTGCCCGAAGGGCTAGCCCCTTTACCGATCCCATGGCATAGGAGCTCAACGACACTGGATTCGCTGTCAGGGGAGGTTGAGATGTTATGAACGGGACGCGATAGCCTTGGCCGATTACCGAAACCGTCCAAGCATCGGCCCCGTGTTGCTGCCACTTGTGCATGCAACGTCGAAGGCATCCCCCCACAGGTGGACACGCGATGAGATTGCCACTCCTAGTGTTTGCGGCCGCGGCCGCTCCCTCTAGGAGTCTTGCCTCCCCTGGAGGACTTACCGCCCCTCTTGACCTTGGCTGGAAAGGGCTGGGGCTTAGACACCACTTTCTTAGCTGCCGGTGCCTTACGAGGCTGCTGCTGCTGCTGTTGCTGCGGAGCTGGAAGCTTATAGGGCCGAGCTGTAAGGGCCCTATGGAGGAGGGAGTCCTGGCTAGATTTCCTCCACCTCTCAGCCGTTCGGTCCACATCCTGTGGCTCCAACAGATTCTCCCCAAGGAGGGAAGCATGTCTGAGCCTACAGACATCCACGGCGGAGACCTTCAGGTGGAACCTCTCGGTCACCGCATCGCGCCGCTTCAATACCGAGTTGGCCCACAGGGTGGTGACCTGGTGCGTCAGGAACTCGATGGAGCGGGTGCCCGAGAGTAAGGAGGTCTCCAGGGCCTTCCTATTGGTCTCCTTAGACAAGTCCTCAGAGCGCAATAGCATGCCCAGAGTTCCTAACCATATATCCAGCCACGAAGTGGCCTGCATGGCGCACTTCACGACCTTCTCATGGCTCAGGATCTCCGACGCCGAGAACGACACCTGTCGGGCGGAGAGCTTCTCGAAAGGAACTCCCTTAGCCAGCTTTTCTACGGAGTGATGGAGAGGAAGAGCGAGACTAGACTCACCCAAGATCTCAAAATACCTCCTCTGCTGGAGACGAGGAGGTGGGATGAGTTTGTTCCCGGCAGAGGAACGACTGGAGGAGGCAAGAATTGCGAGTTGGGCATTGGCACTGGCTCTGGCACTCTTCAATCCCCGAGACCAGGGCAGAGCCGCACTGGTCTTAGGAGCCTTCTGAACATCGAACACTTGGTCCAGGACCGTGTCCTTGCCTTCTCGGGGGGCGATCACGGGGTCCATGAACTCGATGAGTTGCCTCATCAGGCTAAGGACCTGCCAGAAGTCATGTTCAGATTCCTGCTGGTCTGCTTGCGGGCTGGCAGCTAAGTCTCCCGTCCCCGGAATCTCTTCCTGGGACAAAGCGTGGACGTTCTCCCGGGGAGCAGCGGGTTCCTGGCGAATCCTTGAAGACGATTTCGGGATGGTCTTGGAGTCCTTGGGTTCCCTCCTGGGAGGGATACAGAATCCCAACAAAGAGGTTCGGAGAGCACCTTCCGCGCGAGACGATTCTCCTCCATGAAGAGAAGGCTTCCCCCTTGGTGCCGAGGGGAAGACTAACACCTCACTGGACTCACCTGAGGACGGAAAAGCCTCGTCCACGGGAGAAGGAGAAAACGCCTGCGAAGGGTATGGGGCCTTCCCGACAGACCTCTTAGGAACCAACTTCTCCCTGGGGGAAGTCACCACGAAGTCCACTCCACTCCTTCTCTTCAGCGGAGGTGAGGCAGTCGTTGGCTTGTGACCTTGATCGGCGAGTGCTGGCTTCATAGCCTTTACTTACGCCCGCATCAGACGACCAAACCAAGTCTGTCGCTCCACGGACACAGAGTCCGAAATCCCCGCTGGAGGGAAGGGGATCGGGCGATCCTTCGGAGTGGACACCACTGGACCTGCCTGAAAAGGAAAAGGGGAAGAAAGACGCACTGACCTCTCTGAAGTGTCTTCCCTATCCTGCACAAGTGTCCTGCGCTTTGGTGGAGGCGATCCTGAGCGCGGTCTGGCGACACGCGTTCTTGCTGCTGTCACGGGCTGCAAAATCCAGCGCGAACGGTGGTCGCGCGAGCACGCAGGCGAGCAGTCGCGCGGGCGAGTGGGGGTGAGGGCGTACAGGCGAACGAGCGCATGGGCGAGCTGGTGAACGAATGCGTTGACGCGTCGGCAAGGGAGCGTGTTGACGCGCGGGCGAGCGAGAACGCTCCGATGATCGCTGACGACGACGTTCAGGAGACTTGTAGCGCGTGAGAGAGCGATTGCGAGCAGGCGATCGGTGGTGCGCTGGTGAACGCTGGCGCGTAGGCGAGCGATGGCGCGTTGGCGCATGGTGACACGTTGGCGAGCGATAGCGCGTAGATCGCGTAAGCGAACGACCGCGCGAGGGAGAGCTAACAGAGGGCGCCCCATGTCCTTCCAGATCTTCTGGGCGACGGCGCGTTGGAGAACGCTTGCGCGCAGGCGATAGGTCACGCGGGCGGTCTGGAGATCGCCGATGTTCAGGTGATCGCTGACGCGCAGGAGAACGCTGACGAGCAGGCGAATGTTGAAGCGTCTGTGATCGCTGGCGAGCAAGAGGGCGACGCGTGGAATCCTGTGAGGGAACAGTCGGCGCGGGGCGCAGAGGCAAACGTTCACGAACAGGCACAGGAACAGGAGTTGCGTGGGCGTAAGAGCGTCTTGGAAACGCGCTGAAAAACACGAGCGATGTTGTGCAGGAACAAGCTGAGGATCGCGAGGGCGCTCAGGAGACTGATGGCGCGCGGGGCGCACAACAGGAACTGCAGGATATTCGGAGACCACAGGGGAGCGCTGGCGAGCAGTGGGGCGATGGTCCTCAGAAGAGCGCTGACGAACAGGAGAGCGCTGACGAACAGGAGAGCGGTGACGAACAGGAGAGCGGTGACGGTCAGAAGAGCGCTGACGAGCAGGAGATTGATTGATTTAAAGTTTTCAAGCATCCTGACATCTGAGGTCATTGACGCCGGTATCATTTAATTTATGTATACAAAAATAAAAAATAAACTAAAATAAAAAATAAAAGAGTATTCAATTAAAATCATAAAAGTTAAATATTTTTCAGAAGACCTGCTTCTGAAATAAATCTAAAAATGCCACTTGCATGGTAGGACACATCATTTCCAAGAATTTTGGCAAGGATGAACCTGCCACCCTCACCTCGAGCCTCAAACAAATATCTATTCCTTAAGTTGTTATAATTGGGGCATTCGGTCAACAAATGCCTCACTGTTAAAGGTACTAAACAGTCGTCACAATACGGTTGCTGTTGGCCCTTCAGCAGAAACTCATGTGTCAACCGAGTGTGACCAATACGGAGACGACAAAGAGACGTCTCCCATTTTCGGGGCATCATATTATACCTCCAAGGAGATATGACATTTGTTACTTCTCGCATTTTATTCCCATCTAGGCTATCCCATTGCTGTTGCCATTTATTGCAAACCAATTTCTTGATGTCAGGTAAGAAATCATTACAGGCAATGGGATACCTTCTTGGCAGCATTCTTAGCCAGTGAATCTGCCTTCTCATTCCCACACACACCTACATGTGCTGGAACCCAACAAAATTGAACTGTTATACCTCTCCGTCCAATAATAAAAAGCCATTCTAAAATCTTTAAAACTAGAGGGTTATTAGAATTAAAAACTTCTATAGCTTGAAGGACACTCCTTGCATCACTAAAAATTGTAAAATTACCCTCCTTCTCCAATGCTATTTTCTCAATAGCGGTTAATATGCCATACAGTTCGGCAGTAAATATGGAAGCGGTCAGAGGAAGTGCACCTCTACAATTAAAACCATTACTATGTACCCCAAATCCAACGCCAGCATCAGATTTGGAGCCATCAGTATAGATAAAAGTTGATCCTCTATGTTCTTTAACATGTTCATTAAAAAGAGACCTGGCTTCTAGGTCTGACATATTCTTCTTATCTCCTATAAAATATTTACAAAAAGATATCTCTGGTAATTTCCATGGAGGCGTTGATGATACCTTGAATGGAAGTACCTTACATCTAATTATATCCAGACTGTTTAATAATTGTTTCACCCGAAAGCCATAGGGTTGAGGAGATTTTGGGTGCATTTCAAAGTATGTTGGGTACCTTACAAGGCTTGCAGTCTGGAAGGCTAAAGAATTAGGGAGTCTTTGCAATCTAAACCAATACCGAAGAATAGAAGACATCCGGTAAAGGTCTAGTGGTAACTCTCCAGCATCAACAAGGAGACTTGGGATAGGTGATGTTCTGAATGCTCCCGTGGACAATCTAATACCTGCATGATGTATTGAATCTAATATTTTCAACCGGCTTGGGGTGGCTGAAGAGTATACTTCACAACCATAACTAATTTGGAAAAAATCAAGGACTTGTATAATTTTAAAATAGTATTGCGGTCTGCCCCCATGATGTATGGGACAATACTTTTAAAATATTCAGAGCTTCAACACATTTAGCTTTTAGCGCTTTTAGGTGAGAAACCCATGTAAGTCTACAGTCAAATATCAAACCTAAAAATTTGGTTTCCGATACACATGGGATCCGTTGACCTTTAATGTATATATCCGGGTCTGGATGTGCTCCCCAGATATGACAGAAATGTACAATAGTAGTTTTACTTGTCGAGAACTTAAATCCATTCATATCGGCCCACTGGATAATTTTGTCAATTAAGAGCTGTAGTTTTCTCTCAACCGTTGCCATTCTGGCTCCAGCAAATGATATGGAGAGATCATCCACAAATAATGTTGAGAGAACATCCCGGGGAATTGCTGAGGATATCCCATTAATTGCTAGTGCAAAAAGGGTTACACTCAGCACACTACCCTGAGGAACTCCTCTTTCCTGGCACTTACTCTCTGATAGAGCTTCCCCAACTCTCACTTGAAAAACTCTATGTGAAAGAAATGCCTGAATAAATAGTGGCAGCTCTCCTCTCAATCCCAATTCATGAATGGTTTTAAGTATACCATATCTCCATGTGGTATCATATGCCTTTTCAAGGTCAAAAAAATACTGTAACATGGTGCTGTTTGGAAGCAAAGGCTTCACAAATAGAAGACTCAAGTCGTATCAACACATCAGTCGTTGAGTGCATTTTTCTGAATCCACATTGAATCGGTGATAAAATACCTTTCTTTTCAAGGTACCATATCAGCCTTGCATTGACCATCTTCTCCATGATTTTACATAAACAAGATGTCAATGCAATAGGACGATAGTTTGCTGCTAAAAACTTGTCTTTACCGGGTTTTAAAAAGGCTAAAATAATGGCTAGTTCCAAAACACTTAGGTAACTATGATCATGCCATATTCTATTAATAATGCTTAAAATAAATATCTTTGTATTAAAATGTACATGTTTAATCATTGCATATGGAATTCCATCAGGTCCAGGGGCTGTATCATTGCAATAAGCAAGTGCGGAATCAAATTCTCTTTCAAAGAAAGGAGAATTACAAGACTCTTCCTTTCTTGTTGCAAAATTTAAAATTTTCTTTTCTTCAATGCTCCTATACTGGTGACCAGGAGCTCCTACACACTTGCTGGATACATTTGAAAAATGACTAGCCGGGGCATTGCTAACATCATTTGCTTCAGTTACATACTGACCATTCACCTTCAACACTGGTGGTGGGTTGGGGGTGAACTTGCCAGCTATCTTTTTTACTTTCCTCCACACAGCAGATGGTGGTGTTCTACTGTTAATGGAGGAAACAAAAGACATCCATGACTGGCGCCTTGCTTCTTTCATGGCACGACGGAACTGTGCTCTACATTTCTTGTACATAATTACATTCTCATCAGTTCGGAGTCTACGCAATCGTGTTAAGAGATCTTCTTGTGGCTCTGTGGAGGGCAGTTAGTTCTGAAGACCACCACGGGACTGGTCGTCGTTTGAATATCCCTGTTGTTTTGGGAATTGAATTGACTCCTGCTGTATGGAGAGTTCCATTCAGTAAGTCTATGGCATCATCAATATTTTCAACCTGTTCAGCATCCCCCTCAATTGCGCTTAGCTCACGAAATTTTTCCCAGTCCGTCTTGTCAAGATTCCATCGTGGCGATCTCTGTAAAGGTGGACCATTGTTGGTGTTTATAATGATTGGTGCATGATCACTAGTATGCCAATCATCTAATGTCCTCCAATCAAAATCAAGAAGGCAGTTAGAGCTTGCAATTGAAAGGTCAATGCATGACAAGGTACCTGTCTGAACATAGAAGTGTGTGAGCTCTCCTGTATTAAGGAGTCCCACATCCTCATTCTCCACAATTGATGAGATAATATTGCCCCTTGTGTTGGCCAAAACATCACCCCATAAAGGATGTCTACCATTCATATCTCCCAGTAAGAGAAAAGGTTGAGGGAGTTGTTGAATGACTTCTGCTAAATCATCATATAAAATATTATCATTTGGGGGTAAATACAGAGAGCATATTGTATATTTTCTCCCTATATCAATTTGTACAACAACTGCCTGCAGGGTTGTACGTATAGACATAGGTATTTGGGGAATATCTCGACGAATGTACATGAGACTTCCGCCATGGCTCCCTGTTTGTTGATTATATGGTGTTCTATAGCTAACATACTCTCGAGGACTAGGAGTGTTAGAATCAAGCATACTTTCCTGTAGACATACAATTATGGGGGAATGCTCATGAATTAGGAGCTTAAGTTCTTCATATTTCGCCCTCAAACCCTGACAGTTCCATTGCAAAATGGAGGAGAAAACTATGGATTATTTCTGGAAGACATCTTGGATGAGGTCTTCCCATTAGCAGTTTTTAATTTAACATTATTACCAGTAGGTTTCTTCAGAGGTGGTCTTGTTATGTTGGGTTTTACATTTGTGTTTTTCTTTGTATTCTTTTTATCTATTTGTTGAGGTGGATGGTGGACCTCAACTTGAATTTCTGATTTATTCAGTTCATCTTCTGGTTCATTAGAAACCTCAACAGACAAAACTTCAAATTTATTTGATGTCATAACCTTAACGTTTCTAATGGAGGGTGGAGAGATGGAGGTCTCTCTCTTTTACGATTAATAGATGGTGGCATTCGAGGTTTTTGCACCTTTCCCACAACAGGTGCATCAGGTAAGTTAGTCTTAAGTGGAACCTCCATCAGATCAGGCAAGGACATGGCCTGAGAGAGGTTTGTATTATTTTATGTAACGGCGGCTGAAGGCTGTACAGCAATGGGCAATGACCTAGTGTTAATACACCGTGATAAAGCCTCAAGAGGTAATATGGTTACCTCGTTATTTGACATTTTGTCAGATAGTATACTTTTTTTGAGCTATTGGCAGCGCTAGGTTGGTTTGATTTTAATGCCTTAGCATATGTATTTGATTTATTTAATAGTCTTTTGGCATGGGTCACACTTATATGTTCTAAGTTTGATTTGTTGAGGGCAGCTTCCTCCAACTTATATAGCTCGCAGCTCTTGTCTGTGGATTTGTGATTTGAGCTGCAATTTGAACACCTGGCTCCAAGTGCACACTCTCCAGCTAAAGCTGGAGCTGCAGGTTGTTTACGGCGAGGAGAGTCCCCTTCGGAGGAATAAGGAGAAGATCCAAAAAGACGCCTCTTAACACCCTTATAAGGAGACGGGAGGCCCTTGCTACGCAACGGACGGTGAGCCTTACGGCGAAGGCGGCCACGAGGAAGATCGTCAGGACCATCAGTCCCCCGAAGGGGAGTCTCAGTCAAAGCACTCCCCTTAGAGGGAGGCTGGACAGCAGAAGAGCCCGCGGGACTCCCTTCCCCCTTCGAAGGATGTACGGAAGGGGGAGGAAAGCCGTCAGCACCAACATCCACAACTGCAGAGGATTAAGACGCCCCGTCGGAAGCCTCTGTCACCACGACGTCGACGATAGACAGAGGGTCTACCTCTGCTATCACCGGCGACTGCTTAACAGCGGCCCCTAACTGGACAAGGTCAATCAGGGCTACCCTGGAGGGCAGGCCCTTAAGCCCCAGGGAAGCCCAAATCTGAAAAATATCAGGGTTAGACAAAGATTCATCAATAACCTCCCCCGGAGGAGGAGGAGGAACCGCCCCGCTATGGGAGGCGACGCCCTCTCCTACAATCCAAGGTCGGGAAACAGAACTAGGGCCTGCACTACCACTCGGCATGGGAGGCGACGCCCTCTCCCCCAATCCAAGGTCGGGAAACAGAACTAGGGCCTGCACTCCCACTCGGCCGACTCTCCTTAGGAGCCGAACGAGGGGGAGCTTCGGAAGAGGTTTGGGCGGCGAAAGAAGAGTCCCGAGAACCTTCCTCCTTCAAGGCAACCCCGGAAGGAGAACGGTCTCTCTTGGACTTCTTCTTACGCCGACGGCCAAAACTCTCCCAATGGGAGGCAGACCACTCCCTGCACTCACTACACGTATTCTCCTGATCACACCGTCGGCCTCGACACTGTGGGCAAAGGGTGTGAGGATCAGTGTCCACGGCCGACATAAAAGTACCACAAGGGCGGCCGGCAATTCCAGGCACTTGCGCATAGCGAACAATAAAGGTGGTCAACTTCTAAACACACACACAAACTGAAAGAAAAAGCAGAAAAAGATTAAGGCTGTCAACGAGGACGATGGACAGACATGTCTGTTCATCGCCGGAGCCAAAAGTGAAGTGAAGTGAAGCAAATCACCGGTGTGTGGGGGGGAGGGGTAGCAAGCTATCCCTTCCCCTATCCCCGCTAACTAGCGCAGGGGTAGTTAACCCTCGTTAAAAACTATTGGATCGTCATTTCAGCTACGCCGAAAGGTAAACCCAATGTAAATAGCGTGGTTTGTATTTCGGTTACGGAACAAACCAAAAATAAAATGAAAACTCTAGTAGAAGTGCTCCCATAGAAGAACATTTTAGACAAGCTTGCGAGTGTGTGCGAATGATTGCAAGCAGGTGAGAGGGTGTGCGAATGACTGCAAGGAGGTGAGAGGTTGTGCAAATGATTGCAACTAAGTGAGAGGGTGTGCAATCTATCCCAAGCAGGCGAGAGGGTGTGCAATCTATAATAAGCAGGTGAGAGGGTGTGCAATCAATCCCAAGCAGGTGAGAGGGTGTGCGATCGATCCCAAGCAGGTGAGAGGGTGTGCGATCTATCGCAAGCGGGTGAGAGGGTGTGCGATCAATCGCAAGCAGGTGAGAGGGTGTGCGATCAATCGCAAGCAGGTGAGAGGGCGTGCGATCAATTGCAAGCAGGCGAGAGAGTGTGCGATCAATCATAAAAAGGCAAGAGGGTGCACTATCAATCGCTAGCAGGTGATAGGATGCATGATTGATTGATTAGGGGAAAAAGAAGGGCAGTAGCCATTTTCTTCCACCAGGCAGCGTGTATGAAGTGAACTCACAACATGCCTGCGACAGAGTTAACTTATGAGGAACAAACAGATGACCCCTATGCAGTAGTAGTAGTTTACCTCTATTCTGTAAGTGTCATAATATGGGCTGAATGTGCGTGGAAGTTGCACCCTTACAAGTTTCTTTATCAACTCCCCTCTGTCTGTCAGGCAAGGAGGGTGCTTCAAATGAGTGTGCTTCTGTCATTACTGTATCACTGGTTTTTCAATAATTGAATGCGAGCCTGTAATTGCGATCAATCATTCAGGATATAAAGAATAGATGATAAGTGTGCTAGTGTGAGCGCACTGTTGAGAGTGGGCTATTGTATGCACATATCAGGATCCTGCTGAGTACCTAATGTCTGGCAACGCAAGGTTTTCCAATCTAGTCGGAGAAGGTTGTACACGTGACGCACGCTCGAGACATATTGCTCGAGATTGTGAGCATCGAACATGGGAGGAATACAGTCTGCATTTCATGTAGGAGAACTTGTTTCTATCAATACCATTTTCTTTCCAAACTCATAAGGAGTTGGACAATCAGGGAAGTCTAACTTAGGATGACATATTAGCTGACTACTTGAGTTCAGACCCAAGGACAATGTCATAAGATGCTGAAGTTCATTCTCCTTTTAGATCAAGTCGAAAGGCCTAGCAGTGTTGTAAATAGGAATAAGTGTCCCAAACTTAAAAAAAATCCTAAAGCTAAGCTTGAAGAAACACTGATAGCACGTGCTATTTGGTAGCAAGAATCAAAGTAACAGCAGACTTTTAGCTGTGCTTGAATCAATTCTCACATTAAAGGATGAAAGTTTGCATTCTGGAAGGAACAAGCGTAGTCCACCATGATCGAATGATAGACAAGCATAAATTGCATCAAAACCAGCTAGAAAAATACAAAGCTCAAGCGTGTCATGAGAAACTTGGGCTTTGGGTAGGGAAAACAGTGAAAGACAGAGATGCAATGGCAATATATATAAACCACACCCATAAAAACCAGCGGGAAAAATACATGGCTGAAGTGTGTCATAAGAAACCTGGACTTTGGGTGATGAAAACAGTGAAAAACTGGGGTGCAATACATATAAACCATGCTCACCTAACATAGCCTAAGGTGCCAGGTGGTCATCCTCATAGATTGCAGTCTTCACACTCTGCAACATGACAAATGTGTAGATAATATGCATTTTTCCTAACTATACAAACCTTAGCTATTTAATAGGGGTATTACTTTCGGCGTAGCTGAAATGATGAGCCATTAAGATTTAACGAGGGTTTACTACCCACACCGCTAGTTAGCGGGGGTAGGGGAGGGTAGCTTGCTGAAATACAAACCACGCTATTTAATAGGGGTGACTCACCCATTAGGAAGGGTGGACATCCCAATCAGTACTGGCTTTTTGGCTTTGCCCGGGGACTCGTTATTTGAGTGTGTCAGCACCCAAAAAATAAGGAGTCCCTGCACCTCACTAGAACCTTGCTATGCAAGGACTGCGGCCTACGCAAGCTGTGTGTGAAGGTATAACGAAGTGTGACTCGTCCTAGTAAGTTGTTCTGAAGTTCTTTAGATGGAAACTTGTAGACTAGGACTTTCCCAATACCACATCGTCAGGGTATGGGGACGTGACAGTATTAACTTAATACTAGGAACACAAGGGAACATGGTTTACCTGCAGTGGTTTGAGGTCAGCTATGCAGAGAACCCAGGATGCTGCTTTCCCCAAGAGAGGGGATGATGAAGAAAAGAATAAGGGCCAGTGAAACCTTTTCATTTATGCAGACTAAAACCGGGTAACAATGCCCTTAACCTTCTGCTACTTGTCTAATAAGGAGCTTGAGGTTTTAAACCAGCTGTTGTGCAGCCACCACAGGACCAATAGACAACGTATTGAACCTCCTGTGGGTCACATCTTGCAGGTAGTGGGCTGTGAAGGTTGTCTGACGCTTCCACACCCCAGCTAGAAGAACCTGCGTCACTGAAAAATTTCTTTTGAAGGCCAGGGACGTAGCTATGCCGCTGACATCATGTGCTCTAGGGCGACATGAAGGAGGAGGATCTGGATTCAAGGCCAGATGAATTACCCTACGAATGCATGCATAGATGTTATTCTTGGTGACCCTCCTCTTAGTCCTTCTGTGCTGACGAATAATACTGGCACATGAGGACAAACTGCAACTGTTCTTTCAAGGTATAGCCTCAAACTCCTTACTGGGCATAGAAAGAGATGGTCTGGGTCATCTGTTACAGAACGGAGACTAGAAATCCGGAAGGAGTCGAACCGAGGACCCGCTACTCCAGGATTCTTCTGAGTCTTAGCAATAAACTCGGGGAGGAAGCTGAACGTTACCTCCCCGCATCCCCTTGAATGGGCGATGTCAAACGAGAGACCATGAAGTTTGCTAACACGCTTGCCCGAAGCCAAAGCTAGCAGGAACACCGTGTTCAAGGTTAGGTAGCGATCTGATGCCTGGCGTAATGGTTCATAGGGAGGTCTCTTAAGAGACCTGAGAACTCGAACCACGTTCCATGGAGGAGGTCTCACTTCCGACTGAGGGCAGGAAGTTCATAACTACGTATGAGTAGAGAAAGTTCTACCGATGAAGAAATGTCCATTCCTTTCAGCCTGAAAGCTAGACTTAAGGCTGAGCGATAGCCTTTCACTGCTGAGACTGAAAGGCGCATTTCTTCCCGCAAATACACGAGGAACTCCACTATTGTTGGAATAGTGGCATCGAGTGGAAAGATACTGTACCCCTTCCACGACACCAACCACAGAAGACTTTCCACTTTGCCTGGTAGACTGCTGCGGATGACTTTCGCAGATGTCCAGACATCCTGACAGCAACTTGCTGCGAAAATCCTCTCTCAGCGAGGGGATGCTGGATAGTCTCCAGGCGTGAAGTCGTAGCGAAGCTACGGCTTTGTGGAAGATGTTGGCATGTGGTTGTCTGAGCAGATTGTGCCGTGGAGGGAGTTCTCTCGGTAGCTAAGTTAGGAGTTGCAGAAGCAACTATGAGGGTCATTGAGAGATTGACCGATGTTCTGGCCTTGCTGAGCACCCTCCTCATCAGAGAGAACGGGGGAAAGGCGTAAACGTCAATGTTGTCCCACCGTTGTTGGAAAGCATCTTGCCAGAGAGCCTTGGGGTCTCGGACTGGGGAGCAGTACAGCGGAAGCTTGAAGTTCAGGGCTGTTGCGAACAGATCCACAGTCGGAGAACCCCACAAAGTCAGGACTTTGTTTGCTACTAGATGATCCAAAGACCACTCGGTACTCACTATCTGAGACGCTCTGCTCAGATTGTTTGCGAGCACATTCCTCTTGCCTGGAATGAAGCGAGCTGCTAGTGGAATCGAGTGGATTTCGGCCCATCTCAGTATCTCTACTGCTAGATGGGATAGCTGCTGCGAAAAGGTACCTCCTTGTTTGTTGATGTAAGCCACTACTGTGGTGTTGTCGCTCATCACCACCACAGAGTGACCAGCCAGGTATTGTTGGAACCGCTGAAGGGCCAGGAAGACGGCCTTCATCTCTAGGAGATTTATATGGAGGTACTTTTCTGATTCTGACCACAGGCCTGAGGTCGTGTGGTGCAGTACGTAACCCCCCCCCCCTTTCTTTGAAGCGTCCGAAAACAGCATCAAATCTGGGGGGAGGACGAGAAGATCCACTCCTCTTCGTAGGTTCTCGTCTGTCACCCACCACTGGAGGTCCGTCTGTTCAGCAGGTCCCATGGGGATCAGGACGTCCGGGGAATCGTAACCTTGATTCCACTGGGACTTGAGTCGCCACTGGAGGGATCTCATCCTGAGGTGACCATTGGGAACTAGACGAGCCAATGATGAAAGGTGACCGAGGAGACGTAACCACGATTGGGCCGGAAGTTCTTCTCGTCTGAGAAAAGGGCTTGCGACCTTCCTCAGCCTTGCTATCCTGTCATCTGATGGGAAGGTTTGTGGAGATTGGTGTCTATAACCATGCCCAGATATACCAGTCTTTCAGTGGGGAGCAGAGGGGACTTCTCGAGATTTACCATGATCCCCAGATCCTGGCAGTGTCTCAGAAGTTTGTCCCGGTGTTGAAGAAGGGATGACACCGAGTCTGCTAGGATCAACCAGGTGTCCAGAAAACGGAGGAGATGGATGCCGATCCTGTGTGCCCACGAAGATATTAGGGTGAACACTCTGCTGAAAAGCTGCGGTGCTGTGGAGAGACCAAAACACAGCACCTTGAACTGGTACTCCTTGTTGTCTAGGCTGAATCTTAAGTACTTCCTTGAAGACGGATGGACTGGGATCTGGAAGTACGCGTCCTTTAGATCCAGTGTAAACATGAAGTCTTGTGGTCTCACTGCTAGTCTGACCGTGTCTGCAGTCTCCATGCTGAACGGAGTTTATTTGACAAACTTGTTCAGGGCTGAGAGGTCGATGACTGGTCTCCAGCCTCCAGACGCCTTCTTTACAAGAAAGAGTCGACTGAAGAAGCCTGGGGACCCGTCGAGGACCTCTTGGAGAGCGCCCTTCTTCAACAGGGTCTGGACTTTTGCCCGAAGGGCTTGCCCCCTTGCTGATCCCATGGTAAGGGAGCTCAAGGACACTGGATTCGTCGTCAGGGGAGGTAGAGATGTTGTGAACGGGACGCGATATCCCTGACTGATTACGGAAATCGTCCAGGAATCGGCCCCGAGTTGCTTCCACCTGTCTACGCAACTTTGTAGGTATCCCCCCACTGATGGACATGCAGGGGGACTGCCAATCCTAGCATTTGCGGCCTTGGCTGCTCCCTCTAGGATTCTTACCATCTCTGGGGGACTTTTTGCCTTTCCTATCCTTGACAGGAAAGGGCTTAGACACCACTGTCTTCGCTGCTGCCGTTGGTTTTGTGGTCTTGGTCGGACGGGACTGCTGGGGTGCTGGAGGCTTATAGGAGGGAGTCTTGGTGAGACTTCCTCCACCTCTCAGCGGCCTGTTCCACATCCTTAGGGTCAAACAGGTTCGTTCCTTCTAAGGAAGAATTTCTGAGCCTATTGATCTCGGTGCTAGGGGCCTTCTGATGGAACCTCTCAGCCACCACATCCCGACGTTTCAGGATGGTGTTTGCCCACAAGTTCGAGACTATGTGGGTCAGAAACTCGATCGTGCGAGTGCCTGAGAGGAGGAACGTCTCCATAGCTTTCCTGGTACATTCATAGCACACTTCGCAACCTTCTCCTGGTTAAGGATCTCGGTTGCCGAGAACGAGACCTGCCGGTTGGAGTCTCTCAAGAGGGACTCCTCTGGTAAGCTCTTCCAACGAATGTTGGAGAGGAAGAGCTAAACAAGGCTCCTCCAAGATCTCGAAGTACCTCCTTTGCTGTACGCGAGGAGGTGAGAGAAGCTTGTTGCCAGCACTGGAACGGTCGGAGGAGGACAACTCGGAGAGCTGTACAGCCATCTTGTCCCTGGTACTAGGGCAGAGCCGCACTGTCCCTGGAAGGTTTTTGAGTGCAAAATACGCGGTCCAAGACTGTGTCCTTGCCCTCTCGAGGAGGGATCTCTGTGTCGGCAAACCCATTGAGAGCCCTCATTGGAGTCAGAACCTGCCAAAACGCATGCTCTGACTCTTGTAGTTCTCCTCCTGACGTTGGGCTTGCAGCGAAGTCTCCTATCCCCAAAGACACTTCTTGGGGAGATTCGCGGACGTTCTCCGAGTGGCTAGTTGGCTCCGTCCTAGGTCTTGTAGAGGAATTCGGTACCGTCTTCGAGTCCTTCGACTCCTTCCTGGGAAGGATGTAGGACTCCAACATAGACGGAGGTAAGTTCTTTTCAGCCCCTAATCGGGAAGACTTCTCAGCGTGAGGTGGGGTTTCCGTCATTGGTGCGATGGGGGAACGACTCACCTCACGTGATTCCCGAGGACGGGATGTACTCGGGAAGACTTCTCAACGTGAGGTGGGGTTTCCCTCATTGCTGCGATGGGGGAACGACTCACCTCACGTGATTCCCGAGGACGGGATGTACTTGTCCGACAGGGAAGGAGAAAAAGTCTGAGGGGGTGAAGGAACCTGCCTCGAAGGGTTGCGTGGAGTCAACTTAGCTCTCGGAGAAGTTACTGCATCCGGAACTCCTCTTTTTCTCTTTAGAGGAGTGGAAAGCCAAGGATCTGTGACCTAATTCAGAGAGAACAGGCTTGAAAGCCTGCGTAACTGCTCTGATTAGTGCACCGAACCAAGGCTGCTGGAGGGACAGGGATCCCTGGGGGGAGTTCCCATAGGTGGGTTTGCCTGAAAAGAAAAAGGGATTCTGGACCTTTCTGCATGTTTCCCTTCCACCGCAATGTGCGCTGTTATGCGTTTGCGGGGAAGGGAATGTGGCGATGGCGACCTTGCCGTGCGTTGTTCGGCAGCCTCGTGCGCGGGAGGGTATTGACGCTCGCGTGGGAGCGCGTAATGGTGCTTGCGCGATGGAGAATACCAGGGGTCGCGCGCGGGAGACTGCTGATGCGCGTGCGATTGCGAGGGCGCAGGAGTGATGGCGTGTAGGAGCGCGCGCGGGAGACTGTGAGCGCACAGAAGAGGGCGCAGGAGACTGATGGCGCGCGCACAGGCGAATGTTCGCGCAGAATCAGGGCGTTGAACACGCAGGTATGCAGTTGAAGCCTGTGCGCGTGGGAGCGCATCTTGTGGGCGCGGGTCAGCAACTGCAGGAGAGGATGGGCGCAAGCGCGCGTATCCTCATGGGTGCGAGTAGGAGAATGCGCGTGTCGGCGCGATGGCGAGCGCTGGCGCGTTGGAGACAGCTGCTGGCGCGTTGGCGAGCGCTGGTGCGTGGGAGAAGTCATCTTCGACTTCCCAACAGAAATGGGCGCGCAGGAGAGATGATTGCTGTGCGTGGGCGCTGGCGCGCAGGAGATCGCTGGCGTACAGGAGAGCGCTGGCGCGCAGGAGATCGCTGGCGTACAGGAGAGCGCTGGCGCGCAAGAGTGCTGACGCGTTGGAGAGCGCTGACGAGTTGGAGAGAACTGACGCGTAGGAGAGCGCTGGCGCGCAGGAGGTTGATGGCGCGCAGGTGAGCGTGGGTGCGCGACCTCAGGCAAAGCCTGGCGTGCAGGAGAACATTGGCGCGTGAGGGAAGTATGCGCGCGATATTGCATACGCCCTTGATGGGGCATCAAGGATTCGATGCCTGACGAGCATGAAAGTCAGGATTCGTCAGCGCGTAGCACGCAACAGCCCTCAGGAATGGCGACGGCAGGTCGGCAGGTCTGACGGGTGGAAGGTCGACAGGTCTGACGGGTGGAAGGTCGACAGGTCCGACGGGTGGAAGGTCGACGTGTCCTTTAAAAGGACGACCTTCCACCGAAGGGGATTGCGAAACGATCCGCTGAGAGGTCCAGGACCATAGCAGGAACAGTCGGTGATCGCTGAAGAGGCTCCTCTGCGGTGGCCTGCAACGAAGATGTAGAACCAAAGAGGCGCCTCCTCACCGCAGGTGAAGGAAGGCCCCTCTGGCGAAGAGGAAGGCGAGCCTTGCGACGGATACGCCCTCTGGGGGCCGTTGGATCAGCAAGCTGACCTTCTGCAGTCCTCCGAAGAGGAGTCTCTGTAAGTGAACTCCCGCGAGGGGGAGAAACACTAGCAGGAGAGACTGTTGGACTTAGTTTCTCCATCATTGGTTGAGCAGGAACAGGAGAAACTAAGCCTTCAGCTACTGCGGGATCTGAAGAGGCAGAGGTATTAGGAGATACCGCATTGGATACCTCTGACACCACAACGTCGACAATCGACAGAGGATCAATCTCTGCCAGAGTCGGCGATTGCTGGACAGCGGCACCCAATCGGATGTAGTCAAGTGATGCTTCCTTGGAGGGCGAACCCTCGAGCCCCAAGGAAGACCAAAGCTGTGAAAGGTTAGTGACACATCCTCCCCCGGGGGGAGAGGTGGAGCTGCCTCGCTAGGGGAGGCAACGCCATCTCTCGAACCCCGAGTTTGGAAAACAGTACAACAGTCTATGCTACCACTCGACGGTCTCTCGAAAGAGACCAACCGAGTGGGAGCTTTGGAGGAGGTTTGAGCAAATGAAGAAGAGTCCTTGGGTTTTTCTCCTTCCAAAGAAACCTTCGAAGGAGAAATGTCCCGTCTGGACTTCTTCTTACGTCGCCGAGAAAACCTCTCCCACTGGGAGGTAGACCACTCCCTACACTCACCGCACTTGTTATCACTATCACACCATTGACCTCTACAGTAAGGGCAGAGGGTGTGAGGGTCTGTCTCGACCGCCAACATGAATGTTTCGCAGGGGCGGTCGGGTAATCCAGGGCAGGTCCGCATAATCGCAGAGGCCAACTTCACACACAAACCTGTCACAAAGAAAAAGCAAAAAAAGCATTAATGGCTGCCAATGAGTGGCGAGGATGAAAGCGGACACGTCCGACTACCATCCGAGCTGAGAGCAAAGTGAGCTCAAGCACAGGTGTGTGTGTGGGGGGGGGTAGCAAGCTACCCTCCCCTACCCCCGCTAACTAGCGGTGTGGGTAGGAAACCCTCGTTAAATTTTAATGGCTCGTCATTTCAGCTACGCCGAAAGTAATACCCTTATTAAATATGACAAATTCGTAGATAATTTGTATTTTTCCTAACCATACAAACCTTAGCTATCTAATTAGGGTATTACTTTCGGCGTAGCTGAAATGACGAGCCATTAGAATTTTAACGAGGGTTTACTACCCCCTCGCTGGTAGGGGAGGGGTAGCTAGCTACCCCTCCCCCCCTCACACACCGGTGACTAGCTCACTTTGCTTAGAGGTAGGACTTACCGGGGGACAGGGCTGGCGGGCAAGTTTGATTAAATAGCTAAGGTTTATATGGTTAGGAAAAATACAAATTATCTACAAATTTGTCATTTGTTCCGTAACCGAAATACAAACCATGCTATTTAATTAGGGTGACTTAACCCTTAGGAAGGGTGATAAGTCCCAGCCGTTACTGGCTTTTGCCCGGGGACTCGGTATCTGAATGTGTTAGTACTCAAGATAAGGAGTCCCTGCACCTCGCAAGTGCCTTGCTCTGCAAGGACCGCGGCCTACGTAAGCTTGTGTGTGATGGAATGAAGTGTGACTCGTCCTAGGAAGTTGACCTGGAGTCCTTTAGATGGAATTCTAGGTTAGGACGTTCCCAATACCACCTCGTAAGGGTATGGGGACGTGACAGTATTATCTTAATACTAGGAACACAAGGAAACATGGTTTACCTGCAGTGGTTTGAGGTCAGCTGTGCAGAGAACCCAGGATGCTGCTTTCCCCAAGAGAGGGGAGAATGAAGAAAAGAATAAGGGCCAGGCATACCTTTTCATTCATGCAGACTAAAACCGGGTAACAATGCCCTCAACCTTCTGTTACTTGTCCATTAAGGAGCCTGAGGTTTAAACCAGCTGTTGTGCAGCCACCACAGGGCCGATAGAGAATGTATCGAGCCTCCTGTGGGTCACTTCTTGCAGGTAGTGGGCTGTGAAGGTCGTCTGACGCTTCCAAACCCCCGCTTGTAGAACCTGCGTCACCGAGTAATTTCTCTTGAATGCCAGGGACGTAGCAATGCCCCTGACATCATGTGCTCTCGGGGGACGTGACGGAGGGGGGTCGGGATTCAGGGAATGATGGATAATCCTGCAAATCCATGCTGAGACTGTATTCTTAGTGACCCTCCTCTTCGTCCTTCCTGTGCTCACGAACAATGCTTGCACCCGAGGACGAACTGCAGCTGTTCTCTTAAGATAGAGCCTCAAACTCCTTACTGGGCACAGTAGGAGATGGTCTGGGTCATCTGTTACAGAACGGAGACTTAAAATCCGGAAAGTCGAACCGAGGGTCCGGCACTCCTGGATTTTGAGTCTTAGCAACAAACTCAGGGACGAATCTGAACGTTACCTCCCCCCATCCCCTTGAATGGGCGATGTCATACAAGAGACCATGAAGTTCGCTGACTCGCTTGGCCGAGGCCTAAGCAAGTAGGAACACAGTATTCCAAGTCAGGTTGCGATCAGAAGCCTGGCGTAATGGTTCGAAATGAGGTCTATTAAGAAACCTGAGGACTCGAACCACGTTCCATGGAGGAGGTCTCACTTCCGACTGAGGGCAGGTAAGTTCATAACTTTGCATGAGTAGAGAAAGTTCCAGCGAGGAGGAAATATCCATTCCTTTGAGCCTGAAGGCAAGACTTGAGGCTGAGCGATAGCCTTTCACTGCCGAGACTGAAAGGCGCATTTCTTCCCGCAAATACACGAGAAACTCCGCTACTGCTGGTATAGTGGCATCGAGTGGAGAGATACCCCTTCCACGACACCAACCACAGAAGACACTCCACTTTGCCTGGTAGACGCCTGCGGATGACTTTTGCAAGTGTCGAGACATCCTTTCCGCAACTTGTTGCGAAAAGCCTCTCTCTGTGAGGAGATGCTGGATAGTCTCCAGGCGTGAAGCCGCAGCAATGCTACGGCTTTGTGGAAGATGTTGGTATGTGGTTGTCTGAGTAGCTCGTGTCGAGGAGGAAGTTCTCTCGGGAGTTGCGTAAGGAGCTGCAGAAGGTCCGGGAACTACTCTGCGTGATGCCATAGCGGAGCTATTAAGGTCATCGAAAGGTTGACCGATATTCTGGTCTTGTTGAGTACCCTTCTCATCAGACATTACGGGGTAAAGGCATAAACGTCGATGTTGTCCCACCGTTGTTGAAAGGCATCTTGCCAGAGTGCCTTGGGGTCCAGGCCTGGGGAGCAGTACAGCGGAAGCTTGAAATTCAAGGCTGTCGCGAACAGATCCACCGTCGGGGAACCCCACAAAGTCAGGACTTTGTTGGCTACTAGATGATCCAAAGACCACTCGGTACTCACTATCTGAGACGCCCTGCTCAGATTGTCGGCGAGCACATTCCTCTTGCCTGGAATGAAGCGAGCTGATAGTGGAATCGAGCGGACTTCGGTCCACCTCAGTATCTCTACTGCAAGATGGGATAGCTGTTGTGAAAAGGTACATCCCTGCTTGTTGATGTAAGCCACTAACGTGGTGTTGTCGCTCATCACCACCACAGTGTGACCCGCCAGGTATTATTGGAACTGCTGAAGTGCCAGATACACGGCCTTCATTTCTAGCAGGTTTATGTGGAGGCACATTTCTGATTCTGACCATAGGCCTGAGGTCCTGTGGTTCAGAACATGAGCCCCCCACCCTTCTTTTGAGGCGTCCGAGAACAGCATCAATTCCGGGGGAGGACGCGAAGAGCCACTCCCTTTCGTAGGTTTTCGTCTGTCACCCACCACTGAAGGTCCGTCCGTTCCGCAGGACCCATAGGGACCAAAATGTCCGGGGAATCATGTCCTTGATTCCACCGGGACTTGAGCCGCCATTGCAGGGATCTCATCCTGAGGCGACCATTTGGAACTAGACGGGCCAGAGATGAAAGGTGACCGAGGAGACATAACCACGATTGGGCTGGGAGTTCTCATCTGAGGAAAGGATCTGCGACCCTCCTCAGCCTTGCTATCCTGTTGTCTGATGGAAAGGCTTTGTGGAGGTTGGTGTCCAAGATCATGCCTAGATATACCAGTCGTTGAGTAGGAAGCAGAGAAGACTTCTCGAGATTTACCATAATCCCTAGATCTTGGCAAAGTCCCAGAAGCTTGTCCTGGTGTTGAAGAAGGGTCGAATCCGAGTCTGCCAGGATCAGCCAGTCGTCCAGATAGCGGAGGAGACGGATGACAATCCTGTGTGCCCATGAAGAAATCAGGGTGAACACTCTGAGGTGCTGTGGAGAGACCGAAACACAGCACCTTGAACTGGTACTCCTTGTTGTCTAGGCTGAATCTTAAGTACTTCCTTGAAGACGGATGGACTGGGATCTGGAAGTACGCGTCCTTCAGGTCCAGTGTACGCAGTCTTGTGGTCTCACTGCAAGTCTGACCGTGTCTGCGGTCTCCATGCTGAACGGAGTTTGTTTGACAAACTTGTTCAGAGCTGAGAGGTCAATGACTGGTCTCCAGCCTCCAGACGCCTTCTTTACAAGAAAGAGTCGACTGAAGCAGCCTGGGGAACCGTCGACGACCTCTTGGAGAGCATCCTTCTTTAACATGGTCTCGACTCCTGCCCGTAGGGCCTGCCCCTTTGCCGATCCCATGGCATAGGAGCTCAACGACACTGGATTCGCTGTCAGGGGAGATAGAGATGATGTGAACAGGACGCAATATCCCTGACTGATTACGGAAATCGTCCAGGAATCGGCCCCGAGTTGCTGCCACTTGATTGCGCAACTTTGTAGGTATCCCCCCACTGGTGGACATGTAGGGGGACTGCCAATCCTAGCGTTTGTGGCCTCGGGCACTTCCTCTAGGATTTTTGCCTCCCCTGGAGGACTTTTTGCTGCTGTTTGGACACCGTCGTCTTTGCTGCCACTGCCGGTTTCGTCGTCTTGGACGGGCGAGGTTGTTGAGGTGCTGGAGGTTTATAGGGCTTCGATGTGAGAGCACTCTGGAGCAGAGTCCTGATTGGATTTCCTTCACCTCTCAGCTGCCTGTTCCACATCTTTGGGCTCAAACAGACTCTCTCCCATAAGGGAAGAATGTCTGAGCCTGCTGACTTCGACGGCCGGGACCTTCGAATGGAACCTTTCTGCCACCGCATAACGTCGTTTCAAGATGGAATTGGCCCACAAGTTCAAGACTTGGTGGGCCAAAAACTCACTGGTGCGGGTGCCCGAAAGGAGGAAAGTCTCCAGGGCTTTCCTGGTGCTCTCCTTGGACAGATCCTCGGATCGCAGCAGGATGCCAAGAGACCCCAGCCAGACGTCCAGCCACGAAGTAGCCTGCATGGCACACTTCGCAACCTTCTCCTGGCTTAGGATCTCAGTCGCCGAGATAGTCACTTGCCGGCTAGAGAGCCTCTCTAGAGGGACTCCCTTGGTAAGCTCTTCCACAGAGTGGTGCAAGGGAAGAACTAAGCAAGGCTCCTCCATGATCTCAAAGTACCTCCTCTGGTGGATACGAGGAGGAGGGAGGAGCTTGTTGCCAGCAGTGGAACGGCTGGAGGAGGCGAGCTCGGAGAACTGGCCCTCAACCTTATCCCTGGCACTCTTCACCCCTTGGGACCAGGGCAAAGCCGCACTGGCCTTAGCGGGCTTCTGGGTGCCAAAGACTCGGTCCAGGACCGTGTCCTTGCCCTCACGAGGAGGAATCTCGGTGTCCGGGATCCCGATGAGATGCCTCATCAGGGTCAGGGCCTGCCAGAAGGCATGCTCTGACTCCTGTTGCTCTCCCCCTGGAGAACTGGCAGCAAAGCCTCCCGTCCCCAAAGGCTCTACTTGGGGGGACACGTGGACGTTCTCCTCGGGTCTCGTTGGTTCCGGTCGAATCCTGGAAGACGACTTAGAGATGGTCTTAAGAGTCCTTAGGTTCCCTCCTAAGAGGGATACTGGACTCCAATAACGAAGTCTGAGGGCTCTTCTCCGCCCCAACTCGGGACGATTCTCCCATTGGTGCGATGGGAGAACGCCTCACCTCGGTAGACTCCCGAGGACGGAAAATACTCGTCCACAGGAGATGGAGAGAAAGTCTGAGGGGGCGAGGGAGCCTTCCTCACGGATTTCTTAGGAGCCAGCTTGACCCTGGGAGAAGTCACCACGACCTTTACTCTTCTCTTCCTCTTCAGTAGGGTCGGAGCTGCCCTTGGTTTGAGGCCCAACTCAGAGAAGGCAGGCTTGACAGCCTGGACGACAGCTCTGATAAGGGACCCAAACCATGGCTGCTTACTGACAGACGCAGTGTCAGAGACTCCCTCCGGAGGGAAGGGGATCGGGCGATTCTTCAGAGTAGACACTACAATGGGGCCTGCCTGAAAAGAGAGGGAAAATTGGTTCCTGGACCTATCTGAAGACTTCCCCTCCTCCTGCGAGCGCACTGATCTGCGCTTGCAGGGGGGGGGGTGCGTGAAGATGACGACCTGGCTGTTCTTGTTCCTGAAGCCTCGCGCGGGGGCTCGCGCTGTGAAACCCAATGGGAATCGCGCTGTGAAACCCAATGGGAATCGCTCTGTGAAACCCAATGGGAATCGCGCTGGGGCTCACGCTGGTGCTGGCGCGATGGAATATTCCCTGGTTCGCACGGAGATGAAGGCACGCGTGGGCGTGCGGGCGAGTGCTGGCGAACAAGAGAGCGATGGTACACAGGCGAACGATGGCGCACAGGTGAGCGATGGCGCGCAGGGCGCGCAGGTGAGCAACTGCACATAGGCGAGGGTGTGCGCGGCCGCGCAGGCGATCTATGGCGAGCAGGCGAGTGGGCGTGATGGGGGGACGTGAAGATGACGACCTGACTGCTCTTGTTCCTGAAGCCTCGCGCTGTGAAACCCGATGGGAATCGCGCTGGGGCTCACGCTGTGAAACCCAATGGGAATCCTGCTGTGAAACCCGATGGGAATCGCGCTGGGGCTCGCGCTGTGAAACCCAATGGGAATCGCGCTGTGAAACCCAATGGGAATCGCGCTGTGAAACCCGATGGGAATCGCGCTGGGGCTCACGCTGGTGCTGGCGCGATGGAATATTCCCTGGTTCGCACGGAGATGAAGGCGCGCGTGGGCGTGCGGGCGAGTGCTGGCGAACAAGAGAGCGATGGCGCACAGGCGAACGATGGCGCACAGGTGAGCGATGGCGCGCAGGGCGTGCAGGTGAGCAACTGCACACAGGCGAGGGTGCGCGCGGCCGCGCAGGCGATCTATGGCGAGCAGGCGAGTGGGCGTGATGGGGGGACGTGAAGATGACGACCTGGCTGCTCTTGTTCCTGAAGCCTCGCGCTGTGAAACCCGATGGGAATCGCGCTGGGGCTCACGCTGGCGCTGGCGCGATGGAACATTCCTTGGTTCGCACGGAGATGAAGGCGTAGGCGAGGGCGCGCGTGGGCATGTGAGCGAGTGCTGGCGAACAGGAGAGCGATGGCGCACAGGCGAGCGATGGCGCACAGGTGTGCGATGGCACGCAGGGCACGCAGGTGCGCAACTGCGCAAAGGCGAGGGTGCGCGCGGCCGCGCAGGCGATCTATGGCGAGCAGGCGAGTGGGCATGCAGGTGATGGTGCACGCGGGCGCGCAGGAGATCGGTGGCATGCAGGTGCGCGGTCTGGCGAAGGCAGAGGGCGCGCAGCAGGAACAGCAAGCGTAGTTGCTCGCGAAGGTGACGCCGCGTGGGCGCACAGGATCTCAGAGGCCTCTAGAAGAGCGCACAGCAAGGGCTGGAACATGTGCGCGCGAAGGTGACTGCGCGCAATGGTGCACAGAGGGCTGACGAGTGGGCGAGGTCCGAGGGCGTGCAGGAGATCGCTGACGAGAAGGTGAAAGTAGAGTCTTCCCTCCTGCGCCCAGATCCGGAGATCGTGGGCGCGCAGGCGAGCGATGGCTCGCACCTGGCGCGCAGGTGAAGAGCGCTGGCGAGCTGGAGATCATGGGCTCGCAGGAGATCATAGGCGCGCGTGGCGCGCATCAGGAACAGGGTGCGCAGTCGTGCGCTGGCGAAAAGATCGCTGGCATACAGGAGATCGCTGGCGCGCAGGAGATCGATGGCGAGCAGGAGATCGCTGGCGCGTTGTCCCTGGCACAGGATGTTTCTGGATCGTCGTCTCAGGAACAGCAGGAACAGGAACAGCAGGAACAGGAAAGCGCTTGCGCGAGAGAGCGCAGAAGAACGTGGGAGCACAGGGGATACCTGGCACTTAAGGGACTTACTCAGAATGTGAGAAAGCCCCTTTTGCCCCGAAGGGACCGGTGCCCGTTGGATAACGGGGTGCGTGGGCAACCACAGCGCGTCACAAGCCAGGAACGGAGAAGGAAGGTCAGCAGGTGTGGCAGGCGAAGGAGATCGCGAACGATCTACAGAGAGGTCCAGGGATGCAGCTTTAACGGTCAATGCACGGCGAGGAAAATCCTCTGTGGGGGACTGCGACGGCGAGGAACCAAAGAGGCGCCTCCTAACTCTCTTGTGCGGAGAAGGAAGGCTTCTACGGCGAAGAGGGAGACGAGCCTTACGTCTGATACGTCCTCTGGGGGCAGGAGGCAGACCATCACCAGTCCTCCGAAGAGGAGTCTCTGTTAGTGAACTCCCCCGAGGGCGAGAATCACCTGCAAGAGAGACTGTTGGAATTAGCTCCTCCCTCGAAGGATGTTCGGAGGGGGGAACTAAGCCTTCAGCAACATCAGCACCTAAGGCAGAGGTTTGACCTAACTCGTCGGAAGCCTCTGCCACAACAACATCGACGATAGACAGAGGGTCAACCTCTGCTATCGCCGGCGACTGTTTGACAGCAGCTCCCAACCTGATTATGTCAAACAGGGCTTCCCTGGAGGGCAAACCCTTAAGACCCAAGGAAGCCCAAGGCTGCAACAAATCATCATTAGCAACAGTACTGTATTATCAGAAAAATCCCCCCCCAGGGGAGGAGGAGGAGCTGCCTCGCTATGGGAAGCAACTCCCTCTCCCGAACCCCGAGGTCGGTCAACAAAAGTACGGCCAACGCAACCACTCGACGACCTCTTGGAAGAGACCGATCGAGTGGGAGCTCCGGAGGAGGTTCGGGTTACGGAAGAAGAGTCCTTGGAATTTTCTTTCTTCAAGGAAATCTTTGAAGGAGAAAGATCCCGTTTGGACTTCTTCTTCCGGCGCCGGGAAAACCTCTCCCACCGGGAGGTAGACCACTCCCTACACTCACTACACACTTTGTCTCTATCACACCGTTGGCCCCTGCAAAACGGACATAAGGTGTGAGGGTCCGTTTCGACCACCAACATATATGTACCACAAGGGCGGTCAGGTAGTCTGGGGCACTTCCGCATAGTAGAGGCCAACTTCCAAGCACACTGCAAAGAAAAAGCAAAACAAGATCAAAGGCTGTCAATAAGCGAGGGTGGGAGCAGATACGTCTGTTCATCGCCCGAGCCAAAAGCAAAGTGAGCTAGTCACCGGTGTGTGAGGGGGGGGGAGGGGTAGCTGGCTCCCCCTCCCCTACCCCCTCGCTACGCCAAAAGTAATACCCTAATTAAATAGCGTGGTTTGTATTTCGGTTACGGAACAAAGCGTGGTTCGTATTTCAGTTACGGAACAAATCCAAATTTCTTAATGATGCTTTATCTTAGTAAACCTTAAATATAGCCCTTATGTACATCATACTTACATTAATTAAATGCCAGTATAGATAAATTGTATTTTACATATAGCACTTACTACATGTGGCAAACAGTAATTAAATGTAGACTACAATATTGGGTATATTTTCCCACAAGCATTTACTACAAATACATCGGCAATGAAGTAACTCCATAGACTAAAAAAAAATTGGCTATTACATAAATATTTCTAAGACCTGTAGCATAAACCTTTTGGAAGTTTTAGTTCAAAAGGTGTTAGTAAATATGTCAAGAGAATAAAAGGTCCTAAACCCATATGACAACAGCATAGGCAAAATTATTCGCTGTTGATTTCTAAAGCAGCAATAAGATTGACACTATCATTCTTTTCACATTTGTTGCTTTACATGTAAGTTATTATTCTCTTGCCTCTTAATTTAAAACCAAGTAGGCCCAATCACTCAGAGATCTACCATTTCTTATAAGCATATCCAGTTTTGTTATGATTTTCAACTATTATACAGTTCCCAAGTGTTTCATGAATATTTGTTAGTTGTGCCTTAGGTAAAGTTTTGATGAAACAAACAGTATATTCGTTATATTACAAAATTATGTTATATAATAAAGCTTTAATAAATGTGAGTTATGTTTTAAAATGACAAATTCGGAGATAATTTGTATTTGTTCCGTAACCGAAATACAAACCACGCTATTTACAGAGGGTTTACCTTTTAGCGCAGCTGAAATGACGAGCCAATAGTTTTAACGAGGGTTAATTACCCCCGCGCTAGTTAGCGGGGGGTGGGGAAGGGTAGCTTGTTACCCCTCCCCCCTCCACACACCGGTGACTTGTTCCACTTCACTTTTGGCTCGGCGGTGATCAGACGTGTCTGCTCATCGCCCTCGTGACAGCCTTTAATTTTCTGCTTTTTCTTTTCAGCGTGTGTGTTGGTTGGAAGTTGACCTTCAGTTATTTCTTTACAATGCGTACATGCCCTGGAGTTGCCGGTCGTCCTTGTGGGACTTTCATGTCGGACGTAAATACGGATCCGCACACCCTCTGCCCTCAATGTCGGGGCCGACGGTGTGACCAGGAGAACATGTGCCGTGAGTGCAGGGAGTGGTCTGCCTCCCAGTGGGAGAGGTTTGGCCGTCGGCGTAAGAAGAAGTCCAAGAGAGACCGTTCTCCTCCGGGGTTAGCCTTGAAGGAGGAAGGTTCTCGGGACTCTTTTTCCGCCGCCCAAACCTCCTCCGAAGCTTCCCCTCGTCCGCCTCCTAAGGAGAGTCGGCCGAGTGGGAGCACAGGCCCTTCGGTGGGGGGAGAGGGCGTCGCCTCCCATAGCGAGGCGGTTCCCCCTCCTCCTCCGGGGGAGGTTATTGATAATGCCTTATCCAGTGATGATCTTTTACAGATTTGGTCGTCCCTGGGGCTTAAGGGCTTGCCCTCCAGGGTCGCTCTTATCGACCTTGTCTCGTTGGGGGTCGCTGTTAAGCAGTCGCCGGCGGTAGCAGAGGTAGACCCTCTGTCTATTGTCGACGTCGTGGTGACAGAGGCCTCCAACGTGGCTGGGCCTTCCGCCGCAGGTGCTGTTGCGGGTGATGGTGCTAAAGACTCTCCTCCTCCTTCCGTACATCCTTCGAAGGGGGAAGTGAGTCCTTCGGTCTCGGCTGCTGCTCAGCTTCCTTCTGAGGGAAGTGCTTTAACGGAGACTCCCCTCCGGAGGACCGATGGTCCCGACGATCTTCCCCGAGGCCGCCTCCGCCGTAAGGCTCACCGTCCGCTACGCCACAAGGGCCTCCCTTCCCCTTACAGGGGAACTAAGAGGCGCCTTTTTGGGTCTTCATCCTCCGGGGGGGACTCTCCTCGTCAGCCTCAACCTACAGCTCCGCCCTCCTTGAACCTCTCTGCAGACCGCTCACCATCTCCTGCCAGATCTTCGCCTTCTGGAGAACTCGTCACCCGACGGGCAACGGTCCCTTCGGGGCTAAGGGATCCTTCCCTTACGCGAGCAGTGCTTGCGCACAAGCGCTCTCTTGCTCGCCAGCGCTCTCCTGCTCGCCAGCGCTCTCCTGCTCGCCAGCGCTCTCCTGCTCGCCAGCGCTCTCCTGATCTTCAGCGCTCTCCTGCTCGTCGACGATCTCCTGCTCGCCAAGACTCTCCTGGTCGCCGACGCTCACCAGCTCGCCGACGCTCACCTGCTCGTTGGCTCTCTCCTGATGTTCGCCCCCCTCGCCAGCGCTCTCCTGCTCGTCAGCTCTCTTCCGAGCGTCAGCGCTCATTTGAGGATCATCGCCCTGCAGTCTCTGACCACCCTTTAGTTCCTGCTGAACTCCCTGATCACCATCTGTCTGGTCCTGTGGCTACGCAACATCGTGCTGCGCGTGTGTCAAAAACACATGTTCGCCAACGCACCAGCGATCTCCCAGTTCCTGCTCGTGAACGCACCGCGCCACCTGTCCTTTCACATGACACGCGTCGACCTTCTGCTCGCCAGCGATCTCCAGCTCGCCAGCGATCACCTACGCGCCAGCGATTACCTCCTCGCCAGCGTTCACCTGCTTGCCAGCGCGCACAGGCGATCTTAGTACAGTGAACCCTCGCTACTTCGCGGTTCGACCATCGCGGATTCACCACTTCGCGGATTTTTTCCATAACCCATATATATACAGTAATATATATATATATATATATATATATATATATATATATATATATATATATATATATATATATGTATGCATGTATTTATGTATATATGTATGTATGTATATATGTAGGTATGTATATATATATATATATATATATATATATATATATATATATATATATATATATATATATATATATATATATATATATATTTATATATATATATATATATACATATATATATATATATATATACACACACACACATATATATATATATATATATATATATATATATATATATATATATATATATATATATATATATATATATATATATATATATATATACATATATATATATATATATATATATATATATATATATATATATATATATATATATATATATATATTTATATATATCTAAAGTAGGAAGATGTGATGTAGTTATAAGGGAAAAGTATGGGAAATATGTCTGGGTAATAAGCAAAGCTCTACCTCCAGTTTGTTTCTTCATTATGATCAGAGATAAATGTAAACAAAACATTGGTTGCCATTTTTTATCGTACTTTTTAGCGTGTTTAGGAAACGCATGATATAAAATCGCCTTTAATATTTGTGCCTGTTTTAGTTTACGGTACTGTAGTACATACATTAAGTGTTCTGTACATTAAAGGGTAGTTTGTTAACAGTACTACGTACAAGGGAAGGTTTTAAAAGTCTGAATATACATGTTGAATAAATAGGTAAATATGGTGTCACTACTTCGCGGATTTTCACCTATCGCGGCCGCGTCTGGAACCTATCTACCGCGATAAACGAGGGTTCACTGTATCGCCTATTCAACAGCGACAGCTAGCGCGCCAACGTTCTCCAACGCTCCTGAAGGAACATGGTTCGCCAGCTTCTAGCTCGCCATCGCGCGATCGCCCGCCTGCGCATGCTGCTCACCATCGCTCGCCATTGCACGATCGCCCTTCTGCGCATGCTGCTCGCCATCGCTCGACCCTGCACGATCGCCCTCCTGCGGATGCTGATCACCATCGCACCCCATCACGCGATCGCCCACCTGCGCATGCTGCTCGCCATCACGCGATCGCCCTCCTGCGCATGCTGCTCGCCATCGCTCGCCCCTGCACGATTGCCCTCCTGTGGATGCTGATCACCATCGCACCCCATCACGCGATCATTCACCTGCGCATGCTGCTCGCCATCGCTTACCATTACGCAGTCATTTACCTGCGCATGCTGCTCACCATCGCACGCCAGTGCGTCGACATGCCACATCGCGCCATCGCCAACTTGAGCGACTGTACTCACCAGCTCATCATTGATCGCCTGTGGATCTACATCGCCAGCGATCTTCCTCACCTACGCGGCAGCGCGTTCCCTCGCCGTCGCGCCAACGCTTGCGTTTGTCGCCTCGGACACGCGTTCATTTACCTGCCCACCCTCGCGCCCACTCGCCTGTGCGCCCGCGCGACCGCTCGCCTGCGCGCCCGCGCGATCATCCACCTGCGCGCCCGCGCGATCGCTCGCCCGCGCTCCCGCGCGACCATTCGCCTTCGCGCGACCATTCGCCCTCGCGCGACCATCGTTCGCGGCGAATTCCGCAGCCGGTGGTAGCAGCAGGAACGCGTGCTCCTAGACAGCACTCGGGATCACCTCCAAACACAGGTTGGTAGTGCAGGATGAGGAGAGGTTAGTACATCATTCTTCCCCACCTTCTTTTCAGGCAGGTACCGTCGTGTCCACTCCAAAGGATCGCCCGATCCCTTTCCCTTTAGCGAGGATTTTGGACTCTGTGTCCTTGGAGCAGCAGACTTGGTTTGGTTCTCTGGCACGGGCGTTAGTGAGGGTTATGAAACCAGCACTCGCCGGCCAGGGTAACAAACCAACGGCTGTCTCTCCTACGCTGAAGAGAAAGAGAGGAGTGGACTTCGTGGTGACCTCCCCCAGGGCGAAGTTGGTTCCCAAGAGGTCGGTCGCGAAGGTCCCTACTCCTGCACGAGTACTCTCTCCTTCTCCCGTGGACGAGGCCTTTCCGTCCTCAGGTGAGTCCAGTGGGGCGGTAGTCTTCCCCTCGGCACCAAGGGGGGAGACTTCGCTTCAGGCAGGAGAATCGTCTCGCGAGGAAGGGGCCCCTCGAACCTCGTTGTTGGGATCCTGTATCCCTCCCAGGAGGGAATCCAAGGATTCCAAGACCGTCCCTAAATCCTCTGCAAGGATTCGTCAGGAACCCACGACTACTTAGGGGAATGTCCACGTATCACCCCAGGAAGAGATTCCTGGGGCAGGAGACTTAGCTGCCAGCCCGCAGGGAGGAGAACAGCAAGAATCCGAACATGCCTTCTGGCAGGTCCTAAGCCTGATAAGGCAACTTAACAGGCTTACGGATCCAGTCATCGCCCCCCGTGAAGGCAAAGACACGATTCTGGATGAAGTGTTTGACGTTCGGAAGGCCCCTAAGACCAGTGCAGCTCTGTCCTGGTCTCGGGGGCTGAAGAGTGCCAGGGCTAGGGCCAACGCTCAGCTCGCACTTCTTGCCTCCTCCAGTCGTTCCACTGCCGGGAACAAACTCATCCCTCCTCCTCGCCTCCAGCAGAGGAGGTATTTCGAGATCCTGGGTGAGCACAACCTCGCTCTTCCTCTCCAGCACTCTGTGGAGGAGCTGGCGAAGGGAGTTCCCCTTGAGAAACACTTTGCCCAGCAGGTGTCGTTCTCGGCGGCAGAGATCCTTAACCACGAGAAGGTCGCTAAGTGTGCCATGCAGGCCACTTCGTGGCTGGACATCTGGCTAGGATCTCTGGGCATCCTATTGCGATCGGAGGACTTGTCCAAGGAGACCAATAGGAAGGCCCTAGAGACCTTCTTGCTCTCGGGCACCCGCTCCATCGAGTTTTTGGCGCACCAGGTTGTGGTACCACCCTGTGGGCCAACTCGGTGTTGAAGCGTCGCGATGCTGTGTCCGAGAGATTCCATCCGAAGGTCCCCGCCGTAGGTGTGTGTAGGCTCCGACATGCTTCCCTTCTGGGGGAGAGCCTGATTGAGCCTCAAGACATGGAGCGAACGGCTGAGAGGTGGAGGAAATCCAGCACGGACTCCCTCCTCCACAGGGCCCTTACAACTCGGCCCTATAAGCCTCCAGCCCCGCCACAACAGCAGCAACAGCCTCATAAGGCTCCCAAACAGGCACCGGCAGCTAAGAAAGTGGTGTCTAAGCCCCAGCCCTTTCCAGCCAATGTCAAGAGGGGCGGTAAGTCCTCCAGGGGAGGCAAGACTCCTAGGGGTGGCGGCCGCGGCCGCAAGCCCTAGGGGTGGCAGTCCCCCTGCATGTCCACCTGTGGGGGGATGCCTTCAGCGTTGCGTCCGCAGGTGGCAGCAACACGGGGCCGATGCTTGGACGGTCTCTGTGATCGGCCAAGGTTATTTCGTCCCGTTCACAACATCTCACCCTCCCCTGACAGCGAATCCAGTGTCGTTGAGCTCCTATGCCACGGGATCGGCAAAGGGGCTGGCCCTTCAGGCCGAAGTCGAGACCATGCTTGAGAAGGGTGCTCTCCAGGAGGTCGTGGCCAGCTCCCCAGGCTTCTTCAGTCGACTCTTTCTTGTAGAGAAGGCTACTGGAGGCTGGAGACCCGTCATCGATCTCTCAGCTCTGAACAGGTTTGTCAAACAAACCCGGTTCAGCATGGAGACAGCAGACACGGTCAGACTTGCGGTGAGACCACAAGACTTCATGTGTACACTGGATCTAAAGGACGCGTACTTCCAGATCCCAATCCATCTGTCTTCCAGGAAGTAACTGAGATTCTGCCTAGACAACAAGATCTTCCAGTTCAAGGTGCTGTGTTTCGGTCTCTCCACAGCTCCTCAGGTGTTCACTTTGATTTCATCTTGGGCGCACAGGAACGGCATTCGTCTCCTTCGTTACCTGGACGATTGGCTGATCCTAGCAGACTCGGAGTCGACCCTTCTTCGGCACCGAGACAGGCTTCTGGATCTTTGCCAGGATCTGGGGATCGTGGTAAACCTCGAGAAGTCCTCTCTACAGCCGTCCCAACGACTGGTTTATCTAGGCATGCTAATAGACACCAATCTCCACAAAGCCTTTCCATCAGACAACCGGATAGAAAGGCTGAGGAGGGTGGCGGAACCCTTCCTCAGGCGAAAAGAACTCCCCGCCCAATCGTGGTTGCGTCTCTTAGGCCACCTATCCTCCCTGGCCCGTCTGGTTCCAAAAAGCCGCCTCAGGATGAGATCCCTTCAATGGCGGCTCAAGTCCCGGTGGAATCAAGGATCCGATTCCCCGGACATTCGGATCCCAATGGGGTCTCTGGAACAGACGGACTTGCGGTGGTGGCTGGCCGACGAGAACCTGCAGAAGGGAGTGAGTCTTCTCGTCCTCCCCCCGGAATTGACACTGTTTTCGGACGCGTCAAAAGAAGGGTGGGGGGCGCACGTTCTGAACCAGAGGGCCTCAGGCCATTGGTCAGAATCAGAAAAGTGTCTACACATCAACCTGCTAGAATTGAAGGCCGTCTTTCTGGGTCTTCAGCAGTTCCAACGGTCCCTGGCGGGTCACTCCGTGGTGGTGATGAGCGACAACACCACGGTAGTGGCTTATATTAACAAGCAGGGAGACACTTTTTCACAACAGCTATCCCATCTTGCAGTAAAGACTCTGAAATGGACCGAAACCCACTCGATAACACTATCAGCTCGCTTCATTCCTGGCAAGAGGAATGTGCTCGCCGACAGTCTGAGCAGGGCTTCGCAGATAGTGAGTACCGAGTGGTCTTTGGATCCTCAGATAGCCAACAAAGTCCTGACTTTGTGGGGTTCCCCGACTGTGGACTTGTTCGCGACAGCCTTGAACTTCAAGCTGCCCCTGTACTGCTCACCAGTCTCAGACCCCAAGGCACTCTGGCAAGATGCTTTCCAGCAACGGTGGGACAACATCGACGTGTACGCCTTCCCACCGTTCTGTCTGATGAGAAGGGTGCTCAACAGGACCAGACTATCGGTCAACTGTTCCATGACTCTGGTAGCTTCGCTATGGCATCACGCGGAATGGTTTCCAGACCTTCTGCAACTCCTGACGGAACTCCCAAGGGAGCTTCCTCCACGACACGAGCTTCTCAGACAACCCCACTCCGGCGTCCCTCACAGGGCCGTAGCCTCGCTTCGGCTTCACGCCTGGAGACTATCCAGCGTCTCCTCGCGGAGAGAGGCTTTTCGCAACAGGTTGTGGAGAGAATGTCTCGGCACTTGCGAAGGTCCTCTGAGGGAGTCTACCAAGCAAAGTGGAGAGTCTTTTGTGGTTGGTGTCATGGAAGGGGTATCTCTCCACTCGATGCCACTATTCCAGCAATAGCGGACTTCCTCGTGTATCCGCGAGAAGAAATGCGCCTTTCTGTCTCGGCAGTGAAAGGCTATCGCTCAGCCTTAAGCTTGGCCTTCAGATTGAAGGGCGTGGATATTTCTTCATCGCTAGAACTCTCTTTACTCATACGTAGCTATGAGCTTACCTGCCCCCAGTCGGAAGTGAGACCCCCTCCTTGGAACGTGGTTCGAGTCCTCAGGTCTCTTAAGAGACCTCCCTTCGAACCATTACGCCAGGCCTCCGATCGCCACCTGTCTTGGAAGACGGCTTTCCTACTCGCCTTGGCTTCGGCCAAGCGGGTTAGTGAACTTCATGGTCTCTCGTACGACATCGCCCATTCAAGGGGGTGGGGGGAGGTAACGTTCAGGTTCGTCCCTGAGTTTGTGGCCAAGACTCAGAATCCTGGAGTGCCGGATCCTCGGTTCGACTCTTTCAGGATCGCGAGTCTCCGTTCTGTAACAAACGACCCAGACCAGCTGCTACTATGTCCAGTGAGGTGTCTGAGGCACTACTTGAAGAGAACGGCTGCAGTCCGTCCTCATGTGCGAGCTTTGTTTGTGAGCACAGGCAGGACAAAGAGGAGGGTCACCAGGAACACCATCTCAGCTTGGATTCGAAGGGTTATCCACCATGCCCTGAATCCTGACCCTCCTCCGTCACGTCGCCCTAGGGCCCACAATGTCAGGGGTATTGCTACATCCCTGGCCTTCTCTGTGACGCAGGTACTTCAAGCTGGGGTTTGGAAGCGTCAAACGACCTTCACAGCCCACTACCTGCAAGACGTGACCCACAGGAGCCTCGATACGTTTTCTATCGGCCCTGTGGTGGCTGCACAACAGCTGGTCTAACCTCAGGCTCCTTTTTGGACAAGTAGCAGTAGGTTGAGGGCGTTGTTACCCGGTCTTAGTCTGCGTGAATGAAAGAGTATGCCTGACCCTTACTTCTTTCTTCATTCTCCCCTCTCTTGGGGAAGCAGCATCCTGGTCCTCGTTTAGCTGACCTCGACCTCTGCAGGTAACCCATGCTTCTTTGTGCTCCTAGTATTAAGCTTAATACTGTTGCGTCTCCCATACCCTAACGAGGTGGTATGGGGAACGTCCTATCCTAGAATTCCTATCTGAAGGTCTCAAGGTCAACTTCATAGGACGAGTCACACTCTCCTCCTCACACTGCTTATGTAGGCCACTCGTTCCTAGCGATGCTAGGAACTTGTGAGGTACAGGGCCTCCCTCTCTCTAGTGCTGCTCACTGAGGGATCGAGCCCCCGGGCAAGCCGAAGTCAGTAAGGCTGGGGACTTTCCACCCTACCTAAGGGGTAAGTCACCCTCTGTAAATAGCGTGGTTTGTATTTCGGTTACGGAACAAATGACAAATTCGAAGATAATTTGTATTTTTCCTAACCATACAAACCTTAGCTATTTACACATATGTGCCCGCCATCCCTGACCCCCAAGTCAAGTCCTACCTCTAAGTGAAGTGAAGCAAGTCACCGGTGTGTGGAGGGGGGAGGGGTAGCAAGCTACCCTTCCCCACCCCCCGCTAACTAGCGCGGGGGTAATTAACCCTCGTTAAAACTATTGGCTCGTCATTTCAGCTGCGCTAAAAGGTAAACCCTCTGTAAATAGCTAAGGTTTGTATGGTTAGGAAAAATACAAATTATCTTTGAATGTCATTTTTCATAACAATAAAAACCTTAGCTATTTACATAGGGTATTACTTTCGGTGTAGCTGAATGACGAGCCATTAGATTTTTAACGAGGGTTAACTACCCCCACGCTAGTTAGCAAGGAGGTAGGGGAGGGGTAGCTACCTACCCCTCCCTCCCCACACACCGGTGAACTGATTCACTTCGCTTAGAGGTAGGACTTATCCCGGGGGACAGGGCTGGCGGGCAAATATGTGTAAATAGCTAAGGTTAGGAAAAATTCAAATTATCTCCGAATGTCATTTGTTCCGTAACCGAAATACAAACCACGCTTTTTACATAGGGTGACTTAATCCTTAGGTAGGGTGGAAAGTCCCAGCCTTACTGGCTTTGGCTTTTGCCCGGGGACTCAGAATCCGAGTGAGCAGCACTCGAGAAAAAGTGTCCCTGCACCTCGCAAGTTCCTTACTCCGCAAGGAAAGTGCAGCCTACGTAAGCTTGTGTGTGGAGGAATGAAGTGTGACTCGTCCTAGGAAGTTAACCTGAAGTCCTTTAGATGGAATTCTAGGCTAGGAAGTTCCCAATACCACCTCGTCAGAGCATGGGGGACGCGACAGTGTTATCTTAATACTAGGAACACAAGGAAACATGGTTTACCTGCAGAGGTTTGAGATCAGCTATGCAGAGAACCCAGGATGCTGCTTTCCCCAAGAGAGGGGAGGATGAAGAAAGAAGTAAGGGCCAGACATACTTCTTCATTCATGCAGTCTAAAACCAGGTAACAATGCCCTCAACATTTTGCTACCTGTCCATTAAGGAGCCTGAGGTTAGACCAGCTGTTGTGCAGCCACCACAGAGCCAATAGAAAACGTATCGAGGCTCCTGTGGGTCACGTCCTGCAGGTAGTGGGCTGTGAAGGTCGTTTGACGCTTCCAGACCCCAGCTTGTAGCACCTGCGTCACCGAGAAGTTTCTCTTGAATGCCAGGGACGTTGCGATGCCTCTTGACATCGTGTGCTCTGGGGTGACGTGACGGAGGAGGATCCGGATTCAGGGCATGATGGATGACCCTTCGAATCCAAGCCGAGATGGTATTCTTGGTGACCCTCCTCTTCGTCCTTCCCGTGCTCACAAACAGGGCTTGCACGCGGGGACGGACTGCAGCTGTTCTCTTCAGATAACGCCTCAGACTCCTTACTGGGCATAGTAGGAGATGGTCTGGGTCATCTGTTACAGAACGGAGACTCGAAACCCTGAAGGAGTCGAACCGTGGGTCCGAAACCCCAGGGTTCTGAGTCTTAGCTACAAACTCGGGGACGAACCTGAACGTTACTTCCCCCCATCCCCTTGAATGGGCGACGTCGTATGAGAGACCACGAAGTTTACTGACACGTTTGGCTGACGCCAAAGCGAGCAGGAACACCGTCTTCCAAGTCAGGTGTCGATCAGAAGCCTGGCGTAATGGTTCGAACGGAGGTCTCTTAAGAGCCCTGAGGACCCGAACCACGTTCCATGGAGGAGGTCTCACTTCCGACTGAGGGCAGGTAAGCTCGTAGCTTCGTATGAGTAAAGAAAGTTCCAGCGAGGAAGAAATGTCTATTCCTTTCAGCCTGAAGGCAAGGCTTAAGGCTGAGCGATAGCCTTTCACCGCCGAGACCGAAAGGCGCATTTCCTCCCGCAAATATACAAGAAACTCCACTATTGCTGGAATAGCGGCATCGAGGGGAGAGATACCCCTCCCACGACACCAACCACAGACGACTCTCCACTTCGCCTGGTAGACCCAAGGCCGTCTCGAAAGAAGACCAGGTCAGTGGGGGGGTAAGAAAGGTCCCACGCGTCCCGAGTAGTGCTATCACACTGCTACTATAGGCTTTAAATAAAGGTGTCGCGCTCTATTTCTTTACATTTTTCTGCTGTAATTCCAGAAAATTTTACTGTTTTGAATCCAGGCTAGAGCCTATTATGTGGCGAGTACCAAACTGCAAAGAGAGTTACCAAAATGGACCGAAAGTATGTTTTCCATTCCAAATACTGATGAAGAAAAAAACCAAGTGATTGCACGCTATCAGGAGAGCCGAATATGTTCCTAACTAAAATAGTAGGGGAAGTACTATATCTATTGTTGTAATAATTATAAATGCATTACATTGTTCATGTGGTTTTGGTCACAGAATATCAGCCTCTTGTATAAGGATTTAATATGACAAATTCGAAGATAATTTGTATTTTTCCTAACCATACAAACCTTAGCTATTTACAGAGGGTTTACCTTTTAGCGCAGCTGAAATGGCGAGCCATTAGAATTTAACGAAGGTGTATTACCCCCGCGCTAGTAAGCGGGGGGGTAGGGGAGTGGTAGCTAGCTACCCCTCCCCCCCCCCTCACACACAGATGAATGCTCACTTTCACTTAGAGGTAGGACTTGTCTTGGGGGACAGGGCTGGCGGGCAAATATGTGTAAATAGCTAAGGTTTGTATGGTTAGGAAAAATACAAATTATCTTCGAATTTGTCATTTGTTCCGTAACCGAAATACAAACCACGCTATTTACAGATGGTGACTTACCCCTTAGGTAGGGTGGAAAGTCCCCAGCCATACTGGCTTTGGCTTTACCCGGGGACTCAGAATCCGAGTGAGTCGCACTCGAGAAAAGGAGTCCCTGCACCTCACAAGTTCCTTGCTCCGCAAGGAACCATGTGGCCTACGTAAGCTTGTGTGTGAAGGAAGAAGTTTGACCCGTCCTAGGCAGTTGACCTGGAGTTCCAGAAGGAACTCTGGGTTAGGACGTTCCCAATACCACCTCGTCAGGGTATGGGGGACGCGACAGTATTGACTCAATACTCGGAACACAAGGAAGCATGGTTTACCTGCAGAGGTTCGAGGTCAGCTATGCAGAGACCAGGATGCTGCTTCCCCGTAGAGGGGATGATGAAGAAAGAAATAAGAGCCAGACATACTTCTTTCGTTTATGCAGACTAAAACCTGATAACAATGCCCTCAACCTTCTGCTACCTGTCCAAAAAGGAGCCTGAGGTTAGACCAGCTGTTGTGTAGCCACCACAGAGCGATAGAAAACGTATCGAGACTCCTGTGGGTCACACCCTGCAGGAAGCGGGCTGCGAAGGTCATTAGACGCTTCCAGACTCCAGCTTGTAGCACCTGCGTCACAGAGTAGTATTACTCGAAGGCGAGGGACGTTGCGATGTATCCAACATCGTGCTGTAGGGCGACGTGACGGGGGAGGGTCTGGAGACAGGTCGAGATGAATGTCCTTGAGTCCGGGCTGAAGAGGTATACTGGTGACTCTCCCCCATGTCCTCCTTGTGCTCCCAAATCGGCTGCAACTGAGGACAAACTGCAGCTGTTCCCAAAGCTAACCTCTCGATTCCTTTACTGGCAAGAAAGAGAAGGTCTTGGGACATCAGATACAGAATGGAGACTCGAAATCTTGAATGAATTGGACCGAAGGCCCGGGATCCCCAGATTCTGAGTCTAGCCAACAACTCAGGAGCGAACCTGAATGTTGCCTTCCCCTCTTCCTTAGAAAGGGGGGAGTCGTAAGAGAGCAAGAAGATTGCTTACACACTGGCCGTGGCCAGAGTGAGCAGGAGACCCAAGGCGGAATACAATCCGAGGCCTGTCGTAAAGGGTCTTGAGAAGATCTCTGAAAGGACAAAAAGTCCGAGCCATGCTTCAAGTTGGAGGTCTTCCTCCGACTAGGGCAGGGACGATCGTAGCTTCGCATGAGCGAGGATAGATCCAGCAGGCAGGAAAAAGTTATTCCTTTAAGCCTGAAGGTCAGGGAAAAGCTGAGTGACAGGCTTCATTGCCGAGAGCGGAAAGGAGTTTCCTCCCGCCGAAAGGCAATAAGACCGTTATTGCTGGAGAAGAGGCCTCAAGGGAAGAGGTATATCTCCCACGGCACCAACCACCTTAGACTCTTCACTTTGCCTGGAAGACCCCTGTGGATGACTATCGCAGATGACGCGACTGTAGCGGGTTGTCTCTTCTTGAGGAGGAGGCGTAGTGTCTCCAGGCATGAAGCCGAAGCGACGCCCCGGTTCGGGAGAGATGTCGCAGTGTGGTTGTTTGAGTAGTCTGCGCCGTGGGAGAAGCTCTCCCGGGAGTTCCGTCAGGGGAAGCAGAGGGTCCAGAAACCGTTCTGCGCATAGTCCCAGTGGAGCTCTCCCATTGAAAGGTTGACAGACAACCTGGTCTTGTTGAGACCCATTGTCCACAGACAAAAAGGAGGGAAGACGCAGGCGTCGAAGTTGTCCCACCATCACCGGAATGCATCTTGCCAGAGTCTCGGGGTCTGAGACTGACGGGGGAGAACAGCGGAAGCTTGAGGTTCCAAGCTGTCGCGATCAGGTCCCCCAGACCAGAACTTGCTGGTTACCCAAGGTCAAAGACCCCCAGGTACACTCTCTCTATGAGGCTCTGCTCGGATAGTCGGAGAGAACATTCCCCTGCCTGGAATGAGAGAGCCGATGGTATTGAGAGAATCTCACAATCATCCCGGTATCTCTACTGCAAGATGTGAAGGTGTGAAAATGCGTCCCCTGCTGGTTAGAATACGCCAGAATCATGAAGTCGACGCGCACGGGGCGACTCGGCAGGAGCTGTAGGATCTGTAGAGGGGCCAGACTAAGGCCCCTAAGCCTGCCTGAATGATGGAGAGGTATCCTTCAGGTCTTGACCATAGGCCTAGACCGGAACATGCCCCCCCCCCCCTTTCCTTTGACGAGTCCGAGAACAGCATCAAGAATGTGGGGAAAAGACGAGAATATCCACTACCATCAAGAGGCTCCATAGGTCAACACCCATTGCAGGTCTAATAGTTCCGCTGGTCCCATAGGGGCCAGGAAGTCCGGTTAAACATTGCCTGAAGCCACCGGAACTTGGACCGCCCCACATGGAACTTATCCTGAGGCGACCGTTCGGACTATAGACGGGTCAATGAGGAAAGGAGAACTAGGAAACGTTACAAGGTAGGGCTGAAAGCTCTGCTTGACTGAGAACAGGTACTGCGACTCTCCTCAGTCTTGCCACAGTCAACTGAAAGGAAGGCTCGGAGGATGTGGTAACAGAATCTGGCGTCCCCAGGTGGTCACCCATCCAAGTACCGACCAGAACCGATGTTGCTTAACCTCGCTGGACGGACAAGAAGCGGGGTTTCCAACGTGGTAAGGCCGTTGACTCAATATCATGGCCAGATACTCCAGATGTTGAGGCAGAAGAAGAGAAGGCTCCAAGCAAAATACCATGAACCCACACTCATGGTAAGCATCCGGAAGCTTGTCCCAGCGCTGAAGAAGGTCGAACCCGAGCCTACCGGAGTTGACCAGCCCTCCAAACAGCAGAGGAGGCGGAAGCCTTCACCTGAGCGGCCATGAGGAAGGCAGGGAGAGTTCTCTGGGGAAAAAAACCTGCTATGCCACGGCGGGATAGCCACACTGCATCATAAGCAGGAATACTTGCAGTCTAGGCTGAATTCGATGAGCTCCCTGGAAGATGGATGGAATGGAAACTGAAAGTACCCATCCTTCCGATCCAGGGTTTAAGGAGTCCTGTCGCCTCGTTACCAGTCTGATCGATTCTGCTGTTCTACACTGGCCAAAGTTTGTTCGACAAACTTGATCAGGGCTGAGAGGTCGACTACGGAACTCCCCTCTCAGATCCTTCCTTACAAGAAAGGATCGACTGAAGAGGCCGGGGGTGAAGCCGTCGATGATTCTATGGAAGACCTTCGCCTAAGGTATGGATCATTCTGCCCAACCGGGCAACTCTTGCTGACGCTATGGCATAGAGGTTCAGAGACACTGAATTCGCTGACAGAGACGGCAGGCGCGATATCCTTGGCTGATCACAGAGATTGTGCGGGAATGGGCATCGGGAAGCTGTCATTCGGATGAGTAACCTTAAGCATCCTCCCAGCGAAAAACCGGCAATCCTAGAGTTTGTGAACTCTGCCGCTCCCTTTAGGACTATGCCCCCCCCCCCCCCCCCCCCGGGGGAGCCTCCCGTGCCATCTGTTCCTGACAGGAGGAAACTGCAATTGGACACCTTGTCCCATTTGTCGTAGCCGATAACTTAGGCCGACGTGGTTGAAAGAAAAGGGCGCTGGAGCCCTGCAGAGTCTGGAAGAAAGCGCCTTGGAGGAGTGAAAACGGAAGTCGATTTCCTTCGCACAGCCGCTGTCTAAGTCTCTGTCCTTGGGCACAAACAAACTCTTCTCAAGGATGGAAGGGTGTCTGAGGTCGTCGACCTCCACAGATGAGACACCCGAAGGAAGCCCTCAGTCAGCGCGTCCAGATGGTACAACATCGAGCTTGTCCGCAAGTTAGATACTTAACAACGAAAGGCCAAGGTGCCTGAGCTCGAGAGGAGGAAAGTACCCATGATCTTCCTGTAGCTTCCTTGAACCAAACCTCGGGCCGTAACCGAGGAGGGAAAGGATCTGGTAAGCCCCCAGAGGAAGGGGTAAGCAGTCACCCCTTGTCCGATGGAGAAATCTCGAACGGAAAGCCCCCCTGCCAAAAATCCTTCCAGGGAATGATGGGGAAGGGCTAACCCAGGTTCTGGAAAGAGGAGTGTTGCTCAGATCTCCCTGAAGTTTCTCCTATTCTTGCAAGTGCCATGCTCTGCGTTTACGGGGTGAGGCCGTGTTCTGGAAATACGCTCCAGAAGAACTCGCCAGGCGGGCCATGCTGCGAAAACCCCATTGGGAATCGTGGTCGCAATCGCCCTGGAGCTCGCGCGATGGTAATTCAAAGATTTGCGCGTGGGCGAACGTGGAAGCGCCCATGCGCGGTAACGCAGGAACGCAAACGAAGGTGAGCGAAGGAGCGCAGAAGGAGCGCAGAAGGAGGGCGAGCGTGGTAGGAAGGGCGAGCGATAACCCATAGACGAGCAATGGATACTGCAAGAAATAAGCCGACGTTTGTGCGAAGAAACACTGTAGGTTCGAACGACGGAACACCGTCGGTTCGGGCGACGGCGTGCGACGGAACACCGTCCATCCGCGTGATGGAACACCGTCCGTCCGCGCGATGGAAAACTGTTGGTTCGCGCGCGGGCGAACATTGGAGAGCATGGGCGCGGACGCGCATGAGCGTAGACGTGCAGGCACGTGAGCGTGTGGGCGCGCGGGCGCACAGGCGAGCGGTCGCGCATGAGCGTAGACGTGCAGGCACGTGGGCGTGTGGGTGCGCAGGCGAATGATCGCGCGGGCGCGCATGAGCGTAAACGTGCAGGCACGTGGGCGTGTGGGCGCGCAGGCGAATGATCGCGAGGGCGCACAGGCGAGCAGTCGCGCAGGCGAGAGGTCGCGCAGGCGAACGGTCGCGCAGGCGAACGGTCGCGCAGGCGAACGGTCGCGCAGGCGAATAGTCGCGCGGGCGCGCCGGCGAACGGTCGCGCAGGCGAACAGTCGCGCAGGCGAACAGTCGCGCGGGCGCGCCGGCGAACGGTCGCGCAGGCGCGCCGGCGAACGGTCGCGCGGGCGCGCAGGCGAGCGGTCGCGAGGGTGGGCAGGTGAATGAGCGCGAGTCCGAGGCGGCGAACGCAAGCGTTAGCGCGATGGCGAGGAAACGCGCTGCCGCGTGGGCGAGGAAGACCGCTGGCGATATGGATCAACAGGCAATCGGTGGTGAGCTGGTGAGCGCTAACGCGCAGGTTGGCGATGGCGCGTTGTGGCATGCCGACGCGATGGCGAGCAGCATGCGTAGGTGGGCGATCGCGCGATGGCGAGCAGCATGCGAAGGTGAGCGATCGCGAGCAGCATCCGCAGGTGGGCGGTCGCGCGATGGCGAGCAGCATCCGCAGGTGGGCGGTCGCGCGATGGCGAGCAGCATCCGCAGGTGGGCGGTCGCGCGATGGCGAGCAGCATCCGCAGGTGGGCGGTCGCGCGATGGCGAGCAGCATCCGGAGGTGGGCGGTCGCGCGATGGCGAGCAGCATCCGCAGGTGGGCGGTCGCGCGATGGCGAGCAGCATCCGCAGGTGGGCGGTCGCGCGATGGCGAGCAGCATCCGCAGGTGGGCGGTCGCGCGATGGCGAGCAGCATCCGCAGGTGGGCGGTCGCGCGATGGCGAGCAGCATCCGCAGGTGGGCGATCGCGCGATGGCGAGCAGCATCCGCAGGTGGGCGATCGCGCGATGGCGAGCAGCATGCGCAGGTGAGCTAGTAGCTGGCGAACCATGTTCCTTCAGAAGTGTTGGAGAACGTTGGCGTGCCGGCTGTAACACATGCGGGCGATCCGGAGATCGCTGAGAGACAGGTGATCGCTGGCGAGCTGATGATCGCTGACGAGCAGAAGGCAACGCGTGGAAGCCTGCGCATAGAAGAAGAGTCCTTGACCCCGACCTGAACCGAAGTTCTAGATCGCGAGGGCGAACGTGGGCGCACAGGGCGCGTAACAGGAACCAACAGAAACAGCAGGGATGATCATCATGAGAGCGCTGACGAACAGGAGAGCGCTGATGAGCAGGAGAGCGCCTGTGCGCTAACACTGAGCAGGAGCAGGAGAGAACACAGCAGAAGGGCGCGCAGGGGAACCCTGACACGCAAGGGAAGAACCCCCGTGGGAGGCAACCCTTTGCCCTGAAGGGATCGTTGTCCGTCGGGAGACTGATGACCGTCGGAAGACCGTTGTCTGTCCACCGGGAGACCGTTGTCTGTCCACCGGGAGACTGATGCCCGTCGGAAGACCGTTGTCCGTCGGGAAGACCGTTGCCTGTCGGAAGACGAGATCAGACTGCTGTCAATCAGCACCAAGGCGGAAGATCAAGAAAAAGGAGTTGTAGGCTGCAAACGGAGATTCAAAAAGGCGCCTCTTCGCACCCTTAAAGGGAGATGAGAGGCCCTTACGACGAGGCGGACCGTGGGCCTTACGGCGAGGGAGGCCAACAGCAACAGCAACAGAAGAATCCTCCGAAGAGGAGTCTCTATGAGTGTACTCTCTCGCGAACGAAAGAGAAACACTTCGTAGAAGAGACTGGTCAGCCAGTGACCTAAAAGGAGCAATCCTCCAAAGAGGAGCTCCTGCAGTTGCCCAGCCCCTTGAGCGAAACTGCAGGTGTGATCGCTCAGCACCAAGAGCATAGTCGCACGAAAAAAGGCAAGAGAAGAACCCCCCAAAAGGGGAAAAACTCAAGCCTGGACAGGAAAAAACTTCCCTCGGAAGGAAAGTTACCCGCCCAAGGAGGCAAGCCTCCTGAGAGTTCAAAAATGAACTGGAGAGCTGTCCGTCGTCACGGGAGTACTTCCAGTAGAAGGAGACACGCCCCTGATGAAAATACAAGGGGGGAGGCAGCAACAGCTAGCTACCCCTCCCCCCCCCCCCCCCCTCACACACAGATGAATGCTCACTTTCACTTAGAGGTAGGACTTGTCTTGGGGGACAGGGCTGGCGGGCAAATATGTGTAAATAGCTAAGGTTTGTATGGTTAGGAAAAATACAAATTATCTTCGAATTTGTCATTTGTTCCGTAACCGAAATACAAACCACGCTATTTACAGATGGTGACTTACCCCTTAGGTAGGGTGGAAAGTCCCCAGCCATACTGGCTTTGGCTTTACCCGGGGACTCAGAATCCGAGTGAGTCGCACTCGAGAAAAGGAGTCCCTGCACCTCACAAGTTCCTTGCTCCGCAAGGAACCATGTGGCCTACGTAAGCTTGTGTGTGAAGGAAGAAGTTTGACCCGTCCTAGGCAGTTGACCTGGAGTTCCAGAAGGAACTCTGGGTTAGGACGTTCCCAATACCACCTCGTCAGGGTATGGGGGACGCGACAGTATTGACTCAATACTCGGAACACAAGGAAGCATGGTTTACCTGCAGAGGTTCGAGGTCAGCTATGCAGAGACCAGGATGCTGCTTCCCCGTAGAGGGGATGATGAAGAAAGAAATAAGAGCCAGACATACTTCTTTCGTTTATGCAGACTAAAACCTGATAACAATGCCCTCAACCTTCTGCTACCTGTCCAAAAAGGAGCCTGAGGTTAGACCAGCTGTTGTGTAGCCACCACAGAGCGATAGAAAACGTATCGAGACTCCTGTGGGTCACACCCTGCAGGAAGCGGGCTGCGAAGGTCATTAGACGCTTCCAGACTCCAGCTTGTAGCACCTGCGTCACAGAGTAGTATTACTCGAAGGCGAGGGACGTTGCGATGTATCCAACATCGTGCTGTAGGGCGACGTGACGGGGGAGGGTCTGGAGACAGGTCGAGATGAATGTCCTTGAGTCCGGGCTGAAGAGGTATACTGGTGACTCTCCCCCATGTCCTCCTTGTGCTCCCAAATCGGCTGCAACTGAGGACAAACTGCAGCTGTTCCCAAAGCTAACCTCTCGATTCCTTTACTGGCAAGAAAGAGAAGGTCTTGGGACATCAGATACAGAATGGAGACTCGAAATCTTGAATGAATTGGACCGAAGGCCCGGGATCCCCAGATTCTGAGTCTAGCCAACAACTCAGGAGCGAACCTGAATGTTGCCTTCCCCTCTTCCTTAGAAAGGGGGGAGTCGTAAGAGAGCAAGAAGATTGCTTACACACTGGCCGTGGCCAGAGTGAGCAGGAGACCCAAGGCGGAATACAATCCGAGGCCTGTCGTAAAGGGTCTTGAGAAGATCTCTGAAAGGACAAAAAGTCCGAGCCATGCTTCAAGTTGGAGGTCTTCCTCCGACTAGGGCAGGGACGATCGTAGCTTCGCATGAGCGAGGATAGATCCAGCAGGCAGGAAAAAGTTATTCCTTTAAGCCTGAAGGTCAGGGAAAAGCTGAGTGACAGGCTTCATTGCCGAGAGCGGAAAGGAGTTTCCTCCCGCCGAAAGGCAATAAGACCGTTATTGCTGGAGAAGAGGCCTCAAGGGAAGAGGTATATCTCCCACGGCACCAACCACCTTAGACTCTTCACTTTGCCTGGAAGACCCCTGTGGATGACTATCGCAGATGACGCGACTGTAGCGGGTTGTCTCTTCTTGAGGAGGAGGCGTAGTGTCTCCAGGCATGAAGCCGAAGCGACGCCCCGGTTCGGGAGAGATGTCGCAGTGTGGTTGTTTGAGTAGTCTGCGCCGTGGGAGAAGCTCTCCCGGGAGTTCCGTCAGGGGAAGCAGAGGGTCCAGAAACCGTTCTGCGCATAGTCCCAGTGGAGCTCTCCCATTGAAAGGTTGACAGACAACCTGGTCTTGTTGAGACCCATTGTCCACAGACAAAAAGGAGGGAAGACGCAGGCGTCGAAGTTGTCCCACCATCACCGGAATGCATCTTGCCAGAGTCTCGGGGTCTGAGACTGACGGGGGAGAACAGCGGAAGCTTGAGGTTCCAAGCTGTCGCGATCAGGTCCCCCAGACCAGAACTTGCTGGTTACCCAAGGTCAAAGACCCCCAGGTACACTCTCTCTATGAGGCTCTGCTCGGATAGTCGGAGAGAACATTCCCCTGCCTGGAATGAGAGAGCCGATGGTATTGAGAGAATCTCACAATCATCCCGGTATCTCTACTGCAAGATGTGAAGGTGTGAAAATGCGTCCCCTGCTGGTTAGAATACGCCAGAATCATGAAGTCGACGCGCACGGGGCGACTCGGCAGGAGCTGTAGGATCTGTAGAGGGGCCAGACTAAGGCCCCTAAGCCTGCCTGAATGATGGAGAGGTATCCTTCAGGTCTTGACCATAGGCCTAGACCGGAACATGCCCCCCCCCCCCTTTCCTTTGACGAGTCCGAGAACAGCATCAAGAATGTGGGGAAAGGACGAGAATATCCACTACCATCAAGAGGCTCCATAGGTCAACACCCATTGCAGGTCTAATAGTTCCGCTGGTCCCATAGGGGCCAGGAAGTCCGGTTAAACATTGCCTGAAGCCACCGGAACTTGGACCGCCCCACATGGAACTTATCCTGAGGCGACCGTTCGGACTATAGACGGGTCAATGAGGAAAGGAGAACTAGGAAACGTTACAAGGTAGGGCTGAAAGCTCTGCTTGACTGAGAACAGGTACTGCGACTCTCCTCAGTCTTGCCACAGTCAACTGAAAGGAAGGCTCGGAGGATGTGGTAACAGAATCTGGCGTCCCCAGGTGGTCACCCATCCAAGTACCGACCAGAACCGATGTTGCTTAACCTCGCTGGACGGACAAGAAGCGGGGTTTCCAACGTGGTAAGGCCGTTGACTCAATATCATGGCCAGATACTCCAGATGTTGAGGCAGAAGAAGAGAAGGCTCCAAGCAAAATACCATGAACCCACACTCATGGTAAGCATCCGGAAGCTTGTCCCAGCGCTGAAGAAGGTCGAACCCGAGCCTACCGGAGTTGACCAGCCCTCCAAACAGCAGAGGAGGCGGAAGCCTTCACCTGAGCGGCCATGAGGAAGGCAGGGAGAGTTCTCTGGGGAAAAAAACCTGCTATGCCACGGCGGGATAGCCACACTGCATCATAAGCAGGAATACTTGCAGTCTAGGCTGAATTCGATGAGCTCCCTGGAAGATGGATGGAATGGAAACTGAAAGTACCCATCCTTCCGATCCAGGGTTTAAGGAGTCCTGTCGCCTCGTTACCAGTCTGATCGATTCTGCTGTTCTACACTGGCCAAAGTTTGTTCGACAAACTTGATCAGGGCTGAGAGGTCGACTACGGAACTCCCCTCTCAGATCCTTCCTTACAAGAAAGGATCGACTGAAGAGGCCGGGGGTGAAGCCGTCGATGATTCTATGGAAGACCTTCGCCTAAGGTATGGATCATTCTGCCCAACCGGGCAACTCTTGCTGACGCTATGGCATAGAGGTTCAGAGACACTGAATTCGCTGACAGAGACGGCAGGCGCGATATCCTTGGCTGATCACAGAGATTGTGCGGGAATGGGCATCGGGAAGCTGTCATTCGGATGAGTAACCTTAAGCATCCTCCCAGCGAAAAACCGGCAATCCTAGAGTTTGTGAACTCTGCCGCTCCCTTTAGGACTATGCCCCCCCCCCCCCCCGGGGGAGCCTCCCGTGCCATCTGTTCCTGACAGGAGGAAACTGCAATTGGACACCTTGTCCCATTTGTCGTAGCCGATAACTTAGGCCGACGTGGTTGAAAGAAAAGGGCGCTGGAGCCCTGCAGAGTCTGGAAGAAAGCGCCTTGGAGGAGTGAAAACGGAAGTCGATTTCCTTCGCACAGCCGCTGTCTAAGTCTCTGTCCTTGGGCACAAACAAACTCTTCTCAAGGATGGAAGGGTGTCTGAGGTCGTCGACCTCCACAGATGAGACACCCGAAGGAAGCCCTCAGTCAGCGCGTCCAGATGGTACAACATCGAGCTTGTCCGCAAGTTAGATACTTAACAACGAAAGGCCAAGGTGCCTGAGCTCGAGAGGAGGAAAGTACCCATGATCTTCCTGTAGCTTCCTTGAACCAAACCTCGGGCCGTAACCGAGGAGGGAAAGGATCTGGTAAGCCCCCAGAGGAAGGGGTAAGCAGTCACCCCTTGTCCGATGGAGAAATCTCGAACGGAAAGCCCCCCTGCCAAAAATCCTTCCAGGGAATGATGGGGAAGGGCTAACCCAGGTTCTGGAAAGAGGAGTGTTGCTCAGATCTCCCTGAAGTTTCTCCTATTCTTGCAAGTGCCATGCTCTGCGTTTACGGGGTGAGGCCGTGTTCTGGAAATACGCTCCAGAAGAACTCGCCAGGCGGGCCATGCTGCGAAAACCCCATTGGGAATCGTGGTCGCAATCGCCCTGGAGCTCGCGCGATGGTAATTCAAAGATTTGCGCGTGGGCGAACGTGGAAGCGCCCATGCGCGGTAACGCAGGAACGCAAACGAAGGTGAGCGAAGGAGCGCAGAAGGAGCGCAGAAGGAGGGCGAGCGTGGTAGGAAGGGCGAGCGATAACCCATAGACGAGCAATGGATACTGCAAGAAATAAGCCGACGTTTGTGCGAAGAAACACTGTAGGTTCGAACGACGGAACACCGTCGGTTCGGGCGACGGCGTGCGACGGAACACCGTCCATCCGCGTGATGGAACACCGTCCGTCCGCGCGATGGAAAACTGTTGGTTCGCGCGCGGGCGAACATTGGAGAGCATGGGCGCGGACGCGCATGAGCGTAGACGTGCAGGCACGTGAGCGTGTGGGCGCGCGGGCGCACAGGCGAGCGGTCGCGCATGAGCGTAGACGTGCAGGCACGTGGGCGTGTGGGTGCGCAGGCGAATGATCGCGCGGGCGCGCATGAGCGTAAACGTGCAGGCACGTGGGCGTGTGGGTGCGCAGGCGAATGATCGCGAGGGCGCACAGGCGAGCAGTCGCGCAGGCGAGAGGTCGCGCAGGCGAGAGGTCGCGCAGGCGAACGGTCGCGCAGGCGAACGGTCGCGCAGGCGAACGGTCGCGCAGGCGAACAGTCGCGCGGGCGCGCCGGCGAACGGTCGCGCAGGCGAACAGTCGCGCAGGCGAACAGTCGCGCGGGCGCGCCGGCGAACGGTCGCGCAGGCGCGCCGGCGAACGGTCGCGCGGGCGCGCAGGCGAGCGGTCGCGAGGGTGGGCAGGTGAATGAGCGCGAGTCCGAGGCGGCGAACGCAAGCGTTAGCGCGATGGCGAGGAAACGCGCTGCCGCGTGGGCGAGGAAGACCGCTGGCGATATGGATCAACAGGCAATCGGTGGTGAGCTGGTGAGCGCTAACGCGCAGGTTGGCGATGGCGCGTTGTGGCATGCCGACGCGATGGCGAGCAGCATGCGTAGGTGGGCGATCGCGCGATGGCGAGCAGCATGCGAAGGTGAGCGATCGCGAGCAGCATCCGCAGGTGGGCGGTCGCGCGATGGCGAGCAGCATCCGCAGGTGGGCGGTCGCGCGATGGCGAGCAGCATCCGCAGGTGGGCGGTCGCGCGATGGCGAGCAGCATCCGGAGGTGGGCGGTCGCGCGATGGCGAGCAGCATCCGCAGGTGGGCGGTCGCGCGATGGCGAGCAGCATCCGCAGGTGGGCGGTCGCGCGATGGCGAGCAGCATCCGCAGGTGGGCGGTCGCGCGATGGCGAGCAGCATCCGCAGGTGGGCGGTCGCGCGATGGCGAGCAGCATCCGCAGGTGGGCGGTCGCGCGATGGCGAGCAGCATCCGCAGGTGGGCGGTCGCGCGATGGCGAGCAGCATCCGCAGGTGGGCGATCGCGCGATGGCGAGCAGCATCCGCAGGTGGGCGATCGCGCGATGGCGAGCAGCATGCGCAGGTGAGCTAGTAGCTGGCGAACCATGTTCCTTCAGAAGTGTTGGAGAACGTTGGCGTGCCGGCTGTAACACATGCGGGCGATCCGGAGATCGCTGAGAGACAGGTGATCGCTGGCGAGCTGATGATCGCTGACGAGCAGAAGGCAACGCGTGGAAGCCTGCGCATAGAAGAAGAGTCCTTGACCCCGACCTGAACCGAAGTTCTAGATCGCGAGGGCGAACGTGGGCGCACAGGGCGCGTAACAGGAACCAACAGAAACAGCAGGGATGATCATCATGAGAGCGCTGACGAACAGGAGAGCGCTGATGAGCAGGAGAGCGCCTGTGCGCTAACACTGAGCAGGAGCAGGAGAGAACACAGCAGAAGGGCGCGCAGGGGAACCCTGACACGCAAGGGAAGAACCCCCGTGGGAGGCAACCCTTTGCCCTGAAGGGATCGTTGTCCGTCGGGAGACTGATGACCGTCGGAAGACCGTTGTCTGTCCACCGGGAGACCGTTGTCTGTCCACCGGGAGACTGATGCCCGTCGGAAGACCGTTGTCCGTCGGGAAGACCGTTGCCTGTCGGAAGACGAGATCAGACTGCTGTCAATCAGCACCAAGGCGGAAGATCAAGAAAAAGGAGTTGTAGGCTGCAAACGGAGATTCAAAAAGGCGCCTCTTCGCACCCTTAAAGGGAGATGAGAGGCCCTTACGACGAGGCGGACCGTGGGCCTTACGGCGAGGGAGGCCAACAGCAACAGCAACAGAAGAATCCTCCGAAGAGGAGTCTCTATGAGTGTACTCTCTCGCGAACGAAAGAGAAACACTTCGTAGAAGAGACTGGTCAGCCAGTGACCTAAAAGGAGCAATCCTCCAAAGAGGAGCTCCTGCAGTTGCCCAGCCCCTTGAGCGAAACTGCAGGTGTGATCGCTCAGCACCAAGAGCATAGTCGCACGAAAAAAGGCAAGAGAAGAACCCCCCAAAAGGGGAAAAACTCAAGCCTGGACAGGAAAAAACTTCCCTCGGAAGGAAAGTTACCCGCCCAAGGAGGCAAGCCTCCTGAGAGTTCAAAAATGAACTGGAGAGCTGTCCGTCGTCACGGGAGTACTTCCAGTAGAAGGAGACACGCCCCTGACGAAAATACAAGGGGGGAGGCAGCAACAGCCGAATCCCCAGGACTCAACAAGACAGCTCACACCGTTGTCACATTACAGAAACGAACTAGATCGGTAACTGTAAAAAAATAAAACAAAAAACATAAGTACACATTCATTCCCCCGGGAAGGCTCCGAAGAGGAATCCCGAGGGAAAGGAAACAAGAATTACACAACAGGCACGTGCCCTCACAACCACTTACACTCACGGAAGGAGAGCTGTAACCAAAACAGAATTATAACAATTATAATTATGTAACTATGTAATTATGTAATTTAAAAATGAATGAACACTAAAGAAAGAACGAAAACCCCGAAAAGAATCGTTCTACAAGCTGAAAAAAAAAAAACTACAATTAGATTCATAAACTAATTGAGACAAACGTACGGCGTAGCAACCCCCCCACACGGAAAGGAAGCTACAAGGGCGTAGTAACACGTAGTAAAAGGGTGAACGACCTCAAGAGAGAGAGAGAGAGAGAGAGAAAGACATAAGTCAAACTCGATTGCCACCCATAAGATTACGCTGTGGTGGCCTAACTGCCGAGGACTCCACGTAGATATCGTACACTACAAACACAACTCTGAAAAGGAAACTTACTGATTTCTATACTCAAATATATATACAAACATGAAAACATGTTTACATATATATTGAGTAAATGAAAAGTAAGCGATTAAGTAAAGACAAAACAAACAATGGCTGTCAAGAGAGGACCAAGACAGACGTCTGTCACAGTCCGAGCCAAAAGTGAAAGTGAGCATTCATCTGTGTGTGAGGGGGGGGAGGGGTAGCTAGCTACCACTCCCCTACCCCCCCCCCCCTAACAAGCGCGGGGGTAATACACCCTCGTTAAATTCTAATGGCTCCCCATTTCAGCTGCGCTAAAAGGTAAACCCTCTGTAAATAGCGTGGTTTGTATCTCGGTTACAAAATTACTTGGGTATGCACACTTTTTCCCTTGCTTCTTACTACTTCCTTATCTCTTTGATTTCTTCTTTTTCATTTCTTACTTCCTCATTCTTTGGTTGTTTCCCCTCCCCCCCTCCCCCCTTCTCTCTCTCTCTCTCTCTCTCTCTCTCTCTCTCTCTCTCTCTCTCTCTCTCTCTCTCTCTCTCTCTCTCATTCTTATGAAAATGTGTTATGCACTTTAATATTTCATTTAAACACTTTTCAGGTAATACAGCTCCACTTCAAATCTAGTGAGATTGAATCTGACACATCCTTCTTCGATAAGAGAACTGTCAAATACTTCATGTAAAGAAAATGTAGGCTACAGCAAGATCATGCGATTGTGGGTGATTGTGCAAAAGATATTAAATAATTTTAAATTGCCGGAAATGTTTACATATGTTAATGTTTTATTCTTTTTAATTAAATTGTTAGAATCATTCTATTTTCTATATTCGGTATAAAAGCGTATTTTGGAATCAGTGGGTCTTGGAATAAGGCTACTGCCTCGGGAAAGTTTTATTTTAATCTTATTACTTTTTTCTGTGTAATTTTTCTTCTTAGCCGGATTATTTAAAGTCTTCTCCTTTTGGTGTGTATGATCTCTTAATTTTTCTATGAGGATTATCAGCTGTAAAATGTAACGAGAAACAAAGTGTTTGCATAGTGAGTGGTGTGTGATAGAAGAGTGAGGATGGCCAGGTGTCCCGTCGCCATATCAATCAACCTATTCGTGCCGACTTCTTCCCCCACTGACCAGGCCTGTACTTGAGACGGCCTTGGTAGACCCCTGCGGATGATTTTTGCAGGTGTCGAGACATCCTCTCTGCAACTTGCTGCGAAAAGCCTCTCTCTGTGAGGATACGCTGGATAGTCTCCAGGCGTGAAGCCGAAGCGAAGCTACAGCTTTGTGGAAGATGTTGCAGTGTGGTTGCTTGAGTAGCTCTTGTCGTGGGGGAAGCTCTCTCGGGAGTTCCGTCAGGAGCTGCAGAAGGTCCGGGAACCACTCTGCATGATGCCATAGCGGAGCTATTAAGGTCATTGACAAGTTGACCGATAGTCTGGTCTTGTTGAGCACCCTTCTCATCAGACGGAACGGTGGGAAGGCGTAGATGTCGATGTTGTCCCACCGTTGTTGGAAGGCATCTTGCCAGAGGGCCTTGGGGTCCGGGACTGGGGAGCAGTACAGCGGCAGCTTGAAGTTCAAAGCTGTCACGAACAGGTCCACTGTCGGGGAACCCCACAAAGTCAGGACTTTGTTGGCTACTTGAGGATCCAAAGACCACTCGGTACTCACTATCTGCGATGCTCTGCTCAGACTGTTGGCGAGCACATTCCTTTTGCTCGGAATGAAGCGAGCTGATAGTGGAATCGAGTGGACTTCGGTCCACCTCAGTATCTCTACTGCAAGATGGGATAGCTGTTGTGAAAAGGTACCTCCCTGCTTGTTGATATAAGCCACTACTGTGGTGTTGTCGCTCATCACCATCACAGAGTGGCCCACCAGGATCTGTTGGAACTGTTGAAGGGCCAGTTATACGGCCTTCATTTCTAGCAGATTGATGTGGAGGTACTTTTCTGATTCTGACCATAGGCCTGAGATCCTCTGGTTCAGAACGTGGGCCCCCACCCTTCTTTTGACGCGTCCGAGAACAGCATCAAATCCGGGGGGGGAGGACGAGAAGATCCACTCCCTTTCGAAGGTTTTCGTCGGTCAGCCACCACCGCAGGTCCGTCCGTTCTGCAGGTCCCATAGGGACCAGAGTGTCCGGGGAATCGTTGCCTTGATTCCACCGGGACTTGAGCCGCCATTGCAGAGATCTCATCCTGAGGCGACCGTTCGGAACTAGATGGGCCAAGGAGGTCAGGTGACCTAGGAGACGTAACCAAGATTGGGCTGGAAGCTCTTCTCGTCTGAGGAAAAGCTCTGCGACCCTCCTCAGCCTTGCTATCCTGTCGTCTGATGGAAAAGCTTTGTGGAGATTGGTGTCCAATATCATGCCTAGATATACCAGTTGTTGAGATGGAAGCAGAGAAGACTTCTCAAGATTTACCATGATCCCTAGATCTTGGCAAAGTCCCACAAGCTTGTCTCGGTGTCAAAGAAGGGTCGACTCCGAGTCTGCCAGGATCAGCCAGTCGTCCAGATAGCGAAGGAGACGGATGACGATCCTGTGTGCCCACGAAGATATCAGGGTGAACACTCAGGTGAACACCTGAGGTGCTGCGGAGAGACCGAAACACAGCACCTTGAACTGGTAGATCTTGTTGTCTAGGCTGAATCTTAAGTACTTCCTGGAAGACGGATGGACTAGGATCTGGAAGTACGCGTCCTTCAGATCCAGTGTGCACATGAAGTCTTGCGGTCTCACTGCAAGTCTGACCGTGTCTGCTGTCTCCATGCTGAACGAAGTTTACTTGACAAACTTGTTCAGAGCTGAGAGGTCGATGACAGGTCTCCAGCCTCCAGACGCCTTCTTTACAAGAAAGAGTTGACTGAAGAAGCCTGCATGGCACACTTTGCGACCTTCTCCTGACTCAGAATCTCCGTAGCCGAGAAAACACCTGCCGGGCGGAGAGTTTCTCAAGAAAATTTCCTCTGGAAAGCTCTTCCACAGAGTGGTGGAGGAGAAGAGCTAAACAAGACTCCCCATGATCTCGAAGTACCTCCTCTGTTGCACACGGGGAGGTGGGAGGAGTTTGTTACCGGCAGAGGAACGGCTGGAGGAGGCGAGTTCGGAGAGCTGGCCCTCAACCTTGTCTCTGGCACTCTTCACCCCCTGGGACCAAGGCAGAGCCGCGCTGGCCTTTGGGGGTTTCTGGGTGCCGTAGACTTGGTCCAGGACCGTATCCTTGCCTTCGCAGGGGGCGGTCTCGGGGTCCTTGAACCTGTTGAGTTGCCTCATTAGACTCAGGACCTGCCAGAAGGCATGCTCCGACTCATGCTGCTCTCCTCCTTGTGGACTGGCAGCAAGGTCTCCTGTCCCCAGTAGCTCTACTTAGGGGACACGTGGACGTTCTCCTGGGGTCTTGCTGGCTCTGGTCGAATCCAGGATGAAGACTTTGGTACTGTCTTCGAGTCCTTGGGTTCCCTCCTAGGAGGGATACAGGACTCTAGCAAAGAAGTATAGGGGCTCCTCTCCACGCGAGACGGTTCTCTTACTCGAGGTGGGGTTTCTCCCATTGGTGCCGTGGGAGAATGTCTCACCTCGCTGGACTCTCCTGAGGACGGAAAGGCTTCGTCCACAGGGGGAAGGAGAAACCATCTGCGAGGGGGAAGGGACCTTCCTGAAGGACTTCTTGGGAGCCAACTTAACCCCAGGAGAAGTCACCACGAAGTCTACTCCTCTCCTTCCCTTCAGCGGGGACGAGGCTGCCGTTGGTTTTAGTCCCAGATCAGCGAGGGCCGGCTTCATAGACTGAACGACCGCTTTGATCGGGGACCCGAACCAAGGCTGACGGCTGACAGACGCAGTGTCAGCGACTTCCGCTGAAGGGAAGGGGATCGGCTGATCCTTAGGAGTAGACACCACGGGGCCTGCCTGAAAAGAAGTGTTGCCTAGACCTCTCTGAAGATTCTTCATGCTCCTGCACGTGTGCTGCTCTGCGCGCTGCGATACCCGACGGGAATCGCGGTCGAGATCGCGCTGGCGCTCGCGCGATGGTAAAATTGCAGGTTAGCGCGTGGGCGAACGTTGGCGCGCGGAGATGACGGCGCGGGTGCACGTGGGCAAGGGGGCGCGTGGGCGAAAGTGCGCGTGGGCGCGCAGGTGAGGGTGTGCGCGGTTGTAAGGGCGAGCGCTGGCGGCCGGGAGAACGATGGTGCGTAGGCGAGCGATGGCGCATAGGGCGAACAGGCGAGTTAGCGCGTAGGAGACCTACGGCGATCTGAAGCATGGGCGCGATGGAGAGCGCTTGCGCGCAGGCGAAGGATCGCGCGGGCGCGTAGGAGATCGCCGGCGCGCAGGAGATCGTTGGCGCGCAGTTGCACGGTCAGGAGATATTATCTGGGGTGCAGGACCAGATGGTGAGGTGTCGCGCAAAGGCGAACGCTTGTGGGCGAGCACAGGAGACTTCTCGTGGGCGCGCGGGCACGCAGGGACACGTTCAGCACTTGAAGTGCGCACAGGTGAGTGCGCGCGATGGCACGCAGGCGATAGCTGGCGCGTGGGCGAGCTCTGAGGGCGCGCAGGTGATCGTCGGCGAGGAGGCGAAGGAATAATCTCCTTGCCTGCACCCAGAGCTACCCCTCCCCTACCCCCTTGCTAACTAGAGCGGGGGTAGTTAACCCTCATTAAAAATCTAATGGCTCGTCATTCAGCTACGCCGAAAGTAATACCCTATGTAAATAGCGTGGTTTGTATTTCGGTTACGGAACAAACAGTTTTTTATCAACGAATTTGACCTTTATTTCCACCACAAATAAACTATTCTCCCATTATCAACTTCCCTTCCCAAAGGACACTGGTGGGAACCAGGGACTTTGGGTCGGCAAAAACAGGAAAAAAGGGATTATTTACGTTTTGAGATTTGTAAAAGACCACAGAACCTAATCAACAAGGAGTGTGGTTTTGTACTTGAAGATTGCACTGATATATACGTCCGCCCCATTCATGAAACCTTTGAGAAAGAGCCCCTTTACTAAATGTATCAAGGAACTTTGTAGGACCATTGAAAGGTACATAAAGAAAAAGGCCGCCTTCTCTTCCTGGAAGTACTTGTGGTTAATATTGAGAGTGGTTTTGATACCACTGTTTACACTAAGTCCAAGAAACCTGGAAAGGTCACAAACCTAACCAAGTCATTGACCTAACAGGGGAGGGGGGAAGCCCTGACCATCCTTCCCAGGTCACAAACCTACCCAGGTCACAGGCCTAGTCAGGAGCCTGGCTCTTCAGACATGTATTTCCAAGTCACAAACCAGTAAAATTATAGTTTAGCACAAGATGACAAATTCGTAGATAATTTGTATTTTTCCTAACTATACAAACCTTAGCTATTTAACAGGGGTATTACTTTTGGCGTAGCTGAAATGACGACCCATTAAAATTTAACGAGGGTTTACTACCCACACTGTTAGTTAGAGGGGGTAGGGGAGGGTAGCTTGCTACCCCCTCCCCCTCACACACGCAAGTGCTTGAGCTCACTTTGCTTGGAGGTAGGACTTCAAAGGGGATAGGGCTGGCGGGCAAGTTTGATTAAATAGCTAAGGTTTGTATAGTTAGGAAAAATACAAATTATCTACGAATTTGTCATTTGTTCCGTAACTGACATACAAACCACGCAATTTAATAGGGGTGACTCGCCCATTAGGAAGGGTGGACATCCCAGCCAGTACTGGCTTTTTGGCTTTGCCCAGGGGCTCGTTATTTGAGCGTGTCAGCACCCAAGAAATAAGGAGTCCCTGCACCTCACTAGAACCTTGCTACGCAAGGACTCTGCGGCCTACGCAAGCTGTGTGTGAAGGCATAATGAAGTGTGACTCGTCCTAGGAAGTTGATCTGAAGCTCTTTAGATGTAAACTTTAGACTAGGACTCTCCCAATACCACCTCGTCAGGGTATGGGGACGTGACAGTATTAATACTAGGAACACAAGGAAACATGGTTTACCTGCAGTGGTTTGAGGTCAGCTATGCAGAGAACCCAGGATGCTGCTTTCCCCAAGAGAGGGGATGATGAAGAAAAGAATAAGGGCCAGTCAAACCTTTTCATTCATGCAGACTAAAACCAGGTAACAATGCCCTCAACCTTCTGCTACTTGTCCAATAAGGAGCTTGAAGTTTTAAACCAGCAGTTGTACAGCCACCATAGGGCCGTTAGAGAACGTATCGAGCCTCCTGAGGGTCACGTCTTGCAGGTAGTGGGCTGTGAAGGTTGTCTGACGCTTCCACACCCCAGCTTGAAGGACCTGCGTCACTGAAAAATTCTTTTTGAAGGCCAGACGTAGCTATGCCCCTGACATCATGTGCTCTAGGGCGACGTGACGGAGGAGGGTCTGGATTCAGGGACAGATGAATCACCCTACGAATCCATGCAGAGATGGTGTTCTTAGTGACCTTCCTCTTAGTCCTCACTGTGATAACGAATAAAGCTGGCACCTGAGGACGAACTGCAGCCGTTCTTTTAAGATATAGCCTCAAACTCCTTACTGGGCATAGTAGAAGATGGTCTGGGTCATCTGTTACAGAACGGAGACTAGATATCCGGAAGGAGTTAAACCAAGGGTCCGCTACTCCCGGATTCTAAGTCTTAGCAATAAACTCAGGGACGAATCTGAACGTTACCTCCCCCCATTCCCTTGAATGGGCGATGTCATACGAGACCATGAAGTTCGCCAACATGCTTGGCCGAAGCCAAAGCTAGTAGGAACACAGTCTTCCAGGTTAGGAGGCGATCTGAAGCCTGGCGTAACGGTTCATAGGAGACCTGAGAACTCGAACCACGTTCCATGGAGGAGGTCTCACTTCCGGCTGTACAAGTTCATAACTTCGTATGAGTAGGGAAAGTTCCAGCGAAGAAGAAATGTCCATTCCTTTTAGCCTGAAGGCTAGACTTAAGGCTGAGCGATAGCCTTTCACTGCTGAAACTGAAAGGCGCATTTCTTCCCGCAAATACACGAGGAACTCCACTATTGTTGGAATAGTGGCATGGAGTGGAAAGATACTCCTTCCACGACACCAACCACAGAAGACTTTCCACTTTGCCTGGTAGACAGCTGCGGATGACTTTCGCAGATGTACAGACATCCTGACAGCTACTTGCTGCGAAAATCCCCTCTCAGCGAGGAGATGCTGGATAGTCTCCAGGCGTGAAGTCGTAGTGAAGCTACGGCTTTGTGGAACATGTTGGCATGTGGTTGTCTGAGTAGATTGTGTCGTGGAGGGAGCTCTCTAGGTAGCTCCGTTAGGAGTTGCAGAAGATCCGGAAACCATTCCGCGTGATGCCATAGCGGAGCTATAAGGGTCATCGAAAGATTGACCGATGTTCTGGTCTTGATGAGCACCCTCCTCATCAGACAGAACGGGGGAAAGGCGTAAACGTCGATGTTGTCCCACCGTTGTTGGAAGGCATCTTGCCAGAGCACCTTGGGATCCAGGACTGGGGAGCAGTACAGCAGAAGCTTGGAGTTCAGAGCTGTTGCGAACAGATCCACAGTCGGAAAACCCCACAAAGTCAGGACTTTGTTGGCTACTAGATGATCCAAAGACCACTCGGTACTCACTATCTGAGACGCTCTGCTCAGATTGTCGGCGAGCACATTCTTCTTGCCTGGAATGAAACGTGCCGATAGTGGAATCAAGTGGATTTCGGCCCATCTCAGTATCTCTACTGCAAGATGGGATAGCTGCTTCGAAAAGGTACCTCCTTGCTTGTTGATGTAAACCACTACTGTGGTGTTGTCGCTCATCACCAGCACAGAGTGACCCGCCAGGTATTGTTGGAACTGTTGAAGGGCCAAAAAAACGGCCTTCATCTCTAGAAGATTTATATGGAGGCACTTTTCTGATTCTGACCACAGGCCTGAGGTCGTGTGGTGCAGTATGTGCCCCCCTCCCTTTTCTTTGAGGCATCTGAAAACAGCATCAAATCTGGGGGGAGGACGAGAAGATCCACTCCTCTTTGTAGGTTCTCGTCAGTCACCCACCACTGGAGGTCCGTCTGTTCTGCAGGTCCCATAGGGATCATGACGTCCGGGGAATCATAACCTTGATTCCACCGGGACTTGAGAAGCCACTGGAGGGATCTCATCCTGAGGCGACCATTGGGAACTAGACGAGCAAAAGATGAAAGGTGACCGAGGAGATGTAACCACGATTGTGCTGGAAGTTCTTCTCGTCTGAGAAAAGGGATTGCGACCTTCCTCTGCCTTGCTATCCTGTCATCTGATGGGAAGGCTTTGTGGAGATTGGTGTCTATAATCATGCCTAGGTATACCAGTCTTTGAGTGAGAAACAGAGAGGACTTCTCGAGATTTACCATGATCCCCAGATCCTGGCAAAGTCCCAGAAGTTTGTCCCGGTGTTGAAGAAGGTATGACACCGAGTCTGCTAGGATCAACCAGTCGTCCAGATAACGGAGGAGACGGATGACGATCCTGTGTGCCCACAAAGATATTACGGTGAACACTCTGGTGAAAACCTGCGGTGCTGTGGAGAGACCAAAACACAGCACCTTGAACTGGTACTCCTTGTTGTCTAGGCTGAATCTTAAGTACTTTCTTGAAGACGGATGGACTGGGATCTGGAAGTACACGTCCTTCAGATCCAGTGTACACATGAAGTCTTGCGGTCTCACTGCTAGTCTGACCGTGTCTGTGGTCTCCATGCAGAACGGGGTTTGTTTGACAAACTTGTTCAGAGCCGAGAGGTCGATGACTGGTCTCCAGCCTCCAGACGCCTTCTTTACAAGAAAGAGTTGACTGAAGAAGCCTGGGGACCCGTCGAGGACCTCTTGGAGAGCGCCCTTCTTCAACAGGGCCTGGACTTCTGCCCGAAGGGCTTGCCCCCTTGCTGACCCATGGCAAGGGAGCTCAACGACACTGGAATCGTCGTCAGGGGAGGTAGAGATGTTGTGAACGGGACGCGATATCCCTGACTGATTACGGAAATCGTCCAGGAATCGGCCCCGAGTTGCTGCCACCTGTCTGTACAACTTTGTAGGCATCCCCCCACTGGTGGACATGCAGGGGGACTGCCAATCCTAGCGTTCGTGGCCTCGGCTGCTCCCTCTAGGATTCTTACCTCCCCTGGAGGACTTTTTGTCTTTCCTGTCCTTGACAGGAAAAGGTTTAGACACCACTGTCTTCGCTGCTACCGTCGGTTTTCTGGTCTTGGTAGGACGGGACTGTTGGGGTGCTGGAGGCTTATAGGGCTTGGATGTCAAAGCCCTATGCAGGAGGGAGTCTTGGTGGGACTTCCTCCACCTCTCAGTGGCCTGCTCCACATCCTAAGGCTCAAACAGGTTCGTTCCTTCTAAGGAAGAATTCCTGAGCCTATTGATCTCGGTGCTAGGGACCTTCTGATGGAACCTCTCTGCCACCGCATCCCGACGTTTCAGGATGGTGTTTGCCCACAAGTTCGAGACTTGGTGGGCCAGAAACTCGATCGTGCGAGTGCCTGAGAGGAGGAACGTCTCCATAGCTTTCCTGGTACATTCTTTGGAGAAATCCTCAGAGCGTATCAGGATACCTAAGGTCCCTAACCAGATATCCAGCCACGAAGTGGCTTGCATAGCACCCTTCGCAACCTTCTCCTGGTTAGGGATCTCGGTTGCCGAGAATGAGACTTGCCGGTTGGAGTCTCTCTCAAGAGGGACTCCCCTGGTTAGCTCTTCCAACGAGTGGTGGAGAGGAAGAGCTAAACAAGGCTCCTCCAAGATCTCAAAGTACCTCCTCTGCTGTACGCGAGGAGGTGGAAGGAGCTTGTTGGCAGCACTGGAACGGTTGGAGGAGGACATCTCAGAGAGCTGTACAGCCATCTTGTCCCTGGTACTCTTAACCCCTTGAGACCAGGGCAGAGCTGCGCTGGTCCTAGAGGGTTTCTGAGTACCGAATACACGGACCAAGACCGTGTCCTTGCCCTCTCGAGGAGGGATCTCTGGGTCGGAAAACCCATTGAGAGCCTTCAGAGTCAGAACTTGTCAAAACGCATTTTCTGACTCTTGCTGTTTTCCTCCTGACGTCGGACTTGCAGCGAAGTCTCCTGTCCCCAGAGGCTCTTCTTGGGGAGAGTCGTGGACGTTCTCCGGGTGGCTAGTTGGCTCCGTTCTTGATCTTGTAGAGGACTTTGGTAAAGTCTTAAGAGTCCTTAGACTCCTTCCTGGGAAGGATGTAGGACTCTAACATCGAAGATGGTCAGTTTCTTCCAGCCCCCCCTTGAGAAGACCTCTCAGCGCGAGGAGAGGTTTCCTTCACTGGTGCGATGATGGGAATTCCTCGTCTGACAGGGAAGGAGAGATCTGGGGGAGTGAAGGAACCTGCCTCGAAGGCTTGCGTGGAGTCAACTTAGCCCTTGGAGAAGTTACCGAGTCCGGAACTCCTCTTTTCCTCTTCAGAGGGGTAGAGACAGCCAAGTATCTGTGACCTAATTCAGAGAAAACAGGCTTGAACGCCTGTGTAACTGCTCTGATTAGTGCACCGAACCAAGGTTGTTGGCCGACAGACACCCCCTTTGAAGGGCCAGGGATAGAAGGATCCCTGGGAGGAGTTCCTATAGGTGGGTTCGCTTGGAAAGATTTAGGGATCCTGGACCCTTCTGGATGTTTCCCTTCCGCCGCAATACGCGCTGTTATGCGTTTGCGTGGAGGGGAGTTAGGCGATGGCGACCTTGCCGTGCGTTGTTCCGCAGTCTCGCGCGCGCTGGAGGGTATTGACGCTCGCGCGTAGGCGCGTAATGGTGCTAGCGCGATGGAGAATACCAAGAATTGCGCACGGGAGACTGCTGGTGTGCGTGCGGGAGACTGATGGCATACAGGAGCGCGAGCGGGAGACTGTAGGCACACAGGCGAGCGTGCGCGGGAGAATATTTGCGTGCAGGCTCAGTGCGTTGAATGCGCGGGCGAGAGTTCGCGCGCCCGAGGAAGCCGTAAGGTGAGAGCGGGCAGGAGAGGTACCCCTGGCGCGCGGTAGAAGCCTGTGCTGCTCGTGGGCGCGCATCAGAATGGTGGCACGCAACTGCAGGAGAGGATGGGCGAGGGCACGCGAGGCGCGCGCGCTTATCCTCATGGATGCGTGCCGGAGACTGCACGCGCTGGAGAAAGCTGGCGCGTAGGCGATTGATGGCGCGTTGGCGAGCGCTGGCGCGTTGGAGAAGTCAAGATAGACTTCCCCACAGTGCCCCAATCAGAAGATCGTGGGCGCGCAGGAGAGATGACTGCTGGGGGTGGGCGCGGGCGCGCAGGAGGTTGATGGTGGGCAGAGGAGCGCTGACGCGCAGGTGAGAGTTGGCGCGCTTGCTCAGGCAAAGCCTGACGCGCAGGAGAACGTGGGCGCGTATGCTCAGCATAGCGCGTGAGGGAAGTATGTGCGCGCTGGCGTATACGCCCTCGATGCCCTGTATTAGGGTTAGCAGATAATGCCTGACGAGCGTGGAGGTCAGGTTTCGTGGGCCCGTAGCGTGCATCCGCATTCAGGAACGGCGACGGCAGGTCTGTCGGGTGGAAGGTCGATGTGTCCTTTGAAAGGACGACCTTCCACCGAAGGGGATCGCGAATGATCCGCAGAGAGGTCTAGGACCAAAGCAGGAACAGTCGGTGATCGATAACGAGGCTCCTCTGCGAGGGACTGCACCGAAGATGTAGAACCAAAGAGGCGCCTCCTCACCGCAGGTGAAGAAAGGCCTCTCTAGCGAAGAGGAAGGCGAGCCTTGCGACAATACGCCCTCTGGGGGCCGTTGGATCAGCAAGCTGACCTTCTGCAGTCCTCTGAAGAGGAGTCTCTGTAAGTGAACTCCCCCGAGGGAAAGACACACTAGCTGGAGAGACTGTTGGACTTAGTTTCTCCCTCGTTGGTTGAACAGGAACAGGAAAAACTAAGCCGTCAGCTACTGTAGGGTTTGAAGAGGCAGAGGTAATGGGAGATACCGCATTGGATACCTCTGACCCCACAACGTCGACATTCGACAGAGGATCAATCTCTGCCGGAGGCGGCGATTGCTTGACAGCGGCACCTTATCGGATGTAGTCAAGTAAGACTTCCTTGGAAGGCGAACCCTCGAGCCCCAAAGAAGACCAAAGCTGAAAGAGATGGATTAGTGATACATCCTCCCCAGGGGGGAGAGGTGGAGCTGCTTCGCTAGGGAAAGCAACGCCATCTCTCGAACCTCAAGCTTGGAAAACAGTACAACGGTCTACGCTACCACTCGACGGTCTCTCGAAAGAGACCGACTGAGTGGGAGCTTCGGAGGAGGTTTGAGCAACGGAAGAAGCAGCCTTGGGTTTTTCTCCTTTCAAAGAAATCTTCGAAAGAGAAATATCCCGTCTGGACTTCTTCCGTCGCCGCGAAAATCTCTCCCACTGGGAGGTAGACCACTCCCTGCACTCACTACACTTATTACCGCTATCACACCGTTGACCTCTAAAGTAAGGGCAAAGGGTGTGAGGGTCTGTCTCGACCGCCGACATGAATGTTCCACACAAGCGGTTGGGTAATCCAGGCCAGGTGCGCATAATAGCAGAGGCCAACTTCACACACAACTGTCAAAAAGAAAAAGCATTAATGGCTGCCAATGAGCGGCGAGGATGACAGCGGCCACGTCCGACTACCATCCGAGCCGAGAGCAAAGTGAGTTCAAGCACAGGTGTGTGAGGGGGGGGGGGAGTTTTAGCAAGCTCCCCCCCACCGCTAACTAGCGGTGGGGGTAGTAAACCCTCGTTAGATTTTAATGGCTCGTCATTTCAGCTACGCCGAAAGTAATACTCCTATTAAATAGCGTGGTTTGTATTTCAGTTACGGAACAATCGAGTATTTCTTATTCAAACCTGTAACTTCATAAATAGAGGTTTCCGCCAGTACAGTAGTATATAATATCCAAAATACTGTATTTGCAAAGATCTTTTCAATTATGAGAGTTTCAATGTCCTAATATTGCACCCTTCAATAATTGAACTTAACAGCTTATCTCACATTCCAGATAGAAGCGAATGTGGATACAAACATGGCAAATTCGTAGATAATTTGTATTTTTCCTAACTATACAAACCTTAGCTATTTACATGGGGTAATTATTTCGGCGTATCTGAATGACGAGCCATAAAAGTTTTAACGAGGGTTTCCTACACCGCCGTTAGTTAGCGGGGGGGGGGGGGTGTAGGGTAGGGAGGGGTAGCTAGCTACCCCACCCCTCACACACCCCGGTGAAAGGACTTATCTTAGGGGACAGGGCTGGTGGGCACTTATGTGTAAATAGCTAAGGTTTGTATAGTTTGGAAAAATACAAATTATCTACGAATTTGTCATTTGTTCCGTAACTGAAATACAAACCACGCTATTTACATGGGGTGACTTGACCCTTAGGAAAGGTGGTAAGTACCCTACCATACTGGCTTTGGCTTGCCCGGGGACCCCGAACCCGAGTTTGAATGAACTCATGGGTTGAGGGGGCCCCTGCTCCTCGCAGGCAGTTCTGAGACTGCTGCGGCCTACGTAAGCTGTGTGTGAAGGTGAGCAGTGACTCGTCCTAGGAAGTTGACCTGGAGTTCTTCAGATGGAAATCTAGGCTAGGACTCTCCCAATACCACCTCGTCAGGGTATGGGGACATGACAGTATTACAACTTAATACTAGGAACACAAGGGAGCATGGTTTACCTGCAGAGGTTCGAGGTCAGCTGTGCAAAGGACCCAGGATGCTGTTTTTCTCCAAGGGAGGAGAGGATGAAGAAAAGAAAAGGGCAAGACAGATCTTTTCATTCACACAGACTAAAACCGGGTAACAATGCCCTCAACCTTCTGCTAATTGTCCAATAAGGAGCCAGAGGTTAAACCAGCTGTTGTGCAGCCACCACAGGGCCGATAGACAACGTATCGAGCCTCCTGTGTGTCACGTCTTGCAGGTAGTGGGCCGTGAAGGTGGTCTGACGCTTCCAGACCCCAGCTTGCAGGACATGCGTCTCCGAAAAGTTCTTCTTGAAGGCCAGGATTATGCCCCCCCGGGAGAGCCTCCCGTGCTACCTGTTCCTGACAGGAGAGGACTGCTATTGGACACCTTGTCTTAGTTGTCGTAGCCGGTCCAATAACTTAGGCCAACGAGGCCGAAAGAAAGAGGCGCTGGAGCCCTGCAGGGTCTGGAAGAAAGCGCCTTGGAGGAGTGAAAACGGAAGTCGACTTCCTCCGCACAACCGCTGCCTATGTCTCTGTCCTTGGGCACAAACAAGCTCTTCCCAAGGATGGAAGGGTGTCTGAGATTGTCCACATCCACGGATGAGACACCCGAGAGGAAGCCCTCAGTCATTGCGTCCAGATGGTCCAACATCTAGCTTGCCCGCAAGTTCGAAACTTGGCGATGAAAAGCCAAGGTGCTTGAGCCCGAGAGGAGGAAAGTACCTATGATCTTCCTGGAGCTTCCTTGTACAAAACCTCGGGTCGCAACCGAGGAGGGAAAGGACCTGGCAAGCCCCTTTCACGAGATGGAGAAGAGGAAGGGGTAAACCAGTCACCCCTTGGCCGATAGAGAAATCTCGAACGGAAAGCTCCCTGGCAAAACCCTTCCAGGGAATGGCGGGGAAGGGCTAACCCAGGTTCTGGAAAGAAGAATGTTGCTCAGACCTCCCTGAAGATTCTTCCTGCTCTTGCAAGTACCATGCTCGGCGTTTACGGGGTGAGGCCGTATTCTGGAAATGCGCTCCAGAAGACTCACCAGGCTGGCCATGTTGCGAAACCCCAACGGGAATTGCGGTCGCAATCGCCCTGGCGCTCGCGCGATGGTAAATCAATGGTTTGCGCGTGGCCGAGCGTGGAAGCGCCCATGCGCGGGCACGCAGGAACGCAAACGAAAGTGCGCGAAGGAGCGCAGAAGGAGGGCGAGTGTAATAGGAAGGGCGAGAGCTGGTGGTCGGCGAGTGATGACCCGTAGGCGAGCAATGGATACTGCAGGAATTAAGCAGACGTTCGCGCGACGGAACACCGTCGGTCGGCGCGACGGAACAACATCGGTCGGCGCGACGGAACACCGTCGGTCGGCGCGACGGAACACCGTCGGTCCGCGCGACGGAACACCGTCGGTCCGCGCGACGGAACACCGTCGGTCCGCGCGACGGAACACCGTCGGTCGGCGCGACGGAACACCGTCGGTCCGCGCGACGGAACACCGTTGGTTCGCGCGCGGGCGAACATTGGAGCGCATGTGCGCGGGAACGTGGGCGTGCGGGAACGTGGGCGTGTGGATGCGCAGGCGGTCGGGAGACCGATGGCGCGTAGGCGGGCGATGGCGCGTTCTTGCGAGCGATGGCCTGTAGGCGAGTGACGGTGCGTTGGCAAGCGATGGCGCGTCGGTAAGCGACGGCGCGTTGGCGAGCGGTGGTGCGTTAACAAAACGCTAGTGCGCAGGCGAAGAATCGCGCGAGCGCGTAGGCGATCGCTAACGCGTAAGAGACTAGTAATGGTTAGCGCGCATCGCGCTAACTGAAGGCGCGCAGGTGCATCAGGAAGGCGAGCACTGAAGCAAGCTGTTAATCAGGCGATCCTAGACTGTCAGAAAAAACCGTTGGCGCCCATAGGTGCGTGGCAGAAAAGGGTGCGCGATGTGCGCTGGCGATTGAAGAAAGCTGGCGCACAGAAGGATAGAAGTAAAGGCGAGCGCTGGCGAGCAGGAGGAAGATCTACGGCAAGACTCAGCTACCAGAGATCGTGGTCCACAGCAGGCGAGCGCTAGATCACTACTGATGGTGTCCAGGGGAACTAACACGCATGCAGATCGATGGCGATCGTTGACGCGTAGGAGATTGCTGACGAGCAGGCGAACGTTGACGCTTCTGTGGTCGCTGGCGAGCTGGTGATCGCTGGCGAACAGAAGGCAACACGTGGAAGCCTGTGCGTAGAAGACGAGTCCTTGTCCAAGACCTGAACCGAAGTTCCAGATCGTGAGGGCGAACGTGGGCGCACAGGGCGCGTAACAGGAACCAACAGGAACAGCAGAGATGATCATCAGTAGAGCGCTGGCGAACAGGAGAGCGCTAGCGATCAGGAAAGCGCTGATGAGCAGGAGAGCGCCTGTGCGCTAACACTGAGCAGGAGAGAACACTGCAGAAGGGCGCACAGGGGAACCCTGACACGCAAGGGAAGAACCCCCGTGGGAGGCAACCCTTTGCCCCGAAGGGATTGTTGTCCGTCGGGAGACTGATGTCCGTCTGAAGACCGTTGTCTGTCCGTCGGGAGACTGATGTCCATCGGAAGACCGTTGCCCGTCGGAAGACGAGGTCAGACTGCATACGGAGATTCAAGAAGGCGCCTATTAGCACCCTTACATGGAGATGGGAGGCCCTTACGACGTAGCGGACGGTGAGCCTTACGGTGAAGGCGGCCAACAGCAACAACAGCAGAAGAGTCCTCCAAAGAGGAGTCTCTATGAGTGTACTCTCTCGCGAACGAAAGAGAAACACTTCGTAGAAGAGACAGGTCAGCCAGTGACCTAAAAGGAGCAATCCTCCGAAGAGGGGCTCCTGCAGTTGCCCAGCCCCTTGAGCATAACTGCAGGTGCGACCGCTCAGCACCAAGAGCATAGTTGCACGAAAAAAAGTTAAGAGAAGAACCCCCCAAAAGGGGAAAAAACTCAAGCCTGGACAGGAAAAACTTCCCTCGGAAGAAAAGTTACCCACCCAAGGAGGCGAGCCTCCTGAGTGTTCTAAAATGAACTGGAGAGCAGTCAATCGTCACGGGAGTACTTCCAGGAGAAGGAGACACGCCCCTGACGAAGATCTATAGGGGAGGCAGCAACAGCAGAATCCCCAGGCCTCAACAAGACAGCTCACTCCGTTGTCACATTACAGAAACGAACTAGATCGGTAACTGTGAAAAATAAAACAAAAATCATTAGTTAACATTCATTCCCCCGGGAAGGCTCCGAAGAGGAATCCCGAGGGAAAGGAACACAAGAATTACACAATAGGCACGAGCCCCCACAACCACTTACACTCACGGAAGGAGAGCTGTAACCAACACAGAATTATAACAATTATAATTATGTAACTATGTAATTATGTAATTAAAAAATGAATGAACACTAAAGAAAGAACGAAAACCCCAAAAGGAATCGTTCTACAAAGCTGAAAAATCAACAAATACAATTAGATTCATAAACTAATTGAGACAAAACGTACGGCGTAGCAACCCCCCCACACGGGAAGGAAGCTACAAAGGCGCAGTAAAGTAACGTAGTAAAAGGTTGAACGACCTCAAGAAAGAGAGAGAGAAAGACCGAAGTCAAACTCGATCGCAACCGATGAAATTACACCATGGTGGCCTAACTGCCGAGGGCTCCACGGAGATATCGTACACTACACACACAAGCACAAACTCCGAAAAGGAAACTTACTGATTTCTACACTCAAATATATACATAAACATGAAAAAATGTTTACATATATATTGAGTAAAAGAAAAGTAAGTGATTAAGTAAAGACAAAACAAACAATGGCTGCCAAGCGAGGACAAAGACAGAGACGTCTGTCCATGTCCGAGCCAAAAGTGAAAGTGAAGCAATTCACCGGTGTGTGAGGGGGGAGGGGTAGCTAGCTACCACTCCCCTACCCCCCTGCTAACTAGAGCGGGGGTAATACACCCTCGTTAAATTCTAATGGCTCGCCATTTCAGCTACGCTAAAAGGTAAACCCAATGTAAATAGCGTGGTTTGAATTTTGGTTACGGAACAACTGGTTATTTAACGCTAGTGAGATTAGTACAGGGGTACAGAACCTAACAAACCAACCTATCCTAACCTAGTAGTTCCAAAGTCACAAAACCTAGCCGGGGGGGAAGCCCTGGGAGCACCCTTTCCAGGTCACAAAATGTATCATGATTATTTAACAACAGATATTTGTAAAAGGGTACAGAACCTAACAAACTGACCTAACCAAGTAGTTAACGGGTCACAAGCCCTAGCGGACACACCTTCCCAGATCACAAACTTAAGGTAAATCACAAATAAATCCTCACATTATGATAAATTAATCACAAATAATTCCTTACCTTATGATTGACACCTACATCTCTTTTCTTTGTCTTGGCAATCTTTTCTGAAGCATTGTATTAGTAAAGTTTGTCCCGTGTATTTCTATAATAACAAGTTTCGAAATAGATTGTACTTTCCTCTTGTCTTTTCGTCACTAAGGCATTCCTGTTGTAGTTGATCCTACAAATAGCTTCACAGCACTCGCAACACTTTTCCTTAAGAATTAAATTATGTCTTTGAGCATATTCAACCACTAGTTCAATACCACCACTAGAAAAATAATTATAAAATTCTTCATAACCAACATTGCACTACACACTCCCCGTAGGAATTGGGATTTTGTCAAAATTAACGCCAGAAGGGCCAGCCACTGCCTTTGCCATAGCTACCATAAATAAAGATACTAGTGGACCTTAAGGTAACTTTATTACACCACAGAAATGCTAGTAAAACATGGTTTTCGACTAAAGTCATTCATAATTGGTTACAAAACCATCAAGTAATAATAATGTCAAAGCTCTCACCCAATAAACTGCAATTGGAACTGCTTGTTTGCGTAAAAAAATGAGATAAAGGGCTCATTAAAAGTAAACATCATCGTGGAGGAATAGTCTCTCCCGACTTAGGAAAAAAAAATCAAGGTAAAATCATATCAACCTCATTTAATTTCACTTCGTTCAATCTCTCATAAAAACTATAGTTTTCCTATAGCTTAACACATGTTCTTTCAATATACAGTAGGTGATTATATTTCTTTACATCAAGTTTGGCATGCTTCGGAAGCTTGACGGAGAATCCCCATATTTAGTGCAATTTTTCGTGAATTTAGTGTGCATCTCAAAGGATATTGTAAACAGAAGAAAAAGTGAGTTTTATCATTATTTATCGATACATCAGTAAATTTTCCCCACACGAAACCCCTGGTTCCCACTGGGGGTCCCACATTCATGTAGTATATATAGTGTATATCTCAACTATTTATTTGCGATGGGAATTAAGGTCAATTTCGAAAAAAAAAACGGAAGTCTTTCTGTATAAACACCAATTTTTTTTATCAGTAAAGTTGGTCCCGTGTTTTATTATTATAATACAGGACTCCCCGGGGGTAGGCCCTACTCATCTGTTTAATGGCTCATGTAATGAATTAGTTTTCAATCAGTACACAATAGTTTCTGTCAACCAATTAGTCTTTTAGATACTTAATCATTTGATCTTCAATACCAATGGGCTGTAAATCATTTAGAATCAGTTCATGCACAACTGTATCAATACCAGCTACACCACCAAGATCGAGTAATATCAAGAAAACACATTTGTTGTAATAAATATTTCCGACATATCATTCACAATAAAACAAAGCTGTCTACGTAAATATAATTTTCTGAATGCTGACTGTCTGTAATGATTAAAATCCTGATAATCTAAAGCACCTTTCAGAAAGTAGACAATGGGAACCTTTGTATATCAGAAGCCAGTTACTCTGGCGTGTATTAAAAATGGACATCAACAAACTTAACCTTTCCCCCTAAACTTACCTACAACCCGTGTCCTTACCTATCAGGGGGTGGGGGGTGGCTAACAGCCTCCTCCGATCCCCTTACACTGCTGTATTCTAACCCAGCCATAATAATACATACATGTGGCCGCTATCATACATACAACCCTATTTCAGTATCCTATCCGCTATCATACATACAACCCTATTTCAGCATCCTATCAGTCATACTTTAATTTTATAATTCGAAATAAAAAAATATGTATTCCCAGATTAGTTACAACTGAAAAACAATTATTGGAGCATCCTCTGAACCACTGTCCTCTAAATTGTTTATCGGCTCTATACCCTATTAAAATGGCATTTGGACGTACAAAGTTATGTTGTTGCTAAAATGTCTTGGCCTATGATGACTCCCGGCTCAAAAGGGAGAAGGCCTACCAAAATTACACACTACACATTTTTTCATTTCAAATTTGGGTATTATTACAGTTTCATCCATTATGGGAAATCTATTATAATAATATATTTCCTGAGTAAAGCTAGTCTTTTGTAGTATTTCTGTAAAATATTATCTGTCGCAAATGCCTAGTTCTTTATATATCGACGATCAAACTCACGCTACTCAGGTCTTCCTCCCAGATTTTTTCTAAGTCTGTTGTTATTGTGTACTGTGTCTTGTATTTGCTTAAATGAGCCCTGTAACCACTATAATCGGCTGACAAACTAGTCCACTATGAAGTCTTACACGTTTGGCCAATCACAGCGCCTGTCCACTATGACGTCATACATGTTTGGCCAATCACAGCGCGACAATACAACTGCGCAACAATACATTTTCTTCCCAGGCATTTCATTTCGTTCTTAGACATGGAGACCATAGAAAGCACGTCATCTCATGTTGCACAAGTTGAAATTCCATCTTCTTGTCCTGACAGTTTCCTAACTTACAATGAATTTGTTGAAAAACAAGTGCATTTGTGCCAGAGAGACAATTTAATTTTACAAAATAAAAATTGTCCTGCATGCCAAGGAACCTTACCAACGGCTTCACGTTTTCCTCAAAGCAGCAGCACATCTTTATGAACCAACAGTTTAAGGTAAGCTTCATTAATTAATAGAGTATATTATAATGGTGATAGTATAACGATGTATACAGCAGTACCATCACTTTGGATTTGGTTTGATGGATGTGTTAGGTAGTGGCTGTAAGGGGGGGGGGGGGGTCGCAGGGGCTAGGCCTAGGTAGGGGTACAGGGCCCTAGGTTAGGTGGTTGTATTAGGTTTGGTAGTATCCCGAAAATCACTGTGGCCTTAAGGGGGGGTCGCAGGGGGGGCGGAGCCCCCCTGGTAGGCCTAGGTAGGGATACAGGTGGGTTTTCTTAGGTTCAGTAGTGCCCTGAAAATCACTGTGGCCTTAAGGGGGGGTCGCAGGGGGGGGCGGAGCCCCCCAGGGTAGGACTAGATAGGGGTATAGGGGGAGGGATGGTGGAAGGATAAGTATTCATTTATTGCAAATATCCTTTGACGCCCCCCACCCCCACCCAAAACCCCGGTTCCCACCTGGTGTCCCCCATAATTGTTGGGATGAAGTAGGGTCTTTCTGCATTCTGGAACAACTTGTTGTTTTAACTCCAATTACATAGTAAATCTCTAAATCGGATGGTTTGCGGTCAAAATAAACGTTAAATTCGTTGAAACTACACTATTTCTGATGCAACAAATATATTT